>NC_057737.1:45523093-45525239 GCF_004010195.1 Chiloscyllium plagiosum | reverse complement strand
CAGGGGTCTGTCTGTCACCCTGAGGGCAGGGGTTTGTCTGTCACCCTGTGGGCTGGGGTCTGTCTGTCACCCTGACAACAGGGGTCTGTCTGTCACCCTGTGGGCTGGGTTTTGTCTGTCACCCTGACGACAGGGGTCTGTCTGTCACCCTGTTGGCTGGGGTCTGTCTGTGACCCTGAGGACAGGGGTCTGACTGTCACCCTGTGGGCTGGGGTCTGTCACCCTGACAACAGGAGTCTGTCAGCCCACCCTGTGGGCTGGGGTCTATCTGTCACCCTGAGGGCTGGGCTCTGTCTGTCACCCTGACGACAGGGGTCTGTCTGTCACCCTGTGTGCTGGGGTTTGTCTGTCCCCCTGACAACAGGGGTCTGTCAGCCCACCCCGTGGGCTGGGGTCTATCTGTCACCCTGAGGGCTGGGGTCTGTCTGTCACCCTGACGACAGGGGTCTGTCTGTCACCATGTGGGCTGGGGTCTGTCTGTCACCCTGACGACAGGGGTCTCTCTGTCACCATGTGCGCTGGGGTCTGTCTGTCACCCTGACGACAGGGGTCTGTCTGTCACCCTGAGGGCTGGGGACAGTCTGTCACCCTGACGACAGGGGTTTGTCTGTCACCCTGAGGCTAAGGTCTGTCTGTCACCCTGAGGACAGGGGTCTGACTGTCACCCTGTGGGCTGGGGTCTGTCTGTCACCCTGACGACAGGGGTCTGTCTGTCACCCTGAGGGCTGGGGTCTGTCTGTCACCCTGACAACAGTGGTCTGTCTGTCACCCTGTGGGCTGGTGTTTGTCTATCACCCTGACGACAGGGGTCTGTCTGTCACCCTGTGGGGTGGGGTCTGTCTGTCACCCTGAGGACAGGGGTCTGACTGTCACCCAGTGGACTGGGGTCTGTCTGTCACCCTGACAACAGGGGTCTGTCTGTCACCCTGTGGGCTGGGGTCTGTCTGTCACCCTGTGGGCTGGGGTCTGTCTGTCACCCTGAGGGTAAGGTCTGTCTGTCACCCTGACGACAGGGGTTTGTCTGTCACCCTGAGGGTAAGGTCTGTCTGTCACCCTGACGACAGGGGTCTGTCTGTCACCCTGTTGGCTGGGGTCTGTCTGTCACCCTGTGGGCTGGGGTTTGTCTGTCACCCTGACGACAGGGGTCTGTCTGTCCCCCTGTGGGCTGGGGTTTGTCTGTCACCCTATGGGCTGGGGTCTGTCTGTCACCCTGACGACAGGGGTCTGTCTGTCACCCTGTTGGCTGGGGTCTGTCTGTCACCCTGTGGGCTGGGGTTTGTCTGTCACCCTGACGACAGGGGTCTGTCTGTCACCCTGTGGGCTGGGGTTTGTCTGTCACCATATGGGCTGGGGTCTGTCTGTCACCCTGACGACAGGGATTTGTCTCTCACCCTGAGGGTAAGGTCTGTCTGTCACCCTGAGCACAGGGGTCTGAATGTCACCCTGTGGGCTGGGGTTTGTCTGTCACCCTGTGGGCTGGGGTCTGTCTGTCACCCTGACGACAGGGGTTTGTCTGTCACCCTGACGACAGTGGTCTGTCTGTCACCCTGTGGGCTGGGGTCTGTCTGTCACCCTGTGGGCTGGGGTCTACATAGAACATAGAAAAATACAGCGCAGTACAGGCCCTTTCGCCTTCGATGTTGCGCCGATCCAAGCCCACCTAACCTACACTAGCCCACTATCCTCCATATGCCTATCCAATGCCCGCTTACTTGCCCATAAAGAGGGAGAGTCCACCAGGGCATTCCATGAACTCACGACTCGCTGAGTAAAGAATCTACCCCTAACATCTGTCCTATACCTACCCCCCCCTTAATTTAAAGCTATGCCCCCTCGTAATGACTAGGGTAGGAATAGGTCCAGTCAAGGATAGTAGTGGGAAGTTGCGTGTGGAGGCTGAAGAGATTGGGGAGACACTGAATGGATACTTTTCGTCAGTATTCACTCAGGAACAGGACATTGTTGTCAATGTGAATACTGAGTAACAATTAAGTAGAATGAATGGCTTTGAGGTATGTAGGGAAGAGGTGTTGGAAATTCTGGAAAGGGTGAAAATAAATAACTCCCCTGATGGCATTTATCCTAGGATTCTCTGGGAAGCAAGGGAAGAGATTGCAGAGCCATTGGCCTTGATGTTTATGTCCTC
>NC_057737.1:45505637-45522254 GCF_004010195.1 Chiloscyllium plagiosum | reverse complement strand
TTGATAGAGGTGTACAAGATGTTTAGGGGTTTAGATAGGGTTGACCGTGAGAACCTTTTTCCACGTATGGAGTCAGCTATTATGAGGGGGCATAGCTTTAAATTAAGGGGTGGTCGGTATAGGACAGATGTTAGGGGTAGGTTCTTTACTCAGCGAGTCGTGAGATCATGGAATGCCCTGCTAGTAGCAGTGGTGGACTCTCCCTCTTTATGGGCATTTAAGCGGGCATTGGATAGGCATATGGAGGATAGTGGGCTAGTGAAGGTTAGGTGGGCTTGGACCGGCGCAACATCGAGGGCCAAAGGGCCTGTACTGCGCTGTATTCTTCTATGTTCTATGTAATAGCTGACTCCATACGTGGAAAAAGGTTCTCATGGTCAACCCTATCTAAACCCTTAATCATCTTGTACACCTCGATCAAGTCATCCCTAAACCATCTTTTCTCCAATGAAAACAGCCCCAAGTGCCTCAGCCTTTCCTCATACGATCTTCCTACCATACCAGGCAACATCCTGGTAAACCTCCTCTGCACCCGTTCCAGTGCCTCCATATCCTTCCTATAGTATGGCGACCAAAACTGCACACAATACTCCAGATGAGGCCGCACCAGAGTCTTATACAACTGCAACATGACCTCAGGGCTCCGGAACTCAATTCCTCTACCAATAAAAGCCAGTACGCCATATGCCTTCATTACCGCACTATTTACCTGAGTGGCAACTTTCAGAGATCTGTGTAAATGGACACCTAGATCCCTCTGCTCATCCACACTACCAAGTATCTGACCATTAGCCCAGTACCCCATCTTTTTGTTACTCTTGACGACAGGGGTCTGTCTGTCACCCTGTGGCTGGGGTTTGTCTGTCACGCTGTGGGCTGGGGTTTGTCTGTCACCCTGACGACAGGGGTCTGTCTGTCACCCTGTGGGCTGGGGTTGGTCTGTCACCCTGTGGGCTGGGGTTTGTCTGTCACCCTGTGGGCTGGGGTCTGTCTGTCATCCTGTGGGCTGGGGTCTGTCTGTCACCCTGACTACAGGGGTCTGACTGTCACCCTGTGGGCTGGGGTCTATCTGTCACCCTGACGACACGGGTCTGTCTGTAACCCTGTGGCTTGGGGTCTGTCTGTCACCCTGACGACAGGGGTCTGTCTGTCACACTGTGGGGTGGGGTCTGTCTGTCACCCTGACGACACGGGTCTGTCTGTAACCCTGTGGGCTGGGGTTTGTCTGTCACCCTGACGACAGGGGTCTGTCTGTCACCCTGTGAGCTGGGGTTTGTCTGTCACCCTGACGACAGGGGTCTGTCTGTCACCCTGTGGGCTGGGGTTTGTCTGTCACCCTGACGACAGGGTCTGTCTGTCACCCTGAGGGTAAGGTCTGACTGTCACCCTGACGACAGTGGTCTGACTGTCAACCTGAGGGCTGGGGTGTCTGTCACCCTGAGGGTAGCGGTCTGTCTGTCACCCTGAGGGCAGGGATCTGTCTGTCACCCTGAGGGTAAGGTTTGTCTGTCACCCTGAGGACAGGGGTCTGACTGTCACCCTAACGACAGGGGTCTCACTGTCACCCTGACGACAGGGTCTGTCTGTCACCCTGAGGGTAAGGTCTGACTGTCACCCTGATAACAGTGGTCTGACTGTCAACCTGAGGGCAGGGGTGTCTGTCACCCTGAGGGCAGCGGTCTGTCTGTCACCCTGACGACAAGGGTCTGTCTGTCACCCTGAGGGAAGGGGTCTGTCTGTCACCCTGTGGGCTGGGGTCTGACTGTCACCATGTGGGCAGGGTCTGCCTGTCACCAAGAGGACAGGGTCTAACTGTCGCCGAGAGGACAGAGGTCTGTGTCACTGGGAGGGCAGGATTCTGACTGTCATCGAGAGGGCAGGGGTACAGCTGTCACTAAATGTACAGCGATCTAATTGTCACCAACTGTACAGGGGTCCCTGCTGAATGGGCAATGGTCCTGTTTTCACCCAGTTGTTGGGCGTGGCAGTAGTGGGGATGTCCAGCTTTCACTGAGTTGGCAGGGGGTCATATGTTATGGATCTGACATGACATTAGAACTACAAGGCAAAAGGAACTTGATCTATTTAATCGACCTATCATCCTGATGTTAGAGAAATAATGGAACAATTGATTAATGATAAATCAGCATACAACACTCAAACATAACACAAAGAAAATCACAGTCTTAGAGTGTGGGGACTGTACATACACATCATAGAATAGAAAAACCATAGAATCCTTACCGTGTGGAAACAGGGCCTTCAGCCCAAACTGACCTCCAAAGAGTGACTACACAGACCCATTCCCCTACATTTACCCCTGACTATTGCACCTAACCTAGACATCCCTGAACACTATGGGACAATTTAGCGTGGCCAATTCACCTAACCTGCACATCTTTGGACTGTGGGAGGAAACTGGACCACCCAGAGGAAACCCACAAAGACACGGGGAGACTGTGCAAGCTCCATATAGACAGTCACCCAAGGATGGATTCGAACGCGGTCCCTGGTGCTGTGAGGCACCAGTGTTTGCCACTGTGCCGTCCCATCTGTGCTCCTCTTGACACTAAACCTATCACGTCTCAAATTACTTATATCTTGTTTTTTCTTTCTAATCAGCCTGTTCAGAGACATGATGATGCACCTCTGGAGCAGGTGGGACTTGCTGGTTCGGGGGTAGGGACATATTGCACCCCCCCCCCCCCCCCAGCCCTGCCCAACAAAACACATTTTCCTTTCCAAAAGTTCACCTTTTCATTCAGATATTGCAGCTATACACAATAAGGATTTATTACAGACCCAATGACCCAGATCTGCATCTACTCCCAGGAGGACCAATTCCAATACCGTACAACCCAGATGGCCTCCTTCTTCAAAGACTGCAATTTCCCCTCAGATGTGGTTGATGATGCTCTCCACCGCATCTCCTCCACTTTCCGCTCCTCCGCCCTTGAACCCCGCCCCTCCAATTGCCACCAGGACAGAATCCCATTGGTCCACACCTACCACCCCACCAACCTCCATATACATCGTATCATCCTTCGTCATTTCCGCCACCTCCAAACAGACCCCACCACCAGGGATATATTTCCCTCCCCTCCCCTATCAGCGTTCCGGAAAGACCACTCCCTCCACAACTGCCTCGTCAGGTCCACACCCCCAACCAACCCAACCTCCACACCCGGCCTCTGGGACACACGCACCAACCAACCCAACCGCCCCGTGGCTGAAAACTTTAACTCCCCCTCCCACTCCGCCAAGGACATGCAGGGTCCTTGGCCTCCTCCATCGCCAGACCATAGCAACACGACGCCTGGAGGAAGAGCGCTTCATCTTCCGCCTAGGAACCCTCCAACCACAAGGGATGAATGCAGATTTCTCCAGCTTCCTCATTTCCCCTCCCCCCACCTTTTCTCAGTCCCAATCCTCAGACTCAGCTCCGCCTTCTTGACCTGCAATTTTCTTCCTGACCCCTCAGTCCTCACCCCCTCTCCAGCCTATCACTCTCACCTTAACCTCCTTCCACCTATTGCATTCCCAACACCCCTCCCCCAAATCCCTCCTCCCTACTTGGCACACCTTCCTCATTCCTGAAGAAGGGTTTATGCCCGAAACGTCGATTCTCCTGCTCCTTGGATGCTGCCTGACCTGCTGCGCTTTTCCAACAACACATTTCTCAACATTTATCCCTCAACCAATGTTACTAAAACACAGATTGCTAATGTTTCAAGCATTTGGCCAACCTGTGTATGCAAAAAGCAAGTCGGAAGACAAAAGGTATGTTGCCTTTATTGCAAGAGGCTTTAGAGTCATGTAGATGTACAGCACGGAAACAGACCCTTCGGTCCAACTTGTCCATGCCGACCAGATATCCCAACCCAATCTAATCCCACCTGCCAGCAAACCCTCCAAACCCTTCCTATTCATATACCTTTTAAATGCTGTAATTGTACCAGCCTCCACCACTTCATTCCATATACGTACCACCCTCTGAGTGAAAATGTTGCCCCTCAGGTCTCTTTTATATCTATCCCCTTCCACCCTAAACCTATGCCCTCTAATTCTAGACTCCCCCACCCTAGGGAAAAGACCTTGTCTATTTACCCTATCCATGCCCCTCATGAATTTATAAACCTGTATAAGGTCCCCCCCTCGGCCTCTGATACTCCGGGGAAAATGACCCCAGCTTACTCAACCTCTCCCTATAGCTCAAATCCTTCAACTCTGGCAAAATCGTTGTAAATCTTTTCTGAACCCCTTTATGTTTCACAACATTCTTCCAATAGGATGGAGACCAGAATTGCACGCAATATTCCAACAGTGGCCTAACCAATATCCTGTACAGCCGCAACATGACCTCCCAACTCCTGTACTCAATACTTTGACCAATAAAGGAAAGCATACCAAACACCTTCTTCACTATCCTATCTACCTGCAACTCCACTTTCAAGGAGCTATGAACCTGCACTCCAAGGTCTCTTTGTTCAGCAACACTCCCTTGGATCCTAGCATTAAATGTATAAGTCCTGTTAAGATTTGTTTTCCCAAAATGCAGCTTCTTGCATTTATCTAAATTAAACTCCACCTGCCACTCCTTAGTCCATTGGCCCATCTGATCATGATCCCGTTGTAATCTGAGGTAACTTTCTTCGCTGTCCACTACATCTCCAATTTTGGTGTCATCTGCAAACATACTAACTATACCTCTCATGCTCACGTCCAAATCGTTTATATAAATGATGAAAAGTAGTGGACCCAGCACTGCTCCTTGTGGACTCCACTAGTCACAGGCCTCCAGTCTGAAAGATAACCCTCCACCACCACCCTCTGTCTTCTCCTATTGAGCCAGTTCTGTATCCAAATGGCTAGTTCTCCCTGTATTCAATGAGATCTAACCTTGCTAATCAGTCTCCCATGGGGAACCTTGTCGAATGCCTTACTGAAGTCCATATAGATCACATCTACTGCTCTGCCCTCATCAATCCTCTTAGTTATTTCTTCAAAAAACTCAATCAAGTTTGTGAGACATGATTTCCCACGCACAAAACCATGTGATTATTCCTAATCAGTCCTTGCCTTTCCAAATACATGTACAATCTGTCCCTCAGGATTCCCTCCAACAACTTGCCCACCACCGACATCAGGCTCACTGCTCTATAGTTCCCTGGCTTGTCCTTACCACCTTTCTTAAACAGTGGCACCACGTTTGCCAACCTCTAGTCTTCCGGCACCTCACCTGCAACTATTGATGTTACAAATATCTCAGTCAATGGTTCAGTAATCACTTCCCTAACTTCCCACAGAGTTCTAGGGTACACCTGGTCAGGTCCTGGAGCTTTATCCACTTTTATGCATCTCAAGACATCCAGCACTTCCTCCTTTGTAATACGGACGATTTTCAAGATGTCACCATCTATTTCCCTACATTCTATATCTTTCATGTCCTTTTTCACAGTAAACACTGATGCAGTATTAGAAGAAACATTCCTGTGGCTCCACACAAAGGCCGCCTTGCTGTTCTTTGAGGGGCCTTATTCTCACCCAGTTACCCTTTTGAGTACATGATTAAAAATGTTTTATTTCAATTGTACAGGGCATAGGTGAGATTGCACCTGGAGTATTGTAGTTCAGTTTTGGTTCGTTTATCTAAGAATGGATGTACTTGCCATAGAAGGACCCTAAGATGTTGCAGAAGTGTGCCATTAAATCTGCTAAGTCTGCTCTGGTATTCAGTGAGATCATGGTTGATCTGATAATCCTCAAATTCATTTTCTGATCTTTTCCCATGACCCTCGATTTCATCTTTTTAACTTTATTTCTTATTTTCTAATATATATATAAGGAATCACCAAGATAGTGTAACTTTTTTTTCTTTATTTCTCTATTTTATGTCTAAATTTGTACCTAGGTACAGTACTTTATACCGGCGACATTGCAAGCCTTTCACTGTACTCCTGTACTTGAGGACATAAGACAATAAACCTAATTCTAATTTGTCTACCTCAGCCTCTATTTAATGACCCAGTCTCCACAGCCCTCTCGCTTAAAGAATTCCACAGATTCACTACCCTCTGAGGAAAAACATTCGTCCTCTGCTCTCTCTTTCTCTCAAATAGGTGGCTGTTTTCTCGGAGATTATGCTGTCTGGTCCTAGACGCTCCCACAAGGGAAAACAATCTCTCAGCATCTACCTTCTCAAGCACACTAAGAATCTTGTATGTTACAATAAGGCAGCCTCTCATTCTTCTAAACTCTAATGAATACAAGCCCAATCTATCCATAAACTGTGTTCTCTAATTCCAGTCTGTCTCATAAGGGGAAACACCCTCTCAGCATCCATTCTGTCATTTCCCCTGAGGATAAGGTGGCTCAGCGATTAACAGTGCTGCTCATAGTGCCAGAGATCCAGGTTCAATTACACCCGCAGGCGACTGAGAAGTTTGCATGTTCTCCCTGTGTCTGCATGGGTTTCCTCCCACTGTCCAAAGATTAGCCATGGGAAATGCTAATCTACCCTATCTCTGTAGAGTTAGAGAGATAGGGTAGAGGGGTGGGTCTGCGTGGGGTGCTGTTCACAGGGTTGGTATGAGCTGAATGGCCTGTAGAGATTCTAAGATCTTGGGTTTACACTTGGGCACTTATGTGCACGTCTTGGTGCATCAGATGGAATGAGGCAACCTTTTGGTTGCCGTAGAGGGACCCTAAGCCAAAGGCTTACATCTACCTCTCATCACAGCCAGAGTTCTTGTGCACTGTAATCTTTGCACTCCGACCCCAAAAGTAAATATATGTTCAATACTGTTCCACTGTGATCCCAATAAAGCTCCATCGCATAACCAAATACATAAAGTGCTCGTAAACACTCAGTCCATCAGGCAGCACTGTAGAGAGAAAACAAACATAGGCTTGATGTTCATGGAGAAAGGTCACCAACCTGAAATGTTAACTGCATATTTCCCTCTCTCCACAAACCCACACAATGACCCGCTCTGTGCTTTTCACCATTTTCTATTTTCATTTTGTGTTGGACAAAAAGTATGATTTATTCAATTTTTAATGCTTCATTGCTAGTCGGGACTAATCCTTCAGCATGAGCAGGCTTCATTAAAATTACAAGGAAGGGAGCTTAGTAGTTTGCAGTCACCAGGAAATTGTGCTGTAGATTGAAGTGCTAGCCACAGTTCAATGATAACACTCATATTTCTGAGTCATAATCCATTTCAGAGTATTGAGCATATAACCTGGACTGATATTGGTACAGTTCTGAATGACTGCAATACCATCAGAGTGCTGTCTTTCAGCTGAGGCTCAATCTTCTCAGCTGGATATAACCGATTCCATGGCTCTTCCAAAAACTGTAGGGGAGACCTGACCAATATTTACTCCTCAACTGATATCACTTGATGTGGAGATGCCTGAATTGGATTGGGGTAGACAAGATCAAAAATCAAACAAGATCAAGTTATAGTCCAACAGGTTTATTTGAAATTAGTCATAGAGATGTACAGCATGGAAACAGACCCTCCGGTCCAATCCGTCAATGCCGACCAGATATCTCAACCCAATCTAGTCCCACCTGCCAGCACCCAGCCCACATCCCTCCAAACCCTTCCTATTCATACACACATACAAATGCCTCTTAAATGTTACAATTGTAACAGCCTCCACCACTTCCTCTGGCAGTTCATTCCATACCCGTACCACCCTCTTTGTGAAAAAGTTGCCCTGTAGGTCTCTTTCCCCTCTCACCCTAGTTCTGGACTCCCCGACCCCAGGGAAAAGACTTTGCCTATTTACCCTATCCATGCCCCTCATAATTTTGTAAACCTCTATAAGGTCACCCCTCAGCCTCTGACGCTCCAGGGAAAATAGCCCCAGCCTGTTCAGCCTCTCCCTGTAGCTCAAATCCTCCAACCCCGGCGATATTCTTGTAAATCTTTTCTGAACCCTTTCAAGTTTCACAACATCTTTCCAATAGGAAGGAGACCAGAAGTGCAAGATTTCATGCTCTGCTCCTTCCTCAGGTGCAGTATGATACTGTAAGGTGTATATATAGTCTTATACTTCTCTAACATGCCTGAGGAAGCAGTAGAGCTCCAAAAACTTGAATTTCAAGTAAACCTGTTGGACTATAACCTGGTCTTGTTTGATTTTTATTACCTGATATCATTTGGACAGATTACTTATTTCTCTTCATTACTGCTTGTGCAATATCATTTCGAACAAGTTGGTTCCTGCATTTCCCAGCAGCACATGTAATCGTGAAGTACTTTTGAACATCCTGAACATGTAAAATAAATTGCAATCATTTCACCTTTCTCTGAGGAGCTTCAGAAACAAGTTGCTACAACTGTACAGGGCTTTGGTGAGAGCACGCCTACAGATCTAGTTCCATCTCTCTTATTCAAGGAGGAACGTATTTGCACTTCCAGAAATTCAAAGAAGTTTCACTTAGATGAAAGAGTTGTCTTATGATAAAAGATTTGGAAGATTCTCCAAAGAAAATTGGAGGTAATCTTATTGAAACATAAAAGATTCTGACAGGGGGCTGACAAGATATTTCCCTCAGAGTATCTAGAATTTGGAGGAACACTTTCAAAATACAGAACAACCTTGATTATCCAAACGAGACGGGTGGGGAGTATTTTCTTCGGATTACTAAGAATTTGGATAATGGATTGTTCAGATAATGGATAGCGTTTTTAACAGGACCTTGAGATCCTGTTTGGGTAAACCAAAATTTGGATAATTGATGTTCGGATAATCGAGGTTGTTCTGTAAGAGTTTTCTCATTTGAGATTGAGATGAAAAGGAATTTCTTCTCGAAAGAGTTGTTAATCTTTGGAATTCCTTATTCCAGCGCAGGACTGCAAAGCTGAAATCTGATTTGTTAGTTGTGGGATTGCTCAGTCCTGTCTATTGCACGCTGCTTCCACTGTTTGGCACTCAAGTAATCCAGTATAGTAGTATCATCAGGTGTCAACACCTCAGTTTTAGATTGGCCTAGTTCTTGATGCTGCTCCTGACATCCTTTCCTGCACTTTCCATTGCAGGATTCGTGTTTTATCAGTGTTATCACTGTTTTTACAATGCATCACCTGCTGCATTCCTAACAACCTACCATCATTTGAAGCATGAACTTTGTAATATTACAGCCAAAAGCTTAACTTCTTGTCTATGCCTATGTGACACAGTCAAATATCTGAATTTTCTGATTAAAGATTAAATGCATATTAGTAGCACGAGTGAGTGGGTAGAGGTAGGTTCAGTTGAGGCATCCAAAATCTATTATCTGAAAAGGAAGAATGTGCAATGTTCCAGGGAGAAGGTGGGGAAATTACCTGAAGTGAATTGCTTATTCGGATAGCTGGTGCAGACATCTTGGGTTGAATGGCCTCTTTATGAGCTGTGTGACCTTAGTGATTCAGGAGAGGCGGTGACAGATCCGAGAGCATCTTCTTTATCTCCTACCTCCCTGAACAACTCAATTTCAGTTAAAGGTCCAGTCCATCAGCTCCTCTTGACTGACGCTCACGGTTTACATTCATAATTAGTAGCTCAACGGACCAAGATGGATAAACCGCCACCTCAAAATAGAACTAAATTACCTTTTTCTTTATATATTAAATACTAAAATAAAAGTATATATTTTATATATATATGAGATTAGAAATTCTGTAGTTTAATTCGGAACTTAATATAAAATAGAACTTAAGTAAGTGATTCTGTTGTATAAAATGTAGTTCTTAACTATTTCTCAATCTTAGTTTCAAACACTATCTGCACTTTGGTTTGGTGACATGGTTCTTTTTTCTAAAACTGGAAAGGAAGTGGGAGCGTTGCATTTGTACATTGAGGCTGTGACACTGATCTGCAGCATACCCCATTCCTACTGCGCTTTGGCCTATTTCACCAGGCAGGAACTGACACAATTGTCCCTTTTTGGAACTGTAAGGCAGCCTGATGTACCAATTAAACATTCACACAGTGTTACAGTGCAGTAGGAAGCCATTCAGCCCTTTGAATCAACACCAGATTTCACTTTAGATTAGGTTAGGTCAGATTTCCTACAGTTTGGAAACAGGCCCTTCAACCCAATAAGTCCACACCAGACCCATTCCCCTACCCTATATTTACCCCTGACTAATGCACCTAACACGATGGGCACTTTAGCTTAGCCAATTCACCTGACCTTAAAACAGAAAAGGATAAATCGAGGAGTATTGCTTGATGGGGAGCAAAAATCAGGAAGTGTCTATGTGGTTCGTATCTGTGAAATGATTTTCTCACACTAACATCTAACTGGCAAGCCTCCACAGCAGGAGCTGAGAATCTGTTCCCAGAGAGGAACAGACCTTGAACCTGAACCTCTATTCAACTAGGTTACTACTGATCTGTGTCTTAACTGAATTCATTGGCTTAAAGAAGTCTTGACTAGCAAAGAAAAGCTCAATTTTGATTTGAAATGTTCAGGTGACTCAGCGTCATCAGCATTTTGGGGAAGATTGCACATTCTGTGTTCAATCTCTGTGTGAAGACGTGACTTCTGAATCCTCTTTGATGAAGCACCCTCATGTTTTAAGGTGGTGCCCTCTTCTCTGCATTTTCTGACCAGAGGAAACAATTTTCTTGTCCCTGCCCTTTAATGATGTTAATTAAAAATACCATATAATCTTCTATTTATATATATTTATAAAGTGGCTTTATAAAATCAAACATAAGCCAGTCTCATCTCCACTACTATAAAAGAAAATACCGTGAATGTTGTGGTCCTGCAACAAACGAAGAATCCCGGAAAAACTCCAGTCTGAAGGGTAATACCAGACTCGAAACCTTAACATTATTTTTCTGTCTCCGTGTGTGCTTCCAGACCTGCTGAGTTTCATTAGTATTTTTCATGTTTGTCCCATCTTCACTGCTGACCCATAACAAATAAACAGATTTACACTGTCCATTAGGCAAAGCTAGTGAAGGAGTCTTATTTAAATAAGGAATTGGATTCTAGACCCCGGGAGTCTTTGCAGAGTGGGTTTAAAGGTAAGTGGAATCCAGGTTTCACAGAAAGCATAGAAATGTGGGAGCTCTGATGAAGAGTAATCCAGGTTTGAAATGTTAGCTTGCTTTCTCTCCATGGATGTTACCTGACCCAATGTGATCTCCAGCATTTTTTGTTTTCAGAGCATAGAAGAGTTTCACTTTAGTGGTTAGTATGTGCATTTACATAAAATGTGACAAACTGAATTAAGTTATTGTTGAACCAGCACCTACAACTGAACAGGAGTTTGTAAGCAGCAAGGGCATGTATGCAGCCTTTTAATAGCAAAAGGACATTTCCCAGAAGCAATGTGAAGTACTTCATGACATTATAGAGGTTTATAAAATCATGAGGGCATGGATAGGGTGAATAGCCAAGGTCTTTTTTCCCAGGGTAGGGGAGTCCAAAACCAGAGGGCATAGGTTTAAGGTGAGAGGGGAAAGATTTAAAACGGCCCAAGGGGCATCTTTTTCACACAGAGGGTGATGCGTGTATGGAATGAGCTGCCAGAGGAACTGGTGGAGGCTGGTAGAATTACAACATTTAAAAGGCATCTGGATGGGTATATGAATGAGAAAGGTTTAGAGAGAGGCATATGGGCCAAATGCTGGCAAATGGGACTAGATTAATTTAGGGTATCTGGATGGCATGGACAGGTTGGACCAAAGGGTCTGTTTCCATGTTGTACATGTCTATGATTGTACGTAAAACCATTACCTTAAAAGTGAAAATTTTGCTGTAAAATTTGCATCGCAAGATATAGCATGCAGAAACATGATCAGTGGCTGATGAATTAGGTTGTGTTATTATTTGTGCACAAGAGAGCTAAGGATGAGAAAATTCATCAACTGATCTTAATTCATCCATCAATAAAGATTCCTAACATTTCAGTGCAGCATCCTTTCCTTAAATAATTCCAAATGTTTACTCTCCCAACTGAAAATTTACACAGTTCTGAAAAAGAATCATTCAACCTGAAATATTAACTCTGATTTCTCTCCACAGTTTTTCTCCAGTAATTTCTATTTTTGTTTCTGAAAACTGACACTATAGGTTGATCATTCTCTGTATGAAGATCTTTTTGCTCTTAGTATAAAATTGCCATTCACAAGCCTGAACCTGTACCCTTTTAAACATGGTTGGCAATGCAACAGTTTAAGTTTAAGTCACATTTAATTATATCTTCAACAGCCTCGTATGGCTGCATTTATGCCAATGGCACTGTTAGTTGGCACAGCAATTGTACACGTGTGTAGGGTCAAGTTCTTGAGTATTGACTTACCGAGATCACGGCGATGTTACAGACTGATAGGATTGACTTTTTAGTGTGTGGTTATTTATTAAACTTGCAGCACTGTATGGCTAAAACATTCATACAAGAAGTGCACCTGAAATGGATGGGCAAACCGCTGAGGCAGAGGAAGGTTAAGAAAGAGCCCTGAGTGCCTCAGCTAGCAACCCCACTCATTGCTGCACGGAGTGAGGGATGTGACCAAAAGGAAGGTAGATTATTATCTGAATGGTGATAGCTTGGTAAAGGGGGAGGTGCAAACAATAGAATACAAGTTTGAGGAACAAATGTTTAAATTCATTATGGTCACACCATGAATATTATCAAAATAGAAATTGCTGGAGAAACTCAGCCGGTCTGGCAGTATCTGTGGAGAGAAAACATTGTTACTGTTTCAAGTGCTGCATGACTCTTCATCAGAACCAGGAATATTATGTTCAGTTCTGGTTACCAGGAAGCTAGGAGAGGGTCAAGCACTGGGATGCTGGAACGGAGTGTCAGTGTACACCAGTCACTGAATAAGCATGCAGGTTCAGAAGGCAATGAAGAAGGCAAATGGTATGTTGGCCTTCATAGCAGGAGGATTCATGTACAGGAGCAGGGATGTTTTGCTGTAATTCAGCAGGGCTTCAGTGAGACCATACCTGAAATATTGTGTGCAGTTTTGGTGTCCTTATCTGAGGAATGATGCATGAAGAGAGATTGAATTGATTAGGCCAATATTCACTGAAGTTTGGAAGAATTTAGGGGGGGAGGTCTTACAGAAACCTGTAAAATTCTAATGGGATTGGACAGGATAAATCCAGGAAGGATGTTTCCTGATGACTGGGTAGTTCAGAACCAAGGGTCACAGTCTAAAGATACAAGGTAAATCCTATAGGACTGAGATGATAAGAAATGTCTTCATCCAGAGAGTGGTGAGCCTGGAGAACTCCATGCCACAGAAAGCAGTTGAGGTGAAATATTGAATGTTTTCAAGAAGGAGTTAGATATGGTCCTTGGGGCTGCTTGGAATCAGAGGGTATGAGGAGAAAGTAGCAACAACACAGAGTTGCCAAGCAGAGGCTAATAGCCAAGTTTGGTACCCATGAGGATGGTCTCAACCGGGATCTTGGGTTCATGTCACACTCCAGGTGACTTCACTACATTATACACTCCCACACACATGCTCTTACACTCACATGCACACAGATTTTCTCTCACACACCTGCTCTTTCTCAGACATACAGACTCGCAGGCATATACTCCATCATAGTTGTGCGCACACTCTATCACGTTCGCACAGACACACACACATTCACTCTCTCTCTCCCATACACGCACACTTACTCTCTCTCTCCTTTACAAGTGCACACACACACAAACACACACACATGCCTATGGGGTGAATTTGTATTTGTAGATATTCTATTTTGTTCAGTAAGCAAATCTTCAGGCAGTCAATCCATTAGAACCAGCCTGACTCAAGGTTGGAATACAGACAGACTCTAACCTCACACTTTTAATGCATTGTCTGAGCTGAGATATCACCTGAACTGCTGTGCTCTTCCAGCACCACTAATCCAGAATCTGGTTTCCAGCATCTGCAGTCATTGTTTTTACCTCTGAGATATCACCTGTTTTGTATAAAACTTTAATTTTTTTGGGAATGTGATTTGAAAGTAGCTCTGGGATTTAAATATTAATGAACCAAAACCTGAATCCCCATTCTAAGTGATTAAAGATTTAACAGCAATCTAGGTTTGTTCAATACATCACATCAGTTGTGTGACACTTTGATCTTTTACTCTAAATTATGTGCCCTATGACCCTGCCCCACTAGCTACCTGATGAAGGAGCAGTGCTCCGAAAGCTTAGACTTCCAAATAAACATGGTAAAAACAATGACTGCAGATGCTGGAAACCAGATTCTGGATCAGTGGTGCTGGAAGAGCACAGCAATTCAGGCAGCATCCGAGGACAGGCAAAATCCTTGGATGCTGCCTGAATTGCTGTGCTCTTCCAGATTCCAAATAAACATGTTGCACTATAACCTGGTGATGTGTGATTTTTATGTTTGTCCACCCCAGTGCAACATTGGCACCACCACATCACAATTATGCTGGAAGTCTATTAATAACACTGAAGAAAGTCAAACCAAAAAATGAAATCCCATGAAGACTCAATCATTGCCCTAATATTTGGTCTTCAGACCCCTTTCTGCCACATATGTATCAAACACCACACCCTGACAAGGTGTAAAAGTACAAAAGTACCAGTTTGCATCCTCCAGATCTATGGGCAATGTCGAGGAAGCCCAATTTTACAAGGGGTTGCATGGAAGAGGCCCAGCAACAGGCAACACAGGTGGTCAGTCAGCAATGATGTAGGAAGTCAAGATTAGAATGGTGCTGGAAAAGCACAGCAGGTCAGGCAGCATCCGGGAAGCAGGACAGCAATGATGTAGGGAGTGGACATTAAGATTCAATGGTAGCCCCTCGGACAGTTAGAGTGGTCACTGAGGAGCCAGGCATTCAATCATTGGAGACCAGGTGGTGAACAACTCAGAGGCTAATTCCTCATGTCATGCATCTGAACTAGCAAGAACAATGGGCCAGATTTGGGCTTCTCAATCTGAGTAGTGAGATGGCCATAAAGGCTGGCCCAGCCAGCTCACATCAATGGGTGAACAAAATAAATTATACCAGCCTTATCTCACAGAATCTGAGAATTGATGTGGAACAGGGGGCCATTTGGCATACTGTACCTGCACTGGCTCTTCAAGTGAGCATCATTACTGTGTCGAGAGTGTGGTGCTGGAAAAGCACAGCATCCCAGGCGCAGGAGAATCGATGTTTCGGGCATAAGCCCTTCATCAGGAATCATGCCCGAAACGTCGATTCTCCTGTTCCCTGGATGCTGCCTGACCTGCTGTGCTTTTCCAGCACCACTCTCGGCTCTGATCTCCAGCATCTGCAGTCCTCACTTTCCCCCCATCACTCCTGTGTGCCAATCTCCTGCTTTCCCCCCCATCATCCCAGCACACCATTTGTTTTATTTTTATTTTTATTGCACAAAAGTACAGGAGTGTATGACATCACCACCGCAGGTATAAGTATCCAGGTACAGGACCTGAGGAAACAACGTAAAAAGTAACAAAGTTAAAAGTTAAACATTGCAGTAATTACAGTATAATGTAAAACATTATTGGGTTAAAGCTTACACATTGCAGACATTCTTAAGTGGAAAATAGAGAACTAAAGCTGAAGTTTCTTTCCAAGTGCCCTCATGAATACCTTTGGGCAGCCCATTCCCAGACCCTAACAACTCCGTGTGAAACGTTTCCTTTCTCGACATCACCCATCACCTTAAATCTTCCAATTAAACCTGTTGGACTATTTTTTTAACTTTGTCCACCCCAGTCCAACACAGGCATCTCCAAGTCATGGCTTTAAATGTGGGTCACCTCGCTCCTGCCCCTTTGATGTGCCACTGACTGCAGTTGAGAGCTGGGGAGGTGGGGGAGGGAGGTTGAGCAGGAGGTCTCACAGCAAGCCAGCGCTGTTGACCCAAACCCTCCAGCAAGCTGTGGAGTGGACGGCGTCTTTTCCCCAACAAATTGCTCGGGGCGGACGCGAGGGGTTGACGGCGATTGCGTTAAACTGGTCATTACTTTCCCAGACTGAAGACGGGTGGCTGTTCTGGTTTCTCTGTTGATTATTTTTGGCTGGGATTTGCAGAAGCTGCAAGGTCCCCCCCCCCCAGTTCTATAAAGGTGCTCTCCCTCTCTGGGGGATAGTATGTGCAAGTGGAGTAGTCCCCTGAACGGCCTGCGCTGTGGAAGGCAGTACAACACTCGAGTAAACTCGGAAGGGGGAGTGTTAGATTTGCCTGTTAGGGGCGTTCCTTCCGTTAGTTTAGCAGAAGTATAAGAACTTTCGCAGTGGGAGCTGACTTCACTCTCAGCAGCAGTAACCCCTCTCTCTCATGATGGACGGTAGCAGCGGCTCTCTGACCCAGGAGAACCCTCCCGGAGTCCGCTACAGCTCTATGAGCAGCCCGGGCTCCGAGACAGCCACTGCCAACTTTCACATAAGCCGTGGCAGGTCTTATCTGGTCGTGGCCATCCTGTTCCTCATTAACCTCTTGAACTACATGGATCGCTCTATCATTGCAGGTGAGAGTTTGCCCTTTGCTGACAGAACGCCATCTCCAATCCCACTCCCCCATCCTTCTTCTCAGCCCCTCTCCCCATCCCTCAACCCCTCGTCCCCATCCCTCAACCCCTCTCCCCCATCCCTCAAACCCT
>NC_057737.1:45462651-45504437 GCF_004010195.1 Chiloscyllium plagiosum | reverse complement strand
CCCCCTCTCTCCCATCCCTTCCCCCTCTCCCAACCCTCTCCAGAGGATTGTCCTGTATGTCTCCTGGAACCAAAGTCCATCTCCTTGTCCTTGCTCATGGAGCAATTGAGAACCTCTTTTTGTTGCTTCTTTCAGAGTTTTGATGCTTTTAGTTTTATTCTGGTACAGGATATGGGCATCGCAAACCAGGCTAGCATTTCTAATAGTTCTGTTTCCATGCTGTATAACTCTGTATGCCTGGCCAGAGTAGGCAGCGCTGTGCCAAAGCACCAGTGCAGTGTTTGTGCTCAAGGCCCAACCACAGAAATGCCATGTTTCTGCCCCAGTGATAATGAAGTACTGCTAGAGTGGAGTGTGCCTTCAGGGTGACGGTAGAATGTTCTTCCCACGTTGCTGCTGCAAGAGAGTGGGTTAAGTTTACTTTGGAATGTTCAATAGAGTTAACCAGAGGTGGTATTAAACAAGGTTTTACTAATAAGGATTTAATAATGCAGTCATATTGTTTCTGAATGATTGAGATTATCAGCTACCTGGATTTTGAAGGTGATATTATTTAAAAATGAACTGTCACTGCTTGATTACAGGGGAAGAGGTTTGTCTGAAAGCATTTAGCAGATATTGTTTGGGGATAGAGAAAGTCAGTTGCCGTATTAATTCAATTTCACAAGGTAGCAGTGAATTGTGATGTTGTTTCTATCATTCCATTTGTACAGACAACTCTGTTTTCATGAAGATTGTGGTTTTCCTGAGGTCCTAACCTGTGCCACCTGTTAGTGCACCCATTAATCACAATAACAGCCTGGCAGTAACTGGGCTGGCAGACCAGCAGAGGCAAGGGGAGTGGTAGTGCCTGGCGGAGTGAGGGGACTGTGTGAATGGCAGTCTGTAGTGTCCATCCCTTTGTTAGGTGCTGATGGAAACGTGTGAAACCACTGAACTACCGGAAAGGGCAGGGTGACACGGTGGCTCAGTGGTTAGAATTATTGCCTCACAGCGCTGGGACCTGGATTCGATTCCAGCCTTGGGTGACTGTCTGTGTGGAGCTTGTACATTCTCCCGATGTCTGTGTGGGTTTCCTCCTACAGTCCAACAATGTGCAGGTCAGATGAATTAGTCATCCTGGATTGTCCATAGTGTCCAGGGATGTGTGGGTTAGGTGAATTAGTCAGGGGCAAGTGTAGAGTGATAGGGGAATGGGTCTGGATGGGTTACTCTTTGATGGGTCAGTGTGGACTTGTTGGGCCAAATGGCCTGTTTCCACACCATAGGGATTCTATGAAAGACTTCCATTTATGTGGTACCTTTTACAAGCTCAGGATGTGAAAGCACTATTGAAGTATAATCACGATTAGAGGATCACAGAATGGTTAAAGTTCAGACGGAGGACATTCAACCAAAGGTGGCTGTGGCAGCTCTCTGAAAGAGCAATTCATTAAGACCCATGACTTTGGTTTTTCCTCCGAGCCCTGAAATTTCTTTGCTTTTCAGGTAATTGTCCGGTTCCCTTTTAAAATCCACAACTGACTGAACCTCCAGTACACTCTCAAGCTCTGCGTTCCAGATGAACCTAACCCCTCACTGCAGGGAAAAATGTTTCTCCACGTATATCTTTGCACCCTTTGCCAATCACTGTGAATTGGCGTTGTCAGCTTCTCAATATTCCTGCCAATGGGAACAATTGCTGTTCCATCCACCAAGTCTCAAACAGTCAGGATATTGAATGTCCCTCTCAAATCTCTCAAGTTGCACCTCTCTAAGGAGGGACCCAGCCTCCTCAGCTTTCTCAATCAATCTTAGTCACTGAACTTCCTCAGTCCTTGGACTCGGTGTTGTGAATCTTCTCTGCACTCTCTCCAATGGCTTCACGCCCCTTCTGAAGTGTGGTGCCTGATAGGGGATGCAGTGCTCCAGCTGAGGCTGAACCAGATTTTTTCATGGATTCATACAGCATAGAAGTGACCCTTTGGCCCATCAAGTCCGCACTGACGTAACTACCACTAAAGGTGCCCTAATCCCAATTTCCTGCATTTGTCCCATGTCCTGGAATGTTGTGATAATTTGAAGTGCTCATCCAAATATTTTTTTAAATGTTGAAAGGTTTCTGGCCTCCACTTCCTTCCCAGGCAGTACATTCCAGATTCCCACCACCCGCTCACTAAAAGGATTTTCTTTTCCCCAAATCCCCTCTGACCCTCCTGCCCCTTACCCTAAAACTGTGCCCTCACGTGATTGACCCCACAACCAAGGGAACAGTTGCTCTCTATTCACCCTGTCTGTACTCCTCATAATCTTATATACCTCAAACCGTCTCAGTTTCCTCTGCTCTAAACAAAACAATCCAAGTCTATCTGGTCTCTCAGTATAGCTCAATCATAACTTCCTTGCTCTTATAACACTTTGCCCTTGTTTATAAACCCAGGATTCTGCAAACTTGATTAACAGCTCTTTCAGTCTGTCATTACTGTCAGGGATTTGTAAACATTGCCCCCCCCTCCCCCCCCCCACCAACCCAACCCACCCTTCTGTTCCTGCATGTCAGAAGGAATGTGTATAATGTAGGAAACGTTGCAACCAATCAAGGCACAGCCAGATCTTGTAAACAGCAATAAGATCAATGTGCAGTGATGTTGGTTGAGAGATACAAGTCAGCCAGGAGGAATTCCCTGCCATTCTTTGGATAGTCCAGTGGGGTTCACCAGAAAGGGTACATGGGCTTCGGTTTGATGTTTAATCTGAAAAAGAGCGTTCTGTGCTGCACTGGGCATGTCACAGCTTACATTCTGAGCTCATGTTTCTGCAGTGGGACTTTAACACATAAACTTCTGACTCATGCTCTCGCTAAACTGTGGTTTGATCTGCCCTCCCAAAATGGAAAGGGTATTTGGAAATGGGTATCTGGGGCACACCTCTGACTTCTTGGATTTGGCATCTTCCAATTGGCAAGGCTAAGACCAGACCCTGCTACTGGCGAGGCCCAATGCTGTTTTAGGATTAGGACAGAGCTCTGTCACTGAGGAAGAGAAATAGCAAGCAAACTTCTCAAATAGCACCATCCAAATCCATGAGCACTTCCATCTGGAAGGACAAGGGCTGCAGATACATGGGAGCACCACCCTTGCAAGTTCTCCAAGTCACTCACCATCCTGACTTGGAAGTATATCACCAATTCACTGGGTCAAATTCCTGAAATTCCGTCCCGAAGGGCATTGTGGGTCTACACAAGAAATGCAGCGATTCTAGGTGGCCTATTGTATGAATCGCAAAGGTTTTGAATGCAGGAACAGCAAGTATTTGGAAAGACAAAGACTGATTAGGGATAGTCAACATAGCTTTGTGTGTGGGAAATCATGTCTCACTACCTTGATTGAGTGTTTCGAAGAAGTAACAAAGAGGATTGGTGAGGGCAGAGCGGTAGACGTGAATATATGGACTTCAGTAAGGCCTTCGACAAGGTTCCCCATGGGAGACTGGTGAGCAAGGTTAGATCTCATGGAGTACAGGGAGAACTAGCCATTTGGATACAGAACTGGCTTGAAGGTGAGAGGCAGAAGGTGGTGATAGAGGGTTGCTTTTCAGACTGGGGTCCTGTGACCAGTGGAGTGCCACAAGGATCGGTGCTGGGCCCTCTACTTTTCGTCATTTATATAAATGATTTGGATGTAAACATAGAAGGTATTGTTAGTAAGTTTGCAGATGACACCAAGATTGGAGGTGTGAAGAGTTGGACAGCGAAGAGGGTTACCTCAGAGTACATCGGGATCTTGATCACATGGATCAATGGGCCAAGGAGTAGCAGATGGAGTTTAATTTAGATAAATGTGAGGTGCTGCACTTTGGGAAAGCAAATCTTAGCAGGACTTATATACTTAATGGTCAGGTCCTAGGCATAACGCTGAACAAAGGGTTCAGAAAAGATTTACAAGAATGTTGCCAGAGATGGAGGGTTTGAACTATAGGGAGAGACTGAATAGGCTGGGGTTGTTTTCCCTGGGGCGTTGGAGTGTAAGGGGTGACCTTATAGAGGTTTATACAATCATGAGGGGCATGGATAGGATAAATAGACAAATTCGTTTCTCTGGGGTGGGGGAGTCCAGAATTGGAGGGCATAGGTTTAGGATGAGAGTGGGAAGATATAAAAGGGGCCTTAAGGGGCAACATTTTCACGCATAGGGTGGTATGTGTATGGGATGAGCTGCCAGAGGAAGTGTTGGAGGCTGGTACAATCACAACGTTTAAAAGACATTTGGATGGGTATATAAATAGGAAGGGTTTAGAGGGATATGGCCCAAGTGCTGGCAAATGGGACTAGGTTAGGTTGGGATATCTGGTCGGCATGGACAAGTTGGACTGAAAGGTCTATTTCTGTGCTGTACACCTCTATGACTCTGTGACTAATACTGGGAATGGATGGTTGTCTTATGGAGAGATGTTGCACAGGCTGGGCTTGTATCCACTGGAGTTCAGAACAGTAAGAGGTGGCTTGATTGAAACAGATTAGATTCCAAGGGCTCTTCCCAGGGTCAATGTAGAGGGGACATTTCCTCTTGTCAGAGAGTCTAGAACATGGGGTTACTGTTTAAAAATAAAAGATTATCTATTTAAGACAGGGAGATATTTATTTTCACACCAGGTCATGAGTCTTTGAAACTCTATTTCTCAACAGGCAGTGGAAGCAGAGCTGTTGAATATTTGAACGATCGAGATAGATAGATTTTTTTATAAGGTTATTAGGAACGATTGGCAATGCGGAGTAATGACCTGTTGAATCGGACAGCAAGCCAAGAGGCTGAATGGCATACTCTGACTTCTAATTCATCAGCACTTTCTCTGAATGGCTTCTGACATTTATACACAGTACTACGTCTAAAGCTGCAGTTTAAATGTCCCTAATTTTAAATTTCATTCTCCTTAGAATAAATGCTTGAGATGACCTGGACACAATGGGTCAAATAGCCTCAGTTTGGATTCAAGTTGCTTTTTCAGTTTGAGAAGCTTTCTGTACGCATGGCTGGAGTGAGCTGTTTTGGGTGAAGTTTACAGGGAAAAGTATGTTTGAGATCTCTGACACCCTATAACAACGGAACAGAGATTAAATTACAGAAGTGACCTCTTCCTGCTCTCTCACCCTCGATGTTGCAAACTCCTTCATGGAAGGTTCGCATTGGTTTACTTGGTCTGCAGCAAAAATGTCCACTCTTCACCATTCAAAGTAAAAACATCATTTCATTATTTACCTCCAAATCTCTCTGTTACCTGCTTAGTTCACCCTGTCATTTGTTAATTGATTTGTGTCTTTGCTGTTTTGAACTTTACAGAAGATTTTCAACACATATAGAACCATAGAATATCATAGCTCAAAGTCAGGGCCATTGTAATTCCTTTATCAACCCAAAAATCTCTATTAAACTGATCAAACTATGCACACCCTTAAAAACCTGTTACTTTAAAAAAAAACTCGATGAATTTTAACTGGCCAATCAGCTGCTTGGGGTGACTCATCGCTCCTTTTAACATAGCCGAGTGTGATGATTTTCTCATATTTTTGGTGACATCTAGGAGGATGGACTTTGCCACCTTCATTGTAGACCAGTCAGAATTTGAAGTTTTTTTCTGGTTTTAAATGCTTCAGTCCCTATCAAGTGAACCATTTTGACACTGGCTTGGTAGAAGGATAGAGCTAGGAACACTCATTTTAAACTTTTACCCAGGAAGAGACCCCATGCCAGGCTAGGTTGATGCTGGTCCTCTTCCTGAATGAGCCTCACTTGCAGGTTGTAAATATGATTCGGAGATGCCGGTGTTGGACTGGGGTGTACAAAGTTAAAAATCACACAACACCAGGTTATAGTCCAACAGGTTTAATTGGAAGCACACTAGCTTTCGGAGCGACGCTCCTTCATCAGGTGACACTATCACCTGATGAAGGAGCGTCGCTGCGAACGCTAGTGTGCTTCCAATTAAACCTGTTGGACTATAACCTGGTGTTGTGTGATTTTTAAGGTTGTAAATACTGTGTCTTAGGCTGGCACACTCCCATTTTTGAAGTCAGGCGAGATTCAGCATAAATCTCGGCTGAGATTACCATGCAGTACCAAGTGAGTGCTATTTCATTGGGGATATTGTCTTTCAGGTGAGACACTAAACAGAGAACGTAAAGAATCCCATAGCCCTATTAGTTTAGAGTTGCAAAGTTCTCCTGGGTCGTTTCTGACCAAAATGTACTCTTCAACTCACTACCTCAATAGGTTAAAAGCAAAATGTTGCAGATTCTGGAAATCTGAAATAAACACAGCAATTGCTGGAAAAACTCAGCAGATCTGGCATCACCTTTGGGGAAAGAAACTGTTAACGTTTCAAGTCCAATATGACTTCTTCAGAAGTGGTTCTGGTTCAAAGACAAGTCTCAAGAAGAGTCATGCTAGTCTTGAAACATCAACTCTGTTTCTCTCTCCAGAGATGCTGCCTGACCCCACAGAGTCATCCCATTCTGACCTGATCGCAGGTACCAGCATTTGGCCCATATCCCTCTAAACCCTTCCAATCCATGTAGCCATCCTGATGCCTTTTAAATGTTGTAATTGTACCAGCCTCCACCACTTCCTCTGGCAGCTTGTTTCACATGTGCACCAAACTTTGTGAGAACAAGTTACCGCTCAGATCCATTTTATATCTTCCTCCTCACCTTAAACTAATGCTCTCTAGTTTTGGACTTCCTGCTCCGGGATAAATAAACTTTGGCTATTCACTCTGTCCTTGCCTGTCATGATTTTATAAACCTTTAAGGTCACCCCTCAGCCTCCAACACTCCAGGGGAAAAAGCCCCAGCCTATTCAGCCTCTCCCTGTAGCTCAAACCCTGCAATCCCAGAAACATTCTTATAAGTCTTTTCTGAACCCTTTCAAGTTTAATAACATCTTTCCTTTAGCAGGGACATTAGAACTGAACACAGTATTCTAAAAGTGGCTTTACCAATGTTCTCTATATGACATCCCAACTCCAATGCTCAACACTGACCAATGAAGGCAAGTGTACCAAATGCCTTCTTCACCACCCTGTCTACCTGTGACTCTATGTTCAAGGAAACTGTGCACCTGCACCCTCAGGTCTCTTTGTTTCACAACACTCCCCAGGTCCCACCATTAGGTGTATAAGTCCTGCCCCCATTTGCCTTACCAAAATGCAACACCTCACATTTATCCAAATTAAACTCTATTTACCACTCGAACCCTGCTAAGTTTCTCCATGGGTCATTGGGTCATTCATCTCTTGTTGCTTGTGAGAGTTTTCTTTCCAAATTTAGTGACATCAATCACTATACTTCAAAATGCTTCATTGCTTGTAATGTATGTTATGTATTTTATGAGAGATGGATGACACTGCCGTCCCTTAACTACCGATGAGACCAGTTAAGTGTGAACCACATTGGTCTAGGTCTGGAGTCAGATACGAGGCAGCGTGGGTAAGAACATTAACAGATCAGATGGGTTTTTATAATTGAAGCTGGGGCTGCCTTTCAGTCCCAGATTTATTAATTAAACATAAAAGATGCTGTTTTGAATGGAAATCTCTCATTCACTACTTCAGTATTGGTGAATCTCGGTGATTGAGTAAAGTAAATAATTGCTCTTGACTGGGTCATTAATCTGGGGGCTAGCTGAATGTGAGTACTCTTCTGTACAGAAATGAGTATTCTACTGGATATCTACCTGGTGTTAACAGAGCCCAAATTTCTTTTATCTTTTCATCTGAGGTGGGACTCAAATCTCATAACCTTTCCAGTCAACTAGGTGGCAACTAGTGGTTAGCACTGCTGCTACAGCACCAGGGACCCCGATTCAATTCCAGTCTTGAGTGATTGTTTGTCTGGAGTTTGCACATTCTCCCCGTGTCTGTGTGGGTTTCCTCTCACAATCCAAAGATGTGCAGGTTAGGTGAATCAACCATGGGAAATTGCCCATGGTTTTCAGGGATGTGAAGGTTAGGGGTAAATATTGGATAATAGAGTAGGGGGAATAGGTCTGGGTGGGTTACTCTTTGGAGGGTCGGTGTGGACTTAAGAGTCATAGAGATGTACAGACCCTTCGGCCCAACCCGTCCATGCTGACCAGATATCCCAACCCAATCTAGTCCCACCTGCCAGCACCCGGCCCATATCCCTCCAAACCCTTCCTATTCATATATCCATCCAAATGCCCCTTAAATGTTGCAGTTGTACCAGCCTCCACCACTTCCTCTGGCAGCTCATTCCATACACGTACCACCCTCTGTGTGAAAACGTTGCCCCTTAGGTCTCTTTGATATCTTTCCCCGCTCACCCTAAAATTATGCTCTCCAGTTCTGGACTCCCCCACCCCAGGAAAAAGACTTTGCCTATTTATCCTATCCACGCCCCTCATAATTTTGTAAACCTCTATAAGGACACCCCTCAGCCTCCGACGCTCCAGGGAAAACAGCCCCAGCCTGTTCAACCTCTCCCTATAGCTCAAATCCTCCAACCCTGGCAACATCCTTGTAAATCTTTTCTGAATCCTTTCAAGTTTCACAACATCTTTCCGATAGGAAGGAGACCAGAGTTGGACTCAATATTCCAGCAGTGGCCTAACCAATGTCCTGTACAGCCACAACATGACCTCCCAACTCCTGTACTCAATACTCTGACCAATAAAGGAAAGCAAACCAAACACCTTCTTCACTATCCTATCTACCTGAGACTCCACTTTCAAGGAGCTATGAACCTGCACTCCAACATCTCTTTGTTCAGCAACACTCGCGAGGACCTTACTATTAAGTGTATAAGTCCTGCTAAGATTTGCAGCACCTTGCGTTTATCTGAATTAAACTCCATCTGCCTGTTCTCGGCCCATTGGCCCATCTGATCAAGATCCTGGTGTAATCTGAGGTAACCTTGTACGTTGTCCACTACACCTCCAATTTTGGTGTCATCTGCAAACTTACTAACTGTACCTCTTATGCTCGCATCCAAATCATTTATGTAAATGACAAAAAATTAGGTCAAACGGCCTGTTTCCACACTGTAGGGTTTCTATTCTATCCTATTACCGCTAAGTGAAGGCTCACACCCCTCTCAGTGTACCTTAATGAAAAAAATCTTGTACTTTTTGAAAACATAAGCTGCACTGCCAAACAAACAAACTTGGAACAACTGATTGCAATCATCTGGATACTCAAGTATGTCTTTATCTGTTTAGGCTTGTCGTGTCATTGGTCAATCATTCAGGGATATTACATGATTTAAAATAGGATATTTCATCACACATTTCAAGAGGCAACAAGTTTCACTCTGTCTATTCCTGTGGTGCTGATTAAACATGGTAGGAACACTGACAACACCAACATTTATTTAATGTCTCCAAAATAAGTGTTTTATTCATAAAATTTATACACTTATAAAATGAAATTACAGAAGCATTTCAGCTTGAAACTTACAGAATTTGAAATAATATTCAACTTACGGCTATTCCACTCAATATGATCATAGGGAACAATTGCAACATTTGGATTCCCTACAGTGTGGAAACAGGCCAAGTAGCCTAACAAGTTCAAGCCGACCCTCCCAAGAGTAACCCACCCAGACCCATTTCCCTCTGACTAATGCACCTAACACAATGGGCAATTTAGCATGGCCAATCCACCTGACCTGGACTGTGGGAGGAAACCAGAGCAAACCCATGCAGACACAGGGAGAACATGCAACCTCCACACTCAGAGTCACCTGAGGCTGGAATTGGACCCAGGTCCCTGGTGCTGTGAGGCAGCAGCGCTAACCACTGAGTCACCATGCCACCCAGTAAGGATAGGTACACGGATAGGAAAATTTTCAAGGGATATGGGCCAAATGCAGGCAAACAGGACTTGTTCAGTTTGGGATACCTGGTGGGCATGGATAAGGTGGACCGAAGGGTCTGTTTCCATGCTGTACATCTCTTTGATTCTAAGAATTGAAGTAGCTTGTGGTCAGATTAATTAAGGCATTAATTAAAATGCTCACAAGCAGAGAGAGTAACCAGAGACTTGATCTGAGCATGATGTTATGCAGTTTGCATTAACATCCTGGTTGTTTTTGCTGCAGAAGTGTTACTCCAGTCCCCCCCCAAGGTGACGTCATCATTAACATCATCACATTTCAGCTCTCGTGTTGTCACCACTTGTTTGGTTCTGGTGAAAAAGTTGTTGCTTGTTCTGTGTCCCAGTCCCACTGCATGTCCTTAACACTGACCTGGAGCACAGGTTCACACACTCCGGTGACAAATTCAACAAGAATCTCAGTAAACTGCACACGAAATCAGCAAATTGTTTTCATGTCTGCATCCCTGCTACAGCTCTCACTCTGTCAGGATCCAAGTGACATCCTTTTCTTGGTTAACATGATCTACGTACTTTGGGCATTTTCAGTTTTTTCCTGTCCTGATTCAGGCTCATCAGGTGAGCCTTCTCTTACAAACATACCGGATTCTGAATGTAATCCGTAATAACTTTTTCCATTGTTTCTCCATTCCCAAAGAGTGACAGATTATCCATCAAAACGTCCGCTCTGGGAAGATCATTGATTATCCTGTGCTGTCTGTGTTGATTTTCTTCTGGAGCAGCGGATATGCCAAACAGTCACGCATACCACCTGAATGACATGCAGCATGTAGCTGGGATTCTGCTGCTTTTATCAAGCGTCCCGTGACCTTAATCATCCTTTACATCCAAGACAGTAAAGACCTTAGCTGTGACGAGATGTGGCTAAACGTCTTCAATTGTTAGCAGGGAGTATCAAGATGTCTTCAAGGATTCTTTGAAATTTGCGTCACAGGTAGGCGGGCTGCTTAAGAAGGCATTTGGCACACTTGCCTTCATTGCTGACACCTTTTGAGTATAGGAGTTGGGACATCCCATTAAGGTTGTACAGGATGTTGGTGAAGCCTCTTCTGGAGCACTGTGTCCAGTTCTGGTCGCTCTGTTATAGGAAGGATATCATTAAACTGGAGAGGGTTCAGAAAAGATTTACCAGGATTTTGCCATGAATGGAGGGTTTGCATTATAAGGAGAGGCTGGATAGGCTGAGACATCTTTCACTGGAGCATTCAGAGTTGAATCTGTTGAGATTTTTAAAATCATGAGGGGCATAGATAAGGTGAATGGCAAGTGTCTTTCCCCTCGAGTAGGGGATTCCAATCATGATCAGATTAGATTAGATTCCCTACAGTGTGGAAACAGGCCCTTCGGCCCAACAAGTCCACATCGACCCTCCGAAGAGTAACCCACCCAGACCCATTTCCCTCTGACTAATGCACGTAACGCTAGGGGCAATTTAGCATGGCCAATTCACCTGACCTGCACATCTTTGGACACAAACTGGATTCGCAGCATGGTAGCAGTGAAAATCTCTGGAAAGCTGAGAAGGTACAGAGAAACAAAAGAAAATAAAGGTGGCATATTTTTAAGGTGAGAGGAGAAGGATTTTAAAAAAAGACATGAGGGGCAAGAATGGTTCATGTGTGGAATAAAGTGCCAGAGAAAATTGTTGGTGCAGGTACAATTACAAAGTTAAAAGACATTTGGATAAGTACACGAATAAGAAATGTTTGGATGAATATGAGCCAAGCTCAGCCAAGTAGAATTAGTTTGGTTTGGGATTATGGTCGGTCTGGACTGGTTGGACCGAAAGATCTGTTTTTCTGCAGTATGACTCTATTTACTGAGACCTTCAGCTACCTTCCCCCCCCCGCCCCATTTATCTCTCCACTCCCGAGACCCCAGCCTCATTCCTGATGAAGGCCTTTTGCCCGAAACGTTGATTTTCCTGCTTCTCAGATGCTGCCTGACTTGCTGTGCTTTTCCAGCACCACTCTAATCTTGACTCTATTTACTGAGATCCTTTGTTTCTGAGTACCTTCTCAGCTTTCGAGAGATTTTCACTGCCACCATGCTGCTAATTCAGTTTGTGATATAAAAAAACTGTTGTGGTTCTGTTTGCCGAGCTGGGAATTTGTGTTGCAGACGTTTCGTCCCGTGTCTAGGTGACATCCTCAGTGCTTGAGAGCCTCCTGTGAAGCGCTTCTGTGTTGTTTCCTCTGGCATTTATAGTGGTTTGTCTCTGCCGCTTCCGTTTGTCAGTTCCAGCTGTCCGCTGTAGTGGCCGGTATATTGGGTCCAGGTCGATGTGTTTGTTGATAGAATCTGTGGATAAGTGCCATGCCTCTGGGAATTCCCTGGCTGTGCTTGGCTTGTCCTATAATAGTCGTGTTGTCCCAGTCAAACTCATGTTGCATGTCATCTGCATGTGTGGCTACTAAGGATAGCTGGTTGTGTCGTTTCATGGCCAGTTGGTGTTCATGGATATGGATCGTTAGCTGTCTTCCCGTTTGTCCTATGTAGTATTTTGTGCAGTCCTTGCATGGGATTTGGTTTTGCTCATGCTGGGTATCGGGTCCTTTGTCCTGGTGAGTCCTAGTGGTCGTAGTAGTCTGGCTGTCAGCATCTGCAGACCTCACTTTCTCCTGTCAGTTCACACCAGAACTGCAAAAAGAGAAAGAAGAACACCTATACAATGTATTTGCCAAAAACGGATACCCCCGCAATTTCATCAACAGAAGCCTAAGGGAAAGACAACGGAATGAGGACATGCCACAACCCAAAGGACTAGCCACTTTACCATACATCAAGAACATTTCTGAACTGACAGCCAGACTACTGCGACCACTAGGACTCCTAACATTCTTCACCCAGAGAGTAGTGGCTGTGTGGAATGCTCTGCCCCAGAGGGCAGTGGAGGGCCAGTCTCTGGATTCATTTAAGAAAAAGTTGGATACAGCTCTCAAGGATTGTGGAATCAAGGGTTATGGAGATAAGGCAGGAACAGGATACTGATTAAGGATGATCAGCCATGATCATATTGAATGGTGGTGCAGGCTCGAAGGGCAGAATGGCCTACTCCTGCACCTATGGTCTATTGTCTATTGTTTCATGCAGAGGGTGGTGCATGTAAGGAATGAGCTGCCAGAGGAAGTGGTGGAGGCTGGTACAACTCCAACATTTAAAAGGTGTCTGGATGTGTTTATGACTTGGAAGGTTTAGAGTGATTTAGGCCAAGTACTGGCAAATGGGACTAGATTAGTTTAGGATATCTGGTCAGCATGGACGATCTGGACTGAAGGGTCTGTTTCCATGCTGTATAACTAACAGTCACAAACTGCTTGTAGCCTCAGTGATATTTCTGTCACCTGTAGATGCTTTTATATTTGGAAAAGGTAGGGTTTATTAAGAGGCTTGCATCTTTTCACCAAAAGCCGCGATGGAAATAATCAAGTCTCCAGCTCAAGTGTGGAGAAAAGTACTTTGCCACTGCAAACAATCAGGAGGCTGGAAGAACACAGCAAGCCAGGCAGCATCAGGAGGGACAGGCAGGAGGCTGGAAGAACACAGCAAGCCAGGCAGCATCAGGCGGGATAGGCAGGAGGCTGGAAGAACACAGCAAGCCAGGCAGCATCAGGAGGGACAGGCAGGAGGCTGGAAGAACACAGTAAGACAGGCAGCATCGGGAGGTGAAAAAGTGAATGTTTTGGGTCTAACTCTTCTTCAGGACTGGCTTGCTGTGTTCTTCCAGCCTCCTGCCTGTCCCTCCTGATGCTGCCTGGCTTGCTGTGTTCTTCCAGCCTCCTGCCTGTCCCTCCTGATGCTGCTTGGCCTGCTGTGTTCCTCCAGCCTCCTGCCTGTCCCTCCTAATGCTGCCTGGCTTGCTGTGTTCTTCCAGCCTCCTGCCTGTCCCTCCTGATGCTGCCTGGCTTGCTGTGTTCTTCCAGCCTCCTGCCTATCCCACCTGATGCTGCCTGGCTTGCTGTGTTCTTCCAGCCTCCTGCCTGTCCCTCCTGATGCTGCCTGGCTTGCTGTGTTCTCCCAGCCTCATGCCTGTCCCTCCTGATACTGCCTGGCTTGCTGTGTTCTTCCAGCCTCCTGCTTGTCCCTCCTGATGCTGCCTGGCTTGCTGTGTTCTTCCAGTCTCCTGTCTGTCCCCCCCGATGCTGCCTAGCTTGCTGTGTTCTTCCAGCCTCCTGCCTGTCCCTCCTGATGCTGCCTGGCTTGCTGTGTTCTTCCAGCCTCCTGCCTGTCCCTCCTGATGCTGCCTGGCTTGCTGTGTTCTCCCAGCCTCCTGCCTGTCCCTCCTGATGCTGCCTGGCTTGCTGTGTTCTTCCAGCCTCCTGCCTGTCCCTCCTGATGCTGCTTGGCCTGCTGTGTTAGATTAGATTTAGATTAGATTAGATTAGATTAGATTAGATTACAGTGTGGAAACAGGCCCTTCGGCCCAACAAGTCCACACCGACCCGCCGAAGCGAAACCCACCCATACCCCTACATTTACCCCTTACTTAACACTACGGGCAATTTAGTATGGCCAATATCACCTGACCCTGCACATCTTTGGACTGTGGGAGGAAACCGGAGCACCCGGAGGAAACCCACGCAGACATGGGGAGAACGTGCAAACTCCACACAGTCAGTCGCCTGAGGCGGGAATTGAACCCGGGTCTCTGGCGCTGTGAGGCAGCAGTGCTAACCACTGTGCCACCGTGCCGCCCCTGCCACCGTGCCGCCCCTGCCACCGTGTTCTTCCAGCCTCCTGCCTGTCCCTCCTGATGCTGCCTGGCTTGCTGTGTCCTTCCAGCCTCCTGCCTGTCCCTCCTGATGCTGCCTGGCTTGCTGTGTTCTTCCAGCCTCCTGCCTGTCCCCCCCGATGCTGCCTGGCTTGCTGTGTTCTTCCAGCCTCCTGCTTGACCACCGCTAATCCAATTTGTAGCAGCTGTCCTGTCCCCTGATTACTCCCTTTATATCCGACTCCTTGTCTTTCAGCCTGGAGTTGGGAGCTCTCCTTAGCAGTTGCTAAGATAGTCTCTTTGCTTTGGCTTCGTGATGATCTTCACAAGGAAGACACCCAAAGCCTGTTAGAACATTTTGTAGTCATTTAGGATCTGTTCAGCAGTTAATGGCTTGTGAAACTGTAAAAACGTCATCTGGTATCTTCAGGGTGTTTTTATTTTATGGGGAGGCAATGGCCTAGTGGTATTATCGCTAGACTCTTAATTCTTAGACCCAGGTAATGTTCCGGGCACCTGGGTTAGAATCCCACCACGGCAGATGGTAGATTTGAATTCAGTAAATGTCTGGAATAAGGACCATGAATCTATTGTCGATTGTTGGAAAAACCCATCTGGTTCACTAATGTCCTTTAGGGAAGGAAACTACCAACATTAGTCTGGTCTTCATGTGACTTCAGACCCAGAGCAATGTGGTTGACCCGCTGGGCAATAAATGCTGGTGTAGTCAGTGACGCCGACCTCCTGAGAATGAATAAAAAAAATTTACTTCTTCAAGACTGAGACTTGCTTCAGCTGAGATGAGGGGGTTTTGCTGCAAATCCACAACTTCATTCTTCCTGTTAAACTGAGCTCTCAGTTTCATTAGGTCTTGTGACATCGTAGCCTCAACCTTCCTGACTAGGATTTAATTTTTGAGTAACCATCTTCAGCTACTTCCCATCGGTGTGTGAAACACATGATTGGATAAAGCACTAGTTTCTGGCTGACTCTTCATGTTCAGTTGAGTTGTCCTTCTGCAGTCATTATTCTAAGAGTCCCAAACCATTTGCCCTCTTCAGACTTGACAGCACCAACCTGCGTTGTATGGTAAAACGATTCATCAGAATCATCATCTGACATGGTGGCTCGGTGGTTAGCACTACTACCTCCTAATGCCAGGGACCTGGGTTCAATTCCACCTTGGGTGACTATCTGTGTTTGCATATCCTCCCCGTGTCTGTGTGAGTTTCTTCCGGGTGCTCTGGTTTACCCCACAGTCCAAAGATGTGCGGGTTTGGTGGATTGGTTAAGCTAAATTGCACATAGCATTCTGGGATGTGCAGGTTGCGTGGGTTAGCCATGGGAAATGCAGGGTTACTGGGATAGAGAAGGGGGTAATGGATCTGGGTGGGAAGCTGTTCAGAGATTTGTGTGGACTCGATGGACCAAATGACCTGCTCCCACACTGTAGGGATTCTATGACATCTCTCCAGCAGTCATCCTTACAGGCTTGATTGATGCATGTTTGTGTCTAAAGTGAATCAGCTTCTTGTGTTTAGAGCAGTCCAACCCATCCCCCACCACCAATGCTGGGGAGGCTCATATCTCTATTAAATGATCTCGTTTGCAATATTTATATCCTTCTCCATAGCCTTGATCTTTCTGCTACCTTTTCCGCAAATATTGCTTCCTTTCTTCCCCAATATGTTGTTGGGATGTGGGTGACCTGGAGCCAGGGTGAGGAGCATTTTTGTAAGGACAGGAGAGCAAACTTGTGACAGATCCTCCGTAGACAGAGCAGCAGCCGGAGGGGATAGTGAGGTGTGTGAGGCGAAGCTGCGGTGATATCATTTGTACATGTGCAGGCACTTCCTGTGGCCAACTGATGTCATGAGTCATGTCTGTCCATGCATGGGGGCCTTTTTGGGATTTGAGATAATTGCTTGATTTACTGTTTTTTGTTCTGATTATTTGAATTGTTCATCAGAAATCCACTTGTTCCTAATGTTGTCATCTTGTCTCGACTTTCTAATCTGGTCCCAATCTGACATCTCTCAATAATAACTAAGCCGTAGTTATTAAAAGGTCATAATAACTGCTGTTCCTTTAAATATTGTTCAAGTCAGAATACATACTGACTTTGTTTTAAAGTAGGAACTGACTGATTTCAGGAACTGTGTTGAGGAAGGGCTATTTTTAAAAAAATTGTCTTTGCTTTGGGACTATCATTAGCAAAGCCAGAATTCACTGCCTATGTCTGGCTACTCTTGAGACCACTGCAGTCCTTATGATTGTAGGTACTCCCACACTGCTCTTAGGGAGGGAGTTCTAGCACCATGCCCCAGAAACACTGAAGGAACAATGATATTTGTTCTATGTCAGGATGGTGGGTGGCTTTGGAGGGGAACTTGCAGGTGGTGATGTTCCTATGTATCTGCTGCCCTTGTCGTTCTGGATGGTAGATGTCATGGGTTTGGAAGGTGCTTTGGGAGGAGTCATCGTGAGTTGATGCAGTGCAACCTTTCTTCTATTCCTTCAAGCGATGTAGACATTACTGACAAAGCCTATGATTATTGTCCATTCATAACTGTCCTTGAATTGAGTGGCGTGCTGGACCATTTCAGAGGATGGTCAAGAGTCCACAACATTGTTCTGGGTCTGGACTCACATATTGGCCAGGCCAGGCAAGGATGGCAATTTCTTTTCCGAAAGGAACAAGAACAATGATAGATTTTAGGACAATTGATAGTCTCATAGTCACTTGGAGATGATACACATTGCTGTCACTGATTGTTGGTAATGGAGGGAGCGAATGGCCCTGAGAATCATAATTAGTGTAATTCCCCTCATCTTAAGCAATACTTTCACAGGAGGCTCACTGATGATGTTACCTAGTATGGTGACAAAACGTCTGAAAAACCTTCCAGCTCAGTGAGCAAACCTACATCCAGAACCTCAGCCTGAGCTACAAATATTCTCAAAACTTGCTAAAACCTAATATCTGTTCAGTAGCTAATTTCCAATGTTCGAAATAATTGCCTGGATTTTACACACTCACACACTCTCTTACACACTGAAATGCAATTCTTTCCTTCTTAAATAAGGGGACCTTATTAAATACCTGAATCCAAGGCTCTAAACAAAATCTGTGAAACTAGGCCAGAGAGAGAGCTTGGGTGGGAGGGAGGGTGCAGTTTCTCATGGACCCACAAACATATAAAGGTAATCGTTGACTCCTGCTTTTGTCTTTGAGTCTCCTGGAACAGAAGGCAGCTGTGACGAGCTCAGGTCAAAAATCATCGTGACGTTAAAATCAACTTTTGATTAGATTAGATTCCCTACAGTGTGGAAACAGGCCCATCAGCCCACACTGACCCTTCGAAGAGTAACCCACCCAAATCCTATATTTACCCTGACTAATGCACCTAACACTACGGGCAGTTTAGCATGGCCAATTCACCCAACCTGCACATCTTTGGACTGTGGGAGGAAACCGGAGCACCCGGAGGAAACCCACGCAGACACGGGGAGAATGTGCAAACTCCACACAGTCAGTCGCCTGAGGCTGGAATCGAAGCTGGAACCCTGGTGCTGTGAGGCAGCAGTGCTAACCACTGAGCCACCGTGCCGCCAAAAGCTTGCATCTTTTCTAATTTTCTTCAAACTCTCTTTTATATTATTTTACTTTATTGATTAAAAAATGTACCGGGGAGGGGAGAAAGGGTTATTTGGAAGTTGAGATGATCATGAGATGAAAATCTGAAGAGTGCACTTGTCTGTGCTTGTTTGGCTAGAGGCCTGAAAGGCCTGTCTTCTGAGGGGATCTCGAGCATTTAGCTCTACATTGTCTGGAGTTTAGAAGACTGCGAGGTGTTCTAGTTGAGCTATATAAAATACTAAAGGATATTGACAGAGTAGGAGTAGAGAGGATGTTCCCCTTTGTGGGGCAAGGGGAATGAAAAGTTCGAGTCTTAGGATAAAGGAGAGCATTTTTAAACCAGAGATGGGAAGAAATTTCTTCTCACAAAGGATTGTGAATCTGTGGATCTCTGTCCCAGAGTGTGGTGGATGCCGGGACTCAGTAAGTTTAAGGAGGAAATGGTCAGATTTTTAATGAGTAATGGGTTGAAGAGTTATGAAGAGTGGGTAGGGAAGTGGGGTTGAGGCCGAGTTGAGATCAGCCATGTTGAAGTTTAATGTCAGAGCTAGTTCGAGGGGCTGATTAGCCCTGCTCCTGCTCACTGTTCTTGTGTTCTTAGAGTCCAGATCATTTTTGAGGTTTTTGACAGAGTTTGACAATAACTGGTAATCTGTGAAAAAGCTGTGGTTTTCTGGATCCCTGAAACAAAGCCTGTCGTGAAATACTAGCATGACAAGAAAAAGATAGCCTTGCAAAAGTGATGTGAGGCTATCATGCGCCCGTTGCTTGAGCACTCTGTGTGCTGTGACCTGGCAGCCAGTGTTGGAGGGTGGTGGTGGATAGCAGCAATCTGTGCTTATGGTGATAGATCTGATCTCAAGTTAAAGCCTGTCGTCTTGCCGAAGTAACCTGAAACGAACCAAACACGTCCTTCTGGTTTCACAGGGAAACTACAGGAATGTGAGAAACATTCTGAGGGCAGCAGGAATGTTGCCATTTGCAAACAATTTTCTGAGGTTGCCTGCAGCAAATTGATTTCAGAAAAGTGAAACTTTGGGAAAAATTGCAGTTCCAGCGTCTGATATCATTGCCTTCACGCTATGAGTCACTAACAAAACATTTGCTCGTTGGTGTGCCATCTATTGCAATAACAGGGGGAAAGGTTTTCAACCAAGAACTTGCTCAGAGGCATTATAACGTACCTCTGGAGCAGATGAAACTGAAACCTCTTGGATCAGAGGTAGGGACATTATCACTGCACAACAAGAGCACAGACTGGGTGTGAAGAGGGGAATGTCATGGAGGTGATAGTGGTTGATGTTTGGATTATGAGGGTGTGGTGCAGTTCACTTAGGAACTTCCAGTCACATTTACATACATACCGTTCTCAGGAGCTGTGCATGGTGTTGTGTTACTTTCATGATAATTTCATGAGATAAGACCTTCTGATGTAAAGATACTGTTACGACAGTGGGTAAACCCCTCTGCCAATTTAAACCAGCAATACGGAAAGACTTCACCCCCTGCTGTAATCTGTTAAAATCCGAGAGGCAAAGAACTATCCCACAGGTGACTATTTAAAGTAAAAATTAACAACTTTATTCTTTAATCCAACAGAGAATATTAAAACCAACAACTGTTTACAACTCCTTTCTCTTAAACCTATCTTTTACCTCCCACTCTACAATATTAGTCCGATTTTAAAAATCCCAATTAAGACTTACAAATAAAATTCAACTTTCAAAACCAGTCAGCTGTTGAGTCTTCTCTTTGTATCTTCCTCTGCAGATTTTCCTCTGTTGTCTTTTCAGTGTTCTGGTACGCAAACTTCTTTTAGACAGGTACCTTTCAGAGAGCAGTTCTGCTGGCAGTCTGTACTTGTTGGTGGCTTGGCAGTTCTTTCCCTAACTGTTCAAAATGTCCGGTTTTATACCCCAAAACATCAGATTGTTTCATTGGTTTTAATATGATCAAAATACTAAATTCAAATTTGATTGCATTTTGGTATCTTGGGGCATAATTTAAACTGATTGGCTGAATTTGAATTTGGTTTTGTATCATGGCAACTCTCGCTGCTGCTAGCTGTTTCAACCAAGTGTTATATTGTTCCGGCCTTTTTCCTTTGTTCTTGCTAGCTTTTCAACTCTCTTAAAGGTACAGTACACCTTCATAACCATATTCACCTCAGCTACAGGAGCCACTATTATTACTGTAACATTATTGTTATGGCAGCAGCAATAATCAAAGTAACCGTCAGTAATCCCAGAAACCAGTTTATGTAAATCTGAGATCTCACAGTGTTGTTAATAAACTTTGAGTTAGCTGTCTCAACCAGAGACCAGTCTTTGTGGTTTAGGTTACAAGGGGCTAAGATATAGAAACACTCGGATCATGTTATACTGGCAGTGGTGTGTGAACCAAGAAACCATTTCAGGTGGCACCCTTGTGCTGGATAGGGAGTTTGCCAGGTTGGAAGCACAGGCATACCCTAGCTCCCAGGGATTCATTCAAAGGCTCTCAATGTCCTATTAAGTAACCCAGCATTGGGTCGTTGGGTGAGGTTGAGTTAAGACTGACAGCAGCCTGGTTGGATAAAGGGATGTGAGTGTGTTTGTTCAACTGGCCCCATGGCAGTGCATTGACTCAACAAAGGGAGGATTGCAGGTGAAACATTGAAATGTAGGAAATAGGAGCAGGAGTAGGCCATTCGGCCCTTTGGGCCTGCTTTGCCATTTAACATGACCATGGCTGATCATCCAACTCTGTACCCTGTTCCCACTTCCTTCCCATACCCTTTGATCCCTTTAGCCCTAAGAACTATATCTAACTTTATCTTGAAAATATTCTGTGTTTTGGCCTCAACCGCTTTCTACTGCAGAGAATTCCACAGACTCACCACTCTCTGGGTGAAGACATTTCTCCTTATCTCAATCCTAAATGGCCTACCCTGTACCTTTTAGACTGTGACCCCTGGTTTTGGACTCTTTGGTTATCAGAAGACACCTTTCCTGCATTTATTATGCCTCGTCCTATAGAAAAAGTTTAAGATTTCTATGAGATTCCCCTCCTCATTCTTCTAAACTCTTGTGAATGTAGTCGTAACCAATCCAGTTTCCCTTCATACGTCAGTCCTGCCATCCTAGGAATCTTCCCTAAATAGCAAGAACATCCTTCCTCAGATAAACAGATCAATACTACACATAGTATTCCAGTTATGGTCTCACCAAGCCTTTGTACAATTGCAGCAAGATATATGTTATGGACTAGGTCAGACCACTTAAAACATTCTTAAGCAGGCTGCCCAGACCATAACTTTGCAATTTGTTTCAGTAAGTGTACAGTGAAAATTACCCGGAGTAAGTTAGCTAGGTTAACTACCAGGTTTTAAAACAGATAAAAACTTATTCACAAAATTACACAATGAAACACAAAGAACAGAATAAGGAACCTCTACAGAACTCAGTCTATCCAAACTAGACTTAATTATGCTATTCTGAATACACACAACAATCCCAATAAGCAAACCCCCTTTAAAACCTAGTACAAAGGGAACAAATGATTACAGGTTGAAGTTAGAAAGGCAAAAGGAGAGAGAGAGAGAGGAAGCCTATTTCCACACAGCTTACTGTTGAACTCCCAGCTAGTTCTGGACTGAACTGCTCAGCTAGAGAGCTGACCACTCCCCTTTAATTATACAGGTCACTTCTAAAACATGACCACTTTGGCCTGAAGTCTCATTTGTTTACATATGAACAAAAGGCTTCTCAATACCCTTTAATCTCTGTGCTAAACTAGTCTAATCTGAGCCTGGCCCGTTTACCACCATTAAGAAAAAAATCAAGAACACAGTGTCCTGGAGAAAAGGAACAGCTTTTAGAAAGAAAGGACCAGCTTTGTGACACATCCCTGCTCCTGTACTCGAATCCTCTCGCTATAAAGGCCCTGGCGAAGTGAACTTGTGTGTGCTTGGTGACGATACTATGGTTTTAAGAGGCCCAGTTTGTCATTATTTTTAAAGAAAGGTTTTAAACAAAGAGGCACTGAACTGTCTGTTGAAAACTCATAAAAAGCTTGTGAGGCCTTGGGGTTTTAAAGAAAAGTTGAAAGAATAGGAACAGCCTTAATGGGTGTGGTCCGACAGCCACATGAGGAGGAGTTTTAGTTTCTTTGGCTTTCAGAAGCAGCGATTGTTGCTGGCATCTCAGCAGGGTTGGAAGCTCCAGTACATCTCTCCAGGCTGCTACACTCAGTCTCTGAGTTTTCTCTGGATGTTTTTCCTCCTGGGCTGCTGGATTTGCCTGTTTCCCTGAATTTGCCTTTAACCCAGGGTGTGTTTATGGCACGTGACTGTATTGGAACAGTTAACTGTGCGGTAGTTAACCAAATTGTTATTCTGTTAAGTTTTCCAATTCTTTTTGTTATTCTTCATTTTCTTGTATTTGAACTAGTATGTGTGTATAAAGTGTGTTTTGCTTCAAATCTGGTAGTTTGACCAATCATGTTGCATCTGGAATGCTGTACCTTACACTTGTAAAATAAGAAAAAGTTAGAGTCTAGACAACCATCTTAATATATTTTGAGAGGGTCAGGTCTGGTCCGGTCCATAACAGTGTGTATGGAGACAGTGCATATATGTAGATAGAGCTGGGTATATTCAGTGGGGGGATCTGTTAAGGTAACGGTGTGGGTGTGGCTGAGACTTGAACTAAACACAAGTCTCCATGACCTTGCTCCTGATCAGTAGTGTGGTTCTGTAGGATGTTATGATGTGGAGGTGCCAGTGTGGGACTGGGGTGGACACAGTTTAAAAATCACACAACGCCAGTTTATAGTTGAGTAGGTTTATTTGGAAGTACTAGCTTTCAGAGGGCTGCTCCTTCATCAGGTAGCTATGGAGCAGGACCATAAGACACAGAATTTATAACAAAAGATCTGTGTCATACAACTGAAACAATATATTGAACAAACCTAGATCACTTACTGAATTAGTGTTTGTCTCTCACAGGTATCTTGGATGGCATTCAGGACTACTTTAAAATAAGCGACTCCTCTGCTGGTCTATTACAGACAGGTAAGTGTGAGGAACACAATTTTCCAGTATTCCTTCTAAGCTGTACAGTTTCCCTTTCTCCTAGTCCCGTGTTTTATAACTATTTCTAGAACTTCCTGAGACCAATAAAACTGGAAGGTCAGAAATTCCACGACAATTACAGACAGTGTTGAGCTGTTCCCGACTAACCCTTGAAATGACAGGGCAATCTCATGGTAAAATAATTAAACAATGCCCTCTTCAGACTAGGAGGCTTGGGACCAAGTCATTTTTGGAATTTTGACATTTTCTGGATTTTACAATATCATTCAAATGCAAATGTATGCATCAAAAACTACTGTATATTCACCTAGGCTTAGGGCTCTTGTGAGCAGTGTTAGTGTCCCTATCTCTGCACCAAGAGGCCCAGGGTCAAGACCCTCTACTCCAGAGACATTTACTAAACATTTCTGAACTAGTTGATTAGAAAATATCTCAGATATTTACCTTGAATATAAAATATTCGTTCTTAGTCCTTGGCCCAGGTCCAAGAAAGAAACAGGTTTGGAATAACTGCAGTCAGAGCAGGGATCTTATCACCAACCATGCTAAACATCCGATCAGTCACACCCAAGGAGGTCTTTCCGTTGCTATGAAACACGTTTACACTCGAGTGAAGGATAGCAACAGGACAGGGCCCAATTTGCCATCACAAGACTGACCAGGAATCTCACCTACTGTGATGGCCTGCTGTTGGTGTGTGGGCAGGATTTACAGGTCAATACTGGACCTGTTTGGTCATGTGACAAACACCACTGTTTTGGCCCTCGAGTGGACTCAGACCCAGTGCACCGGCTTTAAGACGGACTCTTTGCCCCACAATAGGTTGATAAATAGAAGGGCTATGGAGATAGGGCTGGAGAATGGGTACCACCCTACCTCTTGCAAAAATGCCATCCCGTATTCCCAATTCCTCCGCCTCCGCCGTATCTGCTCCCAGGAGGAGCGGTTCCACCATAGAACACACCAGATGGCCTCCTTCTTTAGAGACCGCAATTTCCCTTCCCACGTGGTTAAAGATGCCCTCCAACGCATCTCATCCACATCCCGCACCTCCGCCCTCAGACCCAACCCCTCCAACCGCAACAAGGACAGAACGCCCCTGGTGCTCACCTTCCACCCTACCAACCTTCGCATAAACCAAATCATCCGCCACCTCCAAACAGACCCCACCACCAGGGATATATTTCCATCCCCACCCCTCTCCGCCTTCCGCAAAGACCGTTCCCTCCGTGACTACCTGGTCAGGTCCACGCCCCCCTACAACCCACCCTCCCATCCTGGCACTTTCCCCTGCCACCGCAGGAACTGTAAAACCTGTGCCCACACCTCCATCCAAGGCCCTAAAGGAGCCTTCCACATCCATCAAACTTTTACCTGCACATCCACTAATATCATCTATTGTATCCGTTGCTCCCGATGCGGACTCCACTACATTGGGGAGACTGGACACCTCCTAGCAGAGCGCTTTAGGGAACACCTCCGAGACACCCGCACCAATCAACCACATCGCCCAGTGGCTCAACATTTCAACTCCCCCTCCCACTCTGCCGAGGATATGGAGGTGCTGGGCCTCCTCCACCGCCGCTCCCTCACCACCAGACGCCTGGAGGAAGAACGCCTCATCTTCCGCCGCGGAACACTGCAACCCCAGGGCATCAATGTGGATTTCAACAGCTTCCTCATTTCCCCTTCCCCCACCTCATCCTAGCTTCGATCCCCTGACCTGTCCGGACTTGTCCAACCTGCCCAGCTCCTTTTCCACCTATCCACTCCACCCTCTCCTCCCTGACCTATCACCTTCATCTCCTTCCCCACTGACCTATTGTACTCTATGCCACTCTCTCCCCACCCCCACCCTCCTCTAGCTTATCTCTCCATGCTTCAGGCTCTCTGCCTTTATTCCTGATGAAGGGCTTTTGCCTGAAACGTCGATTTTGCCTGTCTTCGGATGCTGCCTGAATTGCTGTGCTCTTCCAGCACCACTGATCCAGAATGGGTAGCTCTATCAAGAGCCAGTACTGACACAACGGGTCAAATGGCCTCTTCTGTATTGTAAAATTCTATGATTCAGGACCTTTGTGTTTTCTAAGAAAAAGTTGGATAAGTGGAGGAAAATATACAGCTAAGGGAAGAATGTGGGACAATGATAAATGGGATTAGTTCTGAAATGGCCTCCTTCTATTGGTCAACTGTTATCTATTGAATGAAAGGAAACAAAACTTTCATTTATATAGCACCTGAGAGAGCCTCGGGTTGTTTCAAACTATTTTACAACTACTTGTATAGTCAGCTTTACAATGAAGGGAAGCATGGCAGTTAACTTCCATTCTGTAATCTCTCTCACAAACACACACACACACACCACACCACACACACACACACACACACACACACACACACACACATATACACACACATACATACACACACATACATACACACACATACACACACACACCAAACATCACTGCTTCACTCATGTTTGAGAGAGGACTCCCTGCTTTTCCCCAAAGTAGAGGCCAGGGAATGTTTTGATATCAGGCAGGACCTCAGTCCAATGTTTTAAAAAAAAAGCTGGAGAAACTCAGCAGGTCTGGTCATATCTGTGGCCAGGGAAACATCTCAATTTCTGTACAACTCTTCAGTGCTCGAGCACCCGCAGTATTCTGTCTCAATGAAGCACCGAGTCTGAAAGGTAGCATCTCCATCAATGCAGCACCCCCTCAGTTCTCCATCAATGCAGCACCCCCTCAGTTCTCCATCAATGCAGCACCCGTTCAGTTCTCCATCAATTCAGTACCCCCTCAGTTCTCCATCAATGCAGCACCCCCTCAGTTCTCCATCAATGCAGCACCCCCTCAGTTCTCCATCAATTCAGCACCCCCTCAGTTCTCCATCAATGCAGCACCTTCTCAGTTCTGCACAGCTTAGATAACATGCTCGACTCCCTCGAGTGGAAGTCGAACCCAGATCCTTTTTGTTCAGGGGTCAGAGTTCTATATCTGAGCCACAGCCTTATCCCTGAAGGTGGCAAGATATTTGGACATGTTGCGTACAGATGCTGTGCCGTCGCTGATCTGCAATTTGTTGGCCAGATGTTGAGATGACTGTTTTATCATTGACTTGCTTGTTATGTTCAGTCTTCATCTGCAGCTACATGATATTGGCTCCTTTGTTTGGTTACCTGGGTGATCGGTACAACAGGAAAGTCCTCATGTTCGTTGGAATACTCATTTGGTGCGCCGTGACACTGGCAGGATCCTTCGTCACTAAGTCTGTATGCCAACTTACTTTTATTTTAATGAATTACTCGTTAAGGTTTGAGACAGTGAATGAAATCCTTTGTATTAGCGTTTTCGATATTCCTATGTGCACTTGCCTACCATGACTGCCAACCAGTTTTTGCTTTAAAAACTGGCTGCTATAAATTTGATTTGCTTTATTATTGCCACATGTACCAAAATACAGTGAAAAATATTGTTTTGGGCCTGTTCAGGCAAATCATAAGTACATCAGGCTAACAGAACAGAATGCAGAATATACCGTTACAGCCAAAGAGAAGGTGCAGAGAACGATCAACTGTAACATATGAGAGGTCTGTTCACATGTCTGATAACTTACGGGGAAGAAGCTGTTCTTGAATCTGTTAGTACGTGTTTTCAAACTTTTGTATCTCCTGCCTGATGGAAGAGAATATAACCAGGGTGGGAGGGGTTTGATTATGTTGGTTGCTTTACCAAGGCAGTAGGAAGTATAAACTGAGTCAATGAAAGGACGGCTAGTTTGTATGATGGACTGGACTGCGTTCACTACTCTGTAATTTCTTCTGGTCTTGGGCAGAGTAGTTGGCATACCAAGCTGTCATGCTTGGAAATAAAAAAAATGTATAGACTGATAAAGAGTGACCAAGAGTTGATAAAAAGGGAAATTGTAGAATAGGAGGGTATAATCTGGCCAGACAAATCACAAATGATAGGAAGAATTTGAATTGGTAAATAAGAAGGAGGAGAGTAGCTAAAGTAAATATTGGACCATTGGAAGTGAAAACAGGAAAAAGTATCCTGGCGAAGGAGGAAATGATAGAGATGGCGGACAAATATTTTGTCTGTCTTCATAATGGAAGAGATAAATTACACACCTGAAATCAAGGTGAATCAATGGGATGTTTATAGCTAGGGACTTAATTAATATCTAAAATAATTAATATCAGCAAATAATCAGGAAATCTAAGAGACCGAAACCGTTCCAAAACCTCAGGATCTGATAAATTCCCTAAATGATGGATGTTTAACCTTTCTGGGGAACACAAGAAATATGGGAATGGGAGAGAAAGATGGAACTAAGGTCAATAATCAGATTGGCACAGGAGATCAGCGGGTCCACACAGCTTACTACGATTCCTGTGCCATAGAACATAGAACAGTACAGCACAGTACAGGCCCTTTGGCCCATGATGCAGTGCCGAGCATTTATCTTACTCTAAGATCAACCTAGCCTACACACCCCTCAATTTACTGCCATCCATGTGGTTGTCCAGCAGTCACTTAACTGTTCCTAATGCCTCTGACTCTACTACCACCACTGGCAGTGCATTCCACGCACCCACTCTTTGCTTTAGGTCCTTAAGCGAGATTTTTAAAAAACTGTCTCCGATTTAAATATGTTCACTAATGGAGCATCCACAACACTCTAGGGTAAAGACTTGTAAAGAATCACAACTTAAGAAATTTCTCTCCATCTCAGTCCTATATGATCTCCTCCTTAGCTGTGCCTTGTGTTCAAGATTCCCCTGCAGAGAAGATTGTGTCTCAGGATATACCTTGTCAGCCTCACCAGAATCTTACATGATACCACCCTTCCTTGTCTGAACTGCAGAAATTGTTGGCCCAACTTACTCAGCCTCCATCATAGGAACAACCAGGATAAACCCTGGTAAACCTAGTTCTACCACCTCTAAACGAAGTATATTGCTTTGAAATGTTGCTGGGAATGGAGAGTTTGAGATATAAAAATAGACTGGAAAGGCTAGGACTTCTTTCACTAGAGCATAGAATGTTGAGGGGTGATCTTATTGAGGTTTATAAAATCATGAGAGGCATTAATAAAGTTGAATGACATGGGTCTTCTCCCTAGGGTGAGGGAGTTCAGAACTAGGGCACATACTTTTAAGGCGAGAGGAGAAAGATTTAAAAAGAACATGCGGGGCAACTTTTTTTTAAAACAGGGTGGTTCGTGTGTGGAATGAACTGCCAGAGAAACTGGTATATATAGGTACAGTTACAACATTTAAAAGACATTTGGATTAATATATGAATAGGAAAGGTTTGGAGCGATATGGGCCAGGGCAGGCAGGTGGGACTAGTTTAGTTTGGGAACATGGTCGCCATGGACTGGTTGCACCGGAGGTTTAGTTTCCATGCTGTATGACTTTTATGACGAGCAAAACTATGCAATGTACTCCGGCTGTGGTCTCACTGAAGTCCTGCACAACTTTAGCAGGACTTCCTTCCTTTTGTACTGTACATCCTTGATATGAAACACAACTTGCCATTTGACTTCCTAATTCCTTGCGCTGTGTGCTGATTTTCTGTTACCGGCACAGAAGAATTGCTTTGGTTCCCAGTGTTGAAAAAGTTTCCACTGTTTAAAAATGTTAGGTTTACTGTACTTCAAAGTGATTAAGCTCACCTTCCCTACATATTATATTCCATCTCATACCATTTTGCCCACTTCCTTAACCCACCTTTGTGGACTGTTATGTACTCTTCACTGTTCACTATCCTATCTAACTTTTTATCATTGGCAAATGTGGATACATTACTCTCTAAGTCATTAATGCAGATTGGAAGTAGCTGATGCTCAGCATTTGCTAATCGGCAACCATCTGTTAACTATTTCTTGGTTGTGACTCGTAAGAACATAAGAATTAAAGCAATAGTAGACCATTCAGCCCCTCAAGCCTTACCTGCTACTTAGCAAATTCCTGGCTGATCTATCCCAGTCCTCAACTCCTCTTGTGTATCAGCTCACCATTGCCCTCAACGGCCCAAGTTTTCAAAAATACATCTAGCTCCTCTTTCAACACTTTCAGTGATTTAGACTTTCACAACTCTCTGGGGTAGAGAATTCCAGAAAATAACTTCCTTTGCAACTCAATTTTGAGTGTTCTCTTATTCTGTAATTATGTTGGTAGTTCGAAATTCCCTCACTAGTGGAAACATCTTCTCGCCATCTAACTTGTCAAACCACTCAGAATCTTGTTTGTTACAATAAGATTAACCCTTATTCTTCTAAGTTCTAACGAATAAAAGCCTAACCTGTTGAGCCATTCTTGACAAGTCAGTTGCTTCATCCCAGGAATTATTATATTGAATCACTTTGGAACAGCCTCCAGTACGAACTTCTTAAACATGGGACCAAAACCGTGCACAGTATATCAGGTGTGACCTCACCAACCTCATCCTGTCTGGAACAAGACTTCCCTAGTTTTAAACTCCAAGCTCCTTGCAATACAGGCTGGAACTCCATTTGATTTCTCAATTATTTGCTGCACCTGCATGCTAACTGTTGGTATTTGATGGACAAGAACACTCAGGTCCCACTGCACTGCACTTTTTTGGTGTCTCACTCCATTTTTGTAAGAGTCTGCATTTTGATTCTTCCTGAAGAAACTCACACTTTCCAACACTAAACTCCATCAGCACTGTTTTTGCCCAATCTATCTATATCCCCTTGTGGATTCCTGATGCTGTCACAACATCTGTTCCTGCCTGTATTTATATCAGCAGCAAATTTGGATACACTACATTCTGTTCCCTCCTCCAAGTCATTCATGTAAACAGTAAATAATTGAGTCAAGATTAGAGTGGTGCTGGAAAAGCACAGCAGGTCAGGCAGCATCCGAGGAGCAGGAAAATTGATGTTTCGGGCAAAAGCCCTTCATCAGGAATGGGGCTGGCAACCTCAGGGGTGGAGAGATAAATGGGGGGAAGGAGTGGGGCTGGGGAGGAAGGTAGCTGAGAGTACAATAAGTGGATGGAGGTGGGGGTAAAGGTGATAGGTCAGAGAGGAGGGTGGAGCGGATAGGTGGGAAGGAAGATAGACAGATGAGGCAGGTCATGAGGACGGTGCTGAGCTGGAAGGTTGGAACTGGTGTAAGATGGGGGGAGGGGAAATGAGGAAACTGATGAAGTCCACATTGATGCCCTGGGGTTGAAGGGTTCTGAGGCTTCTTCCAGGTGTCGGTGGTGAAGGAGTGGTGGTAGAGGAGATGCATGACCTGCATATCCTCGGCAGAGTGGGAGGAGGAATTGATATGTTCGGCCACGGGGCAGTGGGGTTGATTGGTGCGGGTGTCCCGGAGATATTCTCTGAAGCGCTCTGCGAGTAGGCGGCCGGTCTCCCCAATAATTGAGGCCTTAGGACTGATCCTTGTGCCAGTCCACTAGTTAAGTCTCTCAAACCTGAAAAAGACATATTAATCTCAACTCTCTTCCTTCCATGTGTGAACTAATCCTCAATCGGTGCTGATACGTTACCCTCAATACTACGAGCTCCCATCTTGTGCAACAAAGATTTACCAAAAGATCAAAATGACCTTTTGTTTGGCACCTTATTGAATGTCTTTTGAAAATCCAAATAAACTACATCTATTGATTCCCCCTGAATAACTCTTGCTTCTTAAAACCTCAAAGATCTCTTAGCAAATTTCCATCTCACAAAATCTTGATGCTGTTTGATTGTGTTAAGCTTTTTGAAATGTCCTGCTATTTCTTTCGTATTAATGGGCCCAGTGTTTTCCCCAATGATCATACAGTGTGGAAGCAGGCCATTCAGCCCGTTGAGTCCACACCGATCCTCCAAAGAGCATCCCTAATAACGTTGCATTTCCCATGGCTAGTCCACCTAGCCTGCACATCCCTGGACACGATGGGGCAATGTAGCATGACCAATTCACCTAACCTGCACATCTTTGGACTGTGGGAGGAAGGTGGTGCACCCAGAGGGAACCCACACAGACACGAGGAGAATGTGTAAACTTCACACAGACCTGGGTCCCTGACGCCGTGAGGCAGCAGTGTTAACCACTGAGCTGCATCATAGATGTTAGGCACAGAGGCTGATAGTTTGCTACTTTCTACCTCCATCCTGCTGTAAACAGGGCTGTCACATTGGTAGTTTGCCAATCAGTTGGAACATACCCAGAATGCAGTGAGTTCTGGAACATTTTCCCCAATCTCTGCAGCCATTTCCTTTAAAACACTTGGATACAGGGCATCAGGTCCGAGAGACTTTTTTGTCCGATTAGTTTATCAAATACTTTGTCTCTCATAGCAGAAACTATTAAAAGATCTTTTCTCCCATTTACATGTTACTTATCTCTTATCTTTGAGATAGAGTGAGATATATATTTATAGTGTTGCTAGATCAAAAATAATCCATGCAGGTTTTGCAATGTACAGTTTTGAGAAACCCGTTTCTGACGCACCCTACAAATTTGTCTTCCATGTCACCCTCGTCCATCTGATTTGTCCAGACAATATTTGCATTATTATCACCCACAACAATTGTAATGCCCTTTGGTCACCCCTCCATTAATTCGTAATTAATTCTCTTTCTTACAGCAAGATATCTATTTGGGGTCTATAGAATAACTTCTTTCCCTTGCTATTCCTTACTTCACCCAAATTGATTCCACATCAAGCTCTATTGCATCTACATCACTATTCACACTCTCTAATTAAAAAGCTACTTCACCTTCTTTACTTACTCTTTTTTGCCTACCCTTCTGTTGAATACTGAGTTCCCAGTCTCCGACACCTTGCTCCAATGTCTTTGCAATAGCTATCAAGTTGTATTCATTTATTTCTATTTGTGCCTTTAATTGGTTTGTCTTGTAACAAATGGTGAGGTCATTGCAGGAGAGAGAGAGAGAGAGCACCTGCACAGTTATGGGTATATGAATAGGAAGGGTTTGGATGGATATGGGCCGGGTGCTGGCAGGTGGGTCTAGATTGCGTTGGGATATCTGGTCGGCATGGACAGGTTGGACCGAAGGGTCTGTTTCCATGCTGTACATCTCTGTGACTCTGTGACTCTAAGTGTTGTATGCTTTCAGATAAAAAGCCTTAAGCTTTGACTTCTTAAACCACTTATTACTTACTTGGGGTCAGTTCACTCTTTTCCGATGCCAACAGTTTTGTTTCAATCCCCACACCAACTGAGGTTACTGTGAAGGACTCTCCTTCTCAACCTCGCCCTTTGCCTGAGGTGTAGTGACCCTCAGGTTAAACCACCACCAGTCGTCTCTCTCTCTCTCCAACAAGAGAGCAGTCCTATGGTCTGGTAAGACTATAGTGACTTTATTACTTCTAGTTTCAGCTGCACTATTCTTCCTCCATTCTCTGCCACATCCTGTCACACATTTTGGCCACCTGCTTTCATTCCCAGATTAATATCAGTTTGCATGTAGTTTGATTGTGCGTTGCTGCCTGTTGGAACTGCTGGATTCATTTCACGTCAGTGTGTGGATTGAGCTGTGGGAGTTCAGAGGAGGAAGCGGCAGTTCGTTCACTCACCACAACTGGCCATGCCGAGCAAAGTCTGCGACTATGTCTTTATCTTCCACCTACCCACCATCACATCTCAATGATTTTTCTCTTTAGTATTTCTGGGTGCTGATCTTGTGCCGAGCGTTGGTTGGTGTTGGAGAAGCCAGTTACTCCACCATTGCCCCCACTATCATTGCTGACCTCTTTGTGGATGATGCAAGGACCTTGATGATCTCCATCTTCTACATTGCCATCCCAGTGGGAAGGTATGTGTGTTCATGATGCATTTTCCCGTCTCTCTAATACTGAGTGTATGATAACAATCATTTTAATGATTTCAAGGTGTGTCGGTCAACACCTATAAAACTCTTAACAGGACGAGGTAGAAGGATGTTCCCAGGAATCCAGAACCAGGGATCACCAGACCTCAGTTTTCACTCTGAGGATGGTGAGCCTGTGGAATTCACTTCTACAGAAAACAGTTCAGGCTAAAACATTGAATACTCTTAAGAAGGAGTTAGATATAGATCATAGGGCTAGTAGGTATGGGGGAGAAAGCAGTGACAGGGTACTGAGATGGCTGATCGGCCAGAATTTTAATGGAGCAGGCCAGAGGGGCTGAATGGCCTACTCTTATTTTCTGTGTTTCTAACATCTCTTTGGGATTAAAAATGACAAATTGGCTTGGACTCCAACAGCTGGAGCCACCGAACCTTCCAGAAGATTCTCACAGCATAGCTGCATTCCTCAATTCGGCAGAATAACCAGAGGTGGTGGGGAATTGTTTTAACCAATGTGACTTTTGCTGATGGGTGCCCACCAGGACAGATGGGAAAGGGTAACATGGCACCAGTCTGGCTCACCATTCAAACACTTGGAGGCAACCACCCACCTCTTCACAGGACAATGGTAACACCATGATTTTAAATGGGAGTTGTGTCTAGACCTGCACCCAGACTGAGCTCGCCCCCTTCCCACAGGCTCACTCATACTCCACTACAGATCTACAAATTCAAAATGATCGACGATTGCTGGCTGCTTCTGATACACCCTCTAAAGTGACGAGAGAAAGCATCAGAAGGGTGGCACACTGGCTCAGTGATTAATGCTGCTGCCTCACAGTACCAGGCCCTGGCTTTGATTCCACCCTCAGGTGACTGTCTGTGTGCAGTTTGCACATTCTCTGCATGAGTTTCCTCCGGGTGCTCCGGTTTCCTCCCACAGTCCAAAGCTGTGCAGGTTAGGCGTATTGGCCATGTCAAATTGCCCATAATGTCCAGGAATGTGCAGGTTAGGTGGACTGGCCATGAGGAATGCAGGGTTACACAAATTGGGTAGGGGAGTGGTTCTAGGTGGGTTGCTCCTTGGAAAGTCGGTGTGGACTCGATGGGCTGAATGGCCTGCTTCCACACTGTAGGGATTCGCCATTTGTAAGATTATTACCAAGGAGGGCCAAAAATTGGTCAGAACGTTGAACTCTCTACCACAGTGAGTGGTTGAAATTAACAGCACAGATCTAATTAAGACTAAAGTAGAGCAGCACATGAGGGAGAAAAGAGTCATAATGGCAAACTTAAAAGATGGAATGAGACTTGATTGGAGCATTCAGTATGAGCTAGTGGGCTGAATGGCCTGTTTTTGTGCTGCCTGTCCGATGTAATCACCTTCATTACTTCAAAGTTCCATGATCAAATGAGAATGTATTTTGATGGGACGCAACCTGTATTTACTTTGTAATGCCTCTCCATGTTCTTAGAGAGGTCAATAACGTATTGTGTTTTCTATGGTATAACACTCAACTCCTTAGAAAAACAATTTATGATCAACAACAACATGGAAATGTACTGCTCTGTCAGTCAGTGCTGACTGCGTCCTGTGCTCTGTGTCCTGCTTGAGGGCAGGTCCTAACTCAAATCCCAAGTCAATGGGCAAGAGAGCTGAGTTAGTTTCTTGTTATATTCTTCACAGTTTTTAATCTTTTGGTGAATAGTTTCTCATGGAGCTGTCTCCAAGGTGTCTCCATCTCTTTGACAATGGGGACATTCCCAACCAGTGAGTATCCCCGATGGATGTCAGCTCAGTATTGAGACACAGCCAAATAGAAAATCTCCTCGTAGTTCAAGCACTTTTCTTCATCTCAAACGTTTTAAAGATTTAAACAAAATAAGCAGATAGAAGGATTTACATACAAATGTAAAATAAAGAACTGCAGACTCTGGAGATCTGAAACAATTTCTGGTTTATCATAGTTTTCGTAGAGGTTAATTTTCAACAAAACATGTGGCTATGATTCATTCCGTAAAATGGTGTCAACCAAAAATAGTCATACAGGATAGAACCAGGTCCTTCAGCCCAACCCGTCCATGCTGCCTGCGTTTCTTGAACTGAATTAGTCCCACTCACCTGCGTTTGGACCATATGCCTATAAAGAGAGAGTGAGGACTGCAGATGCAGTCCTGGAAAAGCACAGCAAGTCAGGCAGCATCCGAGGAGCAGGAGAATTGATGTTTCGGACAAGAGCCCTTTAGGAATGCTTTGGGGGTAGGGGGATGAGAGATAAATTGGAGGGTGGGGCTAATGGTAGCTGGGAAGGCAATAAGTAGATGCAGGTGGGGGGATGATAGTGATAGGTTGGAAGGGAGGGCAGAGTGGGTAGGTGCGAAGGAAAATGGACAGGTAAGACAGGTCAGGAGGGCAGTGCTAAGTTGGAGGGTTGGATCTGGGATAAGATGGGGGGGAGGGAAGATTTGGAAATTAGTGAAGTCAATGTTGATGCTGTATGGTTGAAGGGTCCCAATGCGGGAGCTGAGGCATTCTTCCTCTAGTTGCCTTCCACTCCGCCAAGAACTTTCAAGTCCTGGGATTCCTCCACTGCCAAATCCAAGCCACCCAACTACTGGAGGAAGAACCCCACATTCCTGACGGAGGGCTTATGCCCGATACGTTGACTCTCCTACTCCTTGGATGCTGCCTGACCTGCTGTGCTTTTCCAGACCCCCACGTTTTGACTCATATCCCTCTTAACCTTGCCTATGCATGCACCTGTCCAAACGTCTTTTAAATGTTGCCATTGTACTCATCTCTATTACTTCCTCAGGCAACTCGTTCCTTATACGCACCACCCTGTGTGAAAAGGTTGCCCCTGGCGCTCCTATTAAATTTTTCCCCTTTGACCTTAAACCTATACTCTCTCGTTTTGGACTCCCCAATCCTGGGGAAAAGACCTTGGCTATTCACCTTATCTTTGCCCCTTATGATTTTATAAACCTCTGTAAGATCACTCCATAGATAAAATATAGGCATCACTGGTCTACCGTTGAAGTCCTGGGATCTTGGTGGATATATAGGACAGTGAATCTATTTCCAACAAGCAGTGAGATATGTTTAAGTCCTTTAATTAGAATTAGCTGCATTGGTTGATGAAGTTTTCATAGAATCCCTACAGTCAGGAAACAGGCCCAACAAGTCCACACCGACCCTCCGAAGAGTAACCCACCCAGACCCATTCCCCCTGACTAATGCACCTAACCTACACATCCATGAGCCCTATGCGTGACCAATTCCCCTAACCTGCACATTTTTTGGACTGTGGGAGGAAACCGGAGCAAACCCACACAGACACAGGGAGAATGTGCAAACTCCACACAGACATTCACCCATGGCTGGAATCGAACCTGGGACCCTGATGCTGTGAGGCAGCAGTGATAACCACTGAGCCACTATGCCACCCTAATCAATGCTGTCCCCAGTCAGTGACTTTAAGAGACTGAGGGTAACGGTGATGGTTATCATGACTGGCATCATTGACCAAGAGGCTATATTTGTGAGCGTTGTAAACATTCAAAGAAAAAAAAACATATTTGTTAATGAGCTCAGATTCAGGTGGAGTCCAGCGCTTTGCCATTGAAACAACTGATGTAAGCTGGGAGGAGTCATGTGGCAGAATTGGGTCAGACAAAGGTCTGAAATCACTTTACGAAGTCCTGTCACCAAGACACCCTTTACCTACATGTGCAAAATACATGCCGCTGACCCCGCCCGCTCGGAGAGAGAACAGAACCCCCGACACACCATTTGGTTTCTCCTTTTCTTTTTTCTTGGAGCCAGCCCTGAGAGTGAGGACCCTCTCTGACACTCCTGTTTGTTTTTTAAAAATATTTTCCCCAAATCACCAGTGGCTGTGCGTGTATGTGTAGTCACACAGTAAAAAGAGCCACCGTTGTGCGAATACTTTATTCTATATTCTCTGCAACCAGGAAACCACCCATGTGGCGAGCGAAACATTAACAAACAAAGCCTCAAAGGCAATGCTTATGTGAAAAAGTGAAGGTGGGCTGGTGGGAGGGGAGAGTGGGTGTTGGGTGGGGAATACTCCTGTTTCTCTCTGTCAGCCAGGGCTCCCTGATTGGACCAAGGAACTCATTCAAGAAACTGACCTAGCTGACCTTGTTACAATCACTACAGGTCAGTAGTACTGAATGAACTTTGTTGAGTTGAAATATTGAGATAATACAGAGTGAAACTGTGTTTTATTTGTTCTGTTGCAGTGGTCTGGGGTATATACTTGGATCCGGTGTAATGAAACTATCCGGGGACTGGCACTGGTCAATGAGGGTAAGACCAAATTTGTAATCAGTGGTTACTGACATGGTATAATCCTTACAGGACTTCGGCCTTTACTCAGTAAAATTAACAAATTGCCTCCAAGAGAGGGGAATCCTGAATCCGATCCATCACCCAGGTGCAGAGACCCTTCAGGGAGCACAGGAATATTTAAGTGGAAACTCAATGGATTAAAGTTGATTTTGTCCATAGGGCTAAAATGGGAATGTAGGAGCAGGAGGAGACCATTCAGCCCATCGGGCCTGCTCCACCATTCTCGCTATCCAGGGCCTTGGTGGGACCACATCTGGAGTATTGTGGTCTCCATATCCAAAGAAGAATATACTGGCCGTAGAGAGAGTGCAATGGAGATTCACTAGGTTGATACCGGGGATGGCAGGACTGGCAGGAGAGATTGGTTGGACTAAGCCTGCATTCATTAGAGTTTAGGAGGAGGAGAGAGAGTCTGATTGAAACATGTAAAATTCTAACAGGGCTAGGCCGACTAAATGCAGGGAGGGTATTTTCCCTGGTTGGGGTGTCGAGAACCAGGGGTCACAGTCTCAGGTTATGGGGTAGACCATGGATGGCACGGTGGCTCAGTTGCCAGCACTGTTGCCTTGTAGCGCCAGGAACCTGGGTTTGATTCCAGTCTCGGGTGAATGTTTGTGTGGAGTTTGTACATTCTCCCTAGGTCTGTATGGGTTTCCTCCCACAGTTCAAAGATGTGTAGGTTAGGTGGATTAGTCATGATAAATCGCTCATAGTGCCTAGAGATAAGCAGGCTATGGGATTGGCCATGGGAAATGCAGGGAATAGGATGGGGAGGTGGGTCTGGGTGGGATGCTCTTCACAGCATCAGTGTGGAATCGATGGGCCAAATGGCCAATGCTCCCACATTGAAGGGATTCTATGATTTGGGGCTGAGATGAGAAAACATTTCTTCGCTGAGAGGATAGTGGAGGCCAAGCCACTGAGTATATTCAAAAAAGAGATTAACTTTTAGATTTTAAAAGGCATCAAGGACTGAGGGGAGGAAGCTGGAATATGGCATTGCAGCAGGTGATTGTCCATGATAGTATGGAATGGCAGAGCAGGCTTGAAGGGCTGAATGGTCTGTTCCCAGTTTCTGTTTCTATCAGCTACCTCAATGTTTCCCCCTTACCTTAAACCTATGCTCTCTCGTTTTGGACTTCTCTGCCCTGGGGAAAATACTTTGTCTATTCACCCTATTCATACCCCTCATGATTTTATAAACCTCTATAATGCCACCTCTCAGCCTATTCAGCCTCTCCTCATAACTCAAACCTTCCAGTCTCAGTGACATCCTTGTAAACCTTTTTGCTCCCTTTTCAGTTTAATAACACTGTACAGCAGGAGGACCAGAATTGTACGCAGTATTCCAAACGTGGCCTTACCTTGTTCAGCTGTAACATGGCATCCCCAATCCCTGTACTTGCCGATGTGAATTGGCAGGCTTTATCCTATCTCCCTCAATTGTCAACTCCACTAATATCAAATGTAGAAATTGAGAGAGATATAACATCTTGTATAAAGTTATAATTCAGGCTGTGATATGCTAATAAAGTCATGTACAGGAAATGATGCAATGTCACATGATCTTGCCCTCTCTCTCCCAGAGTCTGGTGTAAGATTAAGCTACAATGAATAGTTTCACAGATAACATTAGTGCTTCCCTTCTCTCTGTAAGTATTCTCTGCAGCAGAATTAGACCAAGAATATAAGCTGTTGATTTGCTGTCGGCCATTTTGCTTTATTGTCAGCACAATCTTGAGGAAGTGGTTCCTTTATTCCCTCTAATTGGGAGTGCCCAATGTGTGATGTAGGTTATACTAAATAACAAAACCACTCCTTATGTGAACTATTGGCTGCAAGGACACCCCAACATTGAGGGAGAGGGTAGACATTGTGTCAGACTTCGACAAGTCTCACAACAAGCTGGTTAACACTGAGCTGGGGCCTGACTTGGTGCAGGCACAGTCGGTATATGTCAAAGGGAACAGGTACCTGTGAATATGTTCACGTGAAAGCATTCTATATGTTGTCTGAATGCAGCCTCGTACACTGTCTTCTCCTCAGTGACACTAGCAAAACAGGAATGAGGAACACCGAGTGAATCAGGTGATCGTTACCCAAACAACAATGCTGATCCTGCTCCATCTCTAGTCTGGGGCGAGCTGAGCCAGAAACATGTGAGAAAATTCTTGGGCATACATTCTGGGATAGTTGTCCACTAGGCATCACTCTAGGTTTAAATCATCCTCACGGAAATATCCTGCTGTATCTGTAATTGTAGATTTGAAAAAACAACCATTGACACTGATATCCGAATTGGTTTGAAATATTTAAGTGGGCAGTACATTCAATTTGCTCCCTTCCCCAGGTGACCCCGTGTGTAGGACTGGTGGTTCTCATCTTGCTCATTCTCTTCGTTCCGAACCCTCCACGGGGAGCTTCCGAACAGCGCACAGACTCGGCCGAATCCAGGACCTCCTGGCTGCAAGATGTCAAATATCTGTTCACCAAGTAGGTTCTTCGTGTATTCTATGAAACAGTGGGGGTGCAGCATTTTATTTTTAAACATTGCAAGAAGCAATGCAGGTTGCTGGTGTGGCTGGGAATCTGCCTGTGCCAAGCATGAAATCATAGAATGTTCCAGCACATTGTGGCCATTCCACCCCTTCCAGGTTTAGCTTGTATTTCTCTCCACATCAATCACTTAATCCGATGCCCAGTCCTGCTCACCACTATCTTCTTAAAGCTCCTCTACTTTTAACCTCCTCTCCTTTAATGTTATTTTGAATCCCACTCACCATCTCTCCCCCAGACCCTTACATTCTTAAGCATCCAATATTCTTTGAACAAGTGCACATTCACTCTGTCATCAGCTTCCAGCAGAGAATTCAACAGTTTGGCACCTTTCTGCGGAAAAAAAAAACCTTTGTAGCCAGCGAGGTGTTGGGAGAATCGGTGCTGGGTCCACTGCTTTTTCTCATTTATAGAAATGATTTGGATGTGAACATACGAGGAATGGTTGGTAAGTTTGCAGATGACATCAGATGGAGTTTCAGTGGACGGTGAAGAGTACAACTGAACTTTGATCAGACAGGCCGCTGGGCTGAGGAATGGCAGATGAATTTAGATAAATGTGAGGTGCTGCATTTTGGAAAGGCAAATCAGGGCAGGACTAATACACTTAACAGTAAAGTCCTGGGGAGTGTTGCTGAACAAAGAGACCTTGGAGCGCAGGTTCATAGTTCCTTGAAAGTAGAGGTGCAGGTAGATAAGATAGTGAAGAAGGCGTTTGGTATGCTTTCCTTTCTTGGTCAGAGTATTGAGTACAGGAGTTGGGAGGTCATGTTGCAGCTGTACAGGACATTGGTTAGGCCACTTTTGGAATACTGCATTCAATTCTGGTCTCCCCCTTCTATAGGAAAGATGTTGTGAAACTTGAAAGGGTTCAGAAAAGATTTACAAAGATGTTGCCAGGATTAGAGGGTTTGAGCTATAGGGAGAGGCTGAATAGGCTAGGGTTGTTTTCCCTGGAGCGTCGGAGGCTGAGGGGTGACCTTATAGAGGTTTATAAAATCATGAATGGCATGGACAGGGTGAATAGACAATGTCTTTACCCCTAGAGTGGTGGAAGTTCAAAACTTAAAAGGCATAGGTTTAAGGTGAGGGGGAAAAGATTTAAAAGGTATGTGTGGGGCAGCGTTTTCGTGCAGAGGATGGTCCATGTATGGAATGAATTGGCAGAGGAAGTGGTGGAGGCTGGTACAATAACAACATTTAAAAGGCATCTCGATGGGTATGTGAATAGGAAGGATTTAGAGTAATATAGGTCAATTGCTGGCAATGGGACAAAATTAATTTAGGATATCTGTCTGGCATGGACAAATTGGGCTGAAGGGTTTGTTTCTGTGCTGTATGACACTATTCTACAGTCTAGTTTTTACGATTGTCTGAAATCTGAGCACGTACAATATTGGCTTAGCGGAAACAACCTTGCACAATTCACTTTGTTAGAAAGCTCCATAATCCTGATCATCTCTATCAGGTCACCCTGAATCCTGTCTCGGCAAAAGCTGTAATTATTAATAAAGGGTTTATTAATAAAAGCTGAGCAGCAGATGAGCTGAGGCAGCGGGAAGCTGACCCACTGATACAGACAGGAAATTAAATACTCTTGCTGTTGGAGAATTGGCCAATTACAAATAAAGGCCACACACTGATCTTGTGAAATTGACGAACACTGGTTTATTTCTCACTATATTGTGGGGTTGGAGAAATTGACTGGGCTGA
>NC_057737.1:45439315-45462151 GCF_004010195.1 Chiloscyllium plagiosum | reverse complement strand
CTTTTGCTGTAAGACCTCCTTTTTGGAAACATTCAATGATTTGCTCGTAAATTGATTCCACCAGCAACTGATAGGAACTCACTGACATTGCACTACTATTTAACAGTATGTGGTAACTTTCCCTTTATCACCAACAGTGACTCACTGATAGTCTGAATATTAGTGATGATATTTGGTGGAACACTCTAACACCCTCCATGGGAACTAGTAATGATTCTATTAGATTAGATTTCCTACAGTGTGGAAACAGGCCCTTCAGCCCAACAAGTCCACACCGACCCTTCGAAGAGTAACCCACCCAGACCCATTTCCCTCTGACTAACACAGTTAACCTATGGGCAATTTAGCACGGCCAATTCACCTGACCTGCACATCTTTGGACTGTGGGAAGAAACCGGAGCACCCGGAGGAAACCCACGCAGAGAATTTGCAAACTCCACACAGACAGTCACCCGAGGCTGGAATCAAACCAGGGTCCCTGGCACTGTGAGGCAGCAGTGCTAACCACTGAGCCACGCCACGCCCCCTCCCCCCCCCCCACCTTACTTATTGACATTTTCCCAGATTGAGAAATGTCCCCTCCGCTCCCAACCCCACACTTGAAAAGGTGAGGTCAGACCCTCGCTCAATGATTCCTTGAACAGGCCCACTCTCCAGACCTCCTCAGATTCACCTGTGACCTCTGAGTCCATGTGAAGGTGACAAAGGCTCTGTGATGGGAGCCTCAATGTGATATGATTTCAGACTTTTCACATCAACAAGGCTGCCTGAGTTACAAATCCCGGTCCCTGGCACTGTGAGGCAGCAGTGCTAACCACTGAGCCACCATGCCACGCCCCCGCCCCCCCCCACCTTACTTATTGACATTTTCCCAGATTGAGGAATGTCCCCCTCCGCTCCCAACCCCACACTTGAAAAGGTGAGGTCAGACCCTCTCTCAATGATTCCTTGAACAGGCCCACTCTCCAGGTCTCCTCAGATTCACCTGTGACCTCTGACTCCATGTGAAGGTGACAAAGGCTCTGTGCTGGGAGCCTCAATGTGATATGATTTCAGACTTTTCACATCAACAAGGCTGCAAGGCTGCCAGAGTTATAAATCCCCTCCTCAAGTGAATGGGGAATGTTAGAATTTCTGGCCCTTTGGTTAGGCCACACTTAGAGTATTGCGATTGAGTTGTGGTCACTGCAGTACAAGAAGGATGTGGAAGCTTTGGAGAGGGTGCCGAAGAGGTTTACCAGGATGCTGCCTGGATTGGAGAGTGTGAGCTATAAGGTGAGGCTAGAAAACCTCAGGTTGTTTTCTCTGGAGCGGCAGAGGCTGAGGGGAGACTTGATGGAAGTCTCTAAAAGTATGAGATGCATAGATAGGATTGATGGTCAGAATCTTTTTAACAGAGCTGAAATGTCTAATACCAGGGGGCACACATTTATGGCGAAAGGGGGAACATTCAAGTGAGATGAGGGGCAAGTTATTTTTACATAGAGAGTGGTACGAGTCTGGAACACACTGCCTGGGCTGATGGTGAAGGCAGATACGACAGGGATGTTTAAGGGACTTTTAGATCAACACATGCAAGGAATGGAGAGATATGGACCAAGGGCAGGCAGAAGGGATTAGTTTAATTTGGCGTCATGTTCGGCACAACATTGTGGGCCGAAGGGCCTGTTCCTGTGCTGTACAGGACTTTGTTCTCTGCTGTAAGACCAGAGGAAGACTGGATGGTGGACTGTGGAGGTTTGGTGCTGATCGTGCCTCCCTTCGGTCAAGGAGATGTTGAGGTGTCTGCTGTTTGCAACGAAACTCGGTGAGTGGGAGGAGACCCTGTCCCTCTCAGAAAACCCCCAGTAAATCGTCTCATTCTCTGTTTCCAGCTGGAGTTTTGTACTGTCATCCTTTGGCACTGCCGCAGTCACGTTCACAACGGGTGCGCTGGGATTCTGGGCACCCATCTTCCTGCTGCGAGCACAGGGCACCAATGCCACCCCTCAGCACACAGCCAGCAAGTCACAGGACAGGTAAGTGTGGCCAGAGCTCGTCTCTCAATGAACCATAATCATTCAGGGGCTGTTGGTATGCAGAGTAGTTCCAAGGCCTGGACGATAAAACTAACTTATATACTGAATGCCTGTAAGGAACCAAGGCACAATATGTTTTTTTTAAACTTTCAAGAGCTACTTTTAGATTTTCCCGGGCTAATTTTGTTTTTCAGAGTCTCCTTTTTTATTCATTTATGGGGTGATGTCAGTCATGTCATTATAATACCTCAGTACTTGTGTGGTAGTGTGAGCTATTTGGCTGCGCGTGAAAGCAGAATTAGAATAATTCATCAATATCCTCAACAATTACCAATTTTCCAATTCATTTAAAGCATTACTTTCTTATAATGAATTAGTTACTAATTCATTTCTTATACACCACTGTAATTTAATGGGTATAAGACAGGCATATATTATTCTCTCTCACTCAGTCATGCACACATTCACTCTCTGTCTCTTACTCACTCACTCTCACACACACCCCTCTACCCACTGACTCACCCACTCATTTTCCTTCTAACTTCCCCTCTTCACTGCTCCACCTATCACACACTGTTTCTTCCCATGTTCATTGCTGATAGGTTCTTTCTGAGCTTCTCAGCAACTAATGAGAGAGAAGTGGCCTGTGATTGGAGGAACACAGCTCCTCCCCATTTCTGCCCACTCTAGTTCACGATGGGAGTGACCTTTCCCTGATTAGTGATTCTCCCCCAAATTGAATTTTTATGGCCATTTTGGTGGCTTTTGTGGGGTTTGGGGGTGGGGTAAATGTTCCTGCCACCCTCCTGTGTTTAAGTCCCGTAAGGAAGGAAAACCAAGTGGCCTCCTTTGCATAGTCTGGCCTATTCGTGACTCCATTCCTAAGCCAATATGCTTGAATCTTAGTGGCCTGTAAAATGGATGTCAACCCTGCTGGATGTCAAACTTGCGAATCAGCCTTGCTTCAAGAAGTGCTGAGTAAGAATTCAAGAAATGGCAGGTCTAGATCATTCCAGAACAATGAGTCGATTCCTCCATTCCAAACGATCATGGCTGAACCTGGGCTTCACGTTTATTTTCCCATCTGCTTCCTGTAGGGTGGGATTTCCCAGTCTCAAACATACTTAAGGATAGAACACCCATAAGCCTTAGGGATAGATATTTCCATCACAATCTTTTATCTTTCTCTCTCTCTCACCCTCAACGCAATCACCTTTCATTCTTTAAATCACCAGACAATATTGGCCCAGCTTACACAGCCTCTCATTATAGGACAGTCCCCGCATCCCAGAACTCGGTCTACTGAGCTGTCACAGTGCAAGCACATTTTTCTTTCATTGTGGATGGAAATCAACCACAGAAAATGGGCAATAAATGCCAGCCTTTCCATGGTGCCTCTCCCTAAGTGGAAATCTTTTGAAAACTCAATTCCTTGTCCCACTCCTTCAAACAACACTTACCATTAGGACCATTAAATGGCAGCACATTGGGAGGTCGAGTGGCAGTCATTCTGATAGGGACAGAGGGAGACTTCTCTGCTTGCTCCTCTTTTCCCTTTAATCTCTGCCTGTGGTTACCTTGAATCTGCATGGATCTAACAGATTTTTCTAGGCTGGAGGACAGAGAGGAGTCATAGAGTCAATGCAGCACAGATACAAACCCTTCGATCCAACTTGTCATTATAGATTAGATTAGATTCTCCACAGTGTGTCGCTAGACCCTGGCCACATGACCTCTCTGCCCCCACCCCCTCTCCGGCCTATCACCCTCACCCTCACCTCCTATCGTATTCCCAGTGCCCCTCCTCCAAATTCGCTTCCCCAAATTCCCTTGCCCCTACCTTTTATCTTAGCCCGCTTGGCACACCAGCCTCATTCCTGAAGAAGGGCTTATGCCTGAAACGTCGATTCTCCTGCTCCTTGGATGCTGCCTGGCCTGCTGTGTTTTTCCAGCACCACATTTTTCAGCTCTATATTTACCCCTGACTAATACTGTGGCCAATTCACCTGACCTGCACATCTTTGTATTGTGGGAGGAAATCGGAGAAAATCCACGCAGACACGGGGAGAATGTGCAAACTCCACACAGGCAGGCGGGAATCAAACCCAGGACCCTGGTGCTGTGAGGTAGCAGTGCTAACTGCTGTGCCACCGTGCCGCCCCATTGTAGGGATTATAGAATACCTACAATGTGGAAACAGGCCTTTTGGCCCAACAAGTCCACACCGACCCTGTGAAGAGTAACCCACCCAGACCCACTCTACATTTCCCATCACAAATGCACCTAACCTATTCATCCCTGAACATATGGGCAATTTAGTACAGCCAATTCACGTAATCAATGCTGACTGCATTGTCAAACTAAACTAGTCCTACTTGCCTGCATTTGGTCCATATCCAAACCTTTCCTATTCATGTACCTATCCAAATGCCTTTCAAATTTTGTAACTGTACCCACATCCATAACTGCCTCTGGAAGTTTATTCCACACACAAACCACTCTGTGTCAAAAAAATTGCCCCCATGTCCTTTTCAAATTTTTTCCTCTCACCTTGAAAATATGCACCCTAGTTTTGAACTCCCCCACCCTAGGGAAAAAAACCTTGGCTATTCACCCTATCCCTCCCCCTCATGATTTTATAAACCTCTATAAGGTCACCCCTCAGCTTCCAACACTCCAAGGAAAATAGCCCCAGCCTATTTAGCCTCTCCCTATAGCTCAAACCCTCCAACCCTGGCAGCATCCATGTAAGTCTTTTCTGAACCCTTTCACATTTCACAACATCCTTCATATAACAGGGAGATTGCGTGCAATATTTCAAACCTGGCCTAACCAATGTCCTATGCAGCTGCAACATGACCTCCCAATTCCTATCCTCAATGCTCTGACTAATAAAGGCAAGCATACTAAATGATCCTATCAACCTGTGACTCCACTTTCAAGCAATTATGAAGGAGACTCAAAGGTCTCTTTGTTCAGCAACACTCCCTAGGACCTTACCATTAAGTGTATAAGTCCTGATTTGCTGCACCTCACATTTATCTAAATTAACTCCATCTGCCACTCCTTGGCCCATTGGTCAATCTGATCAAGATCCTGTTGTAGTCTGAGGTAACCTTCTTCACTCTCCACTACATCTCCAATTTACTAACTATACCTCCTATGTTCACACCCAAATCATTTATATAAATGACAAAATTGGACCCAGCACCAATCCTTGTGGCACTCCACTGGTTACAGGCCTCCAGTCTGAAAGGCTACCACCTTCTACCTTCAAGCCCACTGGTTCCAACTGGCTAATTCTCCCTGTATTCCATGTGATCTAACCTTGCTAACCAGTCTACCATGAGGAACTTTGTCAGATGCCTTACTGAAGTCCATGTAGATCATGTCCACTGTTCTGCCCTCATCAATCTTCTTTGTTACTTCTTCAAAAAATTCAATCAAGTTTGTGAGATCTGATTTCCCATGAAAAAAGCCATGTTGACTATTCCTAATCAGTCCTTGTCTTTCCAAATACATGTAAATCCTGTTCCTCAGGATTCCCTCCAACAACTTGCCCACCACCGATGTCAGGCTCACCGGTCTATAGTTCCCTGGCTTGTCTTAACCGCCTTTCTTAAACAGTGGCACCATGTTAGCCAACCTCCAGTCTTTCAGCACCTCACCTCATACAAATATCTCAGCCAAGGTCCGAGCAATCACAGAGTTCTAGGGTACCCCTGATGAGGTCCCAGGGATTTGTCCACCTTTATGCATTTTAAGACGTCCAGCATCTCCTCCTCTGTAATATGGACATTTTTCAAGGTATCACTATTTATTTCCCCACTATCTTCCATGTCCTTCTCCACAGTAAACACAGATGCGAAATACTTGTTTAATATCAACCCCCTCTCCTACAGTTCCACAAATGGGCCGCCTTGCTGATCTTTGAGGGGCCCTATTCTCTCTCATTACTCTTTTTTGCTTAATGTATTTGTAGAATCCCTTTAGATTCTCCTTAACCCTATTTGCCAAAGCTATCTCATGTCCTCTTTTTGCTCTCCTGATTTCCCTCTTAAATTTTACTCCTACTGCCTTTATACTCTTCTAAGGATTCACTCGATCCCTGCTATCTGTGCCTGACATCTGCTTCCTTCTTTTTCTTAATCAAAATCTCAATTAAATCAGAGAAATCTATTTTACAGGTACGGCAGGTAATAAGGAAGGCAAATGGAATTTTGGCATTTATTGCTAAAAGAATAGATATCAAAGTAGAGAACTTGCTGAAATTCTACAAGGCATTAGTGAGACAGCACCTGGAGGATTGTGTGCAGTTTTATCCTCTTACTTGAGCGATGTAGTTGCATTGGAGGCAATTCACAGGAGGCTCACTGGATTGATTCCAGAGATAATTGTCTCTAGGAAGAGATTGAGCAGTTTAGGCCAATACTCTCTCTGGAGTTTAGAAGAATGAGAGGCGATATAATTGAGGTATGAAAGTTGTGAAAGAGGACTGACAATGTCGACATAGAAGGGATATTGCCCTTGTGATAGGGCAATATTGCCAAGTGCTGATAGGTCACATGGGCCAGTATTTCATATTAGTTAGTCATATACCAAAAATTACATTTGATTCCTTTACAATTGACATGAACTCTTAAACATTCTTTTCGAGTGTTCTTCAAACCAATTACAGGTACTTGGTCATTTTAAAACAATTAGTTTTCCTAATGGTATTGTTTCTTGGTCAGTGAGAACCTGCTTTTACGAGGCTAACAGCAGCAAAACAAATTATCCAACAAATTGTGGTGACTTGAACCTCAATGCATAACTTCCTTGCTACAATACTTTTTACACACACTTAATTGGAAAGGTCCTTTAATTGACTCTGATTTGCCTTCGGTGTTGGGCGAACTTATCGTTTGGGAGTGTAGGGGTTGAAAACTTCCATTTCTTAAGCAGAGGAATGTAAAGGATCACAGCACACCTGAGCATTACCAGGGAGGCTGGATGTATTGATGCTGTATCAGCTCATGCTGCTGATACTGCTGTGTGCCCATTGCTCACTGCAGTGACTCTATATTCCACCCTCCCCTCTGCTTTGTATAGTTTAATATTTGGAGCCATAACGTGCGTGACCGGGATCCTCGGGATCGGAATTGGAGCTGCACTTTCAAAGCACTTTAAAAAGAAGAGTAGCAGAGCTGACCCTCTCATCTGTGCAGCAGGCATGTTGAGTTCTAGTCCCTGCCTCTACCTTGCCATTGTACTGGCTAAACATAGCACTGCAGCGACATATGTAAGTATTGATATTACGCTACACCACTCTTAATGAAACCCAAAGTTACTCCTGAAATAGCTCTATACTACTCTAAACCTGATATTAATCCTAATATCACTGATATTATATTCTGATATTAATCCTGATATCACTGTTTATAGTGCATCACTCTTACTATCACTCTATAATACTCTGAATTAATCCTGACATTACTCTTTCTATTACTCTGGTTTAACTACAGTACTGCCTTTGTAAATAAGCCTCTAGGAGTCGCTCCGATCTACTTTAATGGTTGGTTAAGAACAACTTCATCAGGAGATCACAAGATGTGACAGAACTATTAATAAGAATTGCTTCTAATAATTTACATTGTTCATAAGAAGAAATTGACATTTCTATAGCACCTTCCACAACGTCAAGATTTCCCAAAGATTCACAACTGGTTTTTGAAATGTAGTTACTATTTTGGTGCATAAAATGTGGCAATTTATACACAGCAAGCTCCAGAAATTCCTGTGTGATAATAATTATATGATCAGTTTTAGTAATATTGGCTGAAGCATAAGATTGAGCAAGACCCTGGGGAAATCTCACATTGTGCATGAGATTGTTTCCATTCCCCTGAAAGGAGAGCTAGACACGTGACCTCCAGTTACCACAGCTGTCGTCTTTTTGAGATAAGTGTGACAAGGGAGATTTCCATTTTGTCCCCACTGACTTTCATCTTGCTGGGGCTCCTTGATGCCAGGCTCGTGACCTTGATTTTCTATTCTTCTGTGTGTAGCTCATTTGAAATTTTAAATAAAGGGAACTGTTCAGGAGCTGTGAGTTGATAATTTGAAGGTGTAATCATTCACTGACTTCCTGAGACAGTGCTCATGTCCAATCTCTATTGATAGCTGAAACCTCTCCCCCCCCCACCCACATCACCCCTCCCCTCCTCCACATATACACACACGTACAGACAAACAGAAAGGCACACACAGATAAACATGCACACACAGACAGAATCACATACACACAGGCAGAGAGTAACACACACACACAGACTAATGTAGAGACACAGACTGAGAGGCTCACACGCAACTCAGACACACATTCACCCCGAGAGACATACACACATATAGAGACGCAGATTCAGACACATACACACAAACAGAGAGACACACAAAGACACATATCCAGAGAGAGAGAAAGAGAAACACATATTCAGAGTCACACACATACACAAACACTGACAGAAAGGGAGAGACACACACAGGCGGACATGTTCAGAGTTGCACACACAAACAGAAACACACATGGATACAGGAACGCAGACAGACACACAGACAACACAAACACATACAATAGAGGAAGACAACTGGAAGCTGAGTATTTTCTCAGTGACAATGTTATTCGTAATAAAATAATTTGGGGTTTTGCCCTGCCCACAGTTACAGCCAAAATCCTGGTATATCATTAGACAAAGCTGCTGCACGGATACTGCGGAAAGGACTGCAACACACTGAGTGGGCAAGTGCCAGGTCTGAATGGCTGCTGAAGGCAGTAATATATCTTCCAGCCAGTAGATGGTGACACTGTATGTAATAAAAAGTGAAACAAGTTTAAAACCTGGAGAAAGCTGAGTTACAGGTTCACATGAATACAGGATTTCATGATCTTTTATAGGCCCTGTCAGCACTAAGCCTAACTAACCTCCCCATAGGTGCCATCTAACCCAATTCCTGCAGGAAAAATACATTATTTAAAGAGGCAAACATTTTCAGAAGAAAGCATTTCCGCAATTTATCCCTAAAATTCCCTTTAAATAATTTATCTCAGACTTTTCTTAAGTTATTTATCCAAATCATATACTCACCAGTTCCTACATTGTCTTGTTGATACTGTGTATTGAGGTAAACACCACAGCAAGTATATACGAACACTAAGGATCTATATGATGGGTTTATCAGCCAGTTTTACTTCCGTGGCGTTCTCTGATTCAGTTTAGATTAGATTACTTACAGTGTGGAAACAGGCCCTTCGGCCCAACAAGTCCTCTGAAGAGCAACCCACCCAGACCCATTCCCCTACATTTATCCCTTCACCTAACACTATGGGCAATTTATCATGACCAATTCACCTAACATGCACATCTTTGGACAGTGGGAGGAAACCCATGCAGACAGGGGAAGAATGTGCAAACTCCACACCAACAGTTGCCTGAGGTGGGAATTGAACCCAGGTCTCAGGCGCTGCAAGGCAGCAGTGCTAACCACTGTGCCACCGTGCCATGTATGAGGAAACACAATTGTATCTGTACATTACACAGGCTTCTAGAACACACCACTCTCCACAATATGCATAACCCACTGAGCAGAAACTTACAGAGTCCTGAATGATGAAGACGATGATGGGAAATCTGGGAGAGTCCTGTGAGGAGTTAAACAAGACCTTTCCCAATGTCGGGACCAATTTGCTGCATGTTCCATCAGAATTCTAGGCACTGAGATCAGATACTCACTGGGGAATGGGGAAATATCGATTATTGGGACTTATTGCTCACTATCACCCCCAGTGGCTGCACAGTGCACCTCATTAAGATGTAGTTTTCTCTCTGATTACATCCTGTTGCGATGCTGCTTCCTGGTTACTGTGTCTAGGCACAGGCTCCCAAGCCACAGACGGGACCAGGCTGCTCACTTGCTCTCTCCCTTACTCAGTGCCTACCTGCATGTGGCACAGTGGCTTAGTGGTTAGCATTACTGCCTCACAGTACCAGGAACCCTGGTTCGATTCCAGCCTCAAGTCTCTCCGAATCTGCGTGGGTTTCCTCTGGATGCTCCAGTTTCCTCCCACCATGTAAATATGTATAGCTTAGGTGGATTAGCTGTGCTAAATTGCCCTCTAGTGTCCAGGAGATGTGCAGGCTAGGTGGATGAGACATGGGAAATGCAGGGTTACAGGGATAAGGTGGGCCTTGGTGGGATGCTCCAAGGTGGGTCGATGTGCACTCAATGGGCCGAATGGTCTGCTTCCACACCACAGGGGTACTCAGAAGTCCGCCACCAGTTTTGTGGGCTGTTTTCTCCGGGAATGAAAGAAAGAAGATGAAAATTTGCGGCACAGCTGGTAAGGGTGGATGACAGGTGGTGAGGTATGCCAAGTGGGTGAGTAGGCCGCACAGAGGCCCATGTGTGGTCAGTAGAGTGGGGGCGGGATTGGGGCGGGTGAGAGCAAGGAAGGGAAGATTGGGAGAGCAGGAGCCTCAGTGGAAGCTGGGCACAGTTGCTTCAGAGTGGGAGGTCTCAGATAGAAGATGGTGGCACTTAACTGGGCAGAGAGGAGACATTCATTGATCACCTCTTTACATTGCTGGGTATTTCTCCACACTGCACTGACCCAGGTGGCAGTCTTGGCCCAGGCTGCCATGGCCTAGTGTTGTGTCCTTCTCTGTTGGTCCAGGGGGTAGAGGATGAACCTTACCCCCTCCCTGCATCCAGCAGGACTCTGCTTGGAAAGTGGAGTGCCCATTATCCCTTCTCTGCTACACCCTGAACCGTGTGGGTCAGCTCTAGACTGGGCTGTGTTGGTCCAGTGCCTTTTGAAGATGGCACTGTTGCCAGGGATGCCAGTCCATTCAGGATACCCAGGCAGTAGAGAGTTCTTTGGGCTGCAGCACCTGGTGGAATCTGGCTAGTATTGGATGAGAAAGGTGCCGTGGGTTGGGGGTAGGGGTGGGTTGTTAAGGAGACAGGTTTGGGACGACAATGTGAGAAACCTCACTAGGCCTCAGGGAGAGGAAAGCCTCCATGAAATTTGCTGTAATTGACACATTGCCTGAATCATGGTAAGATTCAGGCCCACGGTACACGAACCAGTGTTGCCTGATCGAAGTCACTGACAGGACTATGTTAATGCCATGTGCACGGATCTTAATGGAGAGTCCCTCATGCACAGTCATTGCTTCACACATGTATACGTCTTTCTATATGTCTGCTCCCAAGGTAAAGCACTCACATTGATCAGAAACGATTTTGACACTCTGCTTTTTCTCACAAAAAAAGACAAGTTCTCTTACAGGCACTGTGCAAATGAGTAGTCTAATCACACGACCAATGGCAGAAACTGCTGTTGGTCAAAAATGGATTTCTCGATTTCAGGATTTCTTTAGCAACATAGTTAACAGATTGCACACACTGAACAACTGAGCAACTGTGTGGAATAGACCCTCATAATACACAAACTGGTGTATTATAGCCTTCTACACACCCTTCTATAAGAGTCATACCTAATATAGAGTCTGAGAATTTATGAGCTTGTATAATTCAGCACCTACCATATATAACTCATTGCTTGACTATAGTTACAAAACTGGTATAATATTAGACAAGGTGTATTCAAGCTGTAGTGAGTTTATGGATCAGGTTCATCAGGAAGTAAAAGAATTGTGCAAATACATAAACAATACCCCTGGGCAGTGTATCATTCTGTACGTGTGTGGCCCAGGAGTGTTGTATTCTGTGTGTGTCTGGCCCGGGCAGTGTGTCATTCTGTGTGTGCCTGGCCCGGGCAGTGTATCATTCTGTGTGAGCCTGGCCCGGGCAGTATATCATTCTGTGTGTGCCTGGCCCGGGCAGTGTGTCATTCTGTGTGTGCATGGCCCGGGCAGTGTATCATTCTGTGTATGCCTGGCCCGGGCAGTGTACCATTCTGTACGTGTCTGGCCCGGGCAGTGTATCATTCTGTGTGTGTCTGGCCTGGGCAGTGTATCATTCTGTGTGTGTCTGGCCCGGGCAGTGTAACATTCTGTACGTGCCTGGCCCGGGCAGTGTATCATTCTGTGTGTGTCTGGCCCGGGCAGTGTATCATTCTGTGTGTGTCCAGCCCGGGCAGTGTATCATTCTGTATGTGTCTGGCCCAGGCAGTGTACCATTCTGTGTGTGCCTGGCCCGGGCAGTGTACCATTCTGTACGTGCCTGGCCCGGGCAGTGTATCATTCTGTGTGTGCCTGGCCCGGGCAGTGTATCATTCTGTATGTGCCTGGCCCGGGCAGTGTATCATTACTGTATGTGTCTGACCCGGGCAGTGTATCATTCTGTGTGTCTGGCCGGCGCAGTGTATCATTCTGTATGTGTCTGACCCGGGCAGTGTATCATTCTGTATGTGTCTGACCCGGGCAGTGTATCATTCTGTATGGGTCTGACCCGGGCAGTGTATCATTCTGTGTGAGCCTGTCCCGGGCAGTGTATCATTCTGTATGTGTCTGGCCCGGGCAGTGTATCATTCTGTGTGTGTCTCGCCCGCGCAGTGTATCATTCTGTATGTGTCTGACCCGGGCAGTGTATCATTCTGTACGTGCCTGGCCCAGGCAGTGTATCATTCTGTATGTGCCTGGCCCAGGCAGTGTATCATTCTGTATGTGCCTGGACCGGGCAGTGTATCATTCTGTATGTGCGTGACCCGGGCAGTGTATCATTCTGTATGTGCGTGACCCGGGCAGTGTATCCTTCTGTACGTGCCTGGCCCGGGCAGTGTATCATTCTGTACGTGCCTGGCCCGGGCAGTGTATCTTTCAGTGTGAGCCTGGCCTGGGCAGTGTATCATTCTGTGTGTGCCTGGCCCAGGCAGTGTATCATTCTGTACGTGCCTGGCCTGGGCAGTGTATCATTCTGTGTGAGCCTGGCCTGGGCAGTGTATCATTCTGTGTGTGTCTGGCCCGGGCAGTGTATCATTCTGTATGTGCCTGACCTGCGCAGTGTATCATTCTGTGTGTCCCTGCCTGGGCAGTGTATCATTCTGTGTGTGCCTGGCCTGGGCAGTGTATCATTCTGTGTGTGCCTGGCCTGGGCAGTGTATCATTCTGTACGTGCCTGACCTGCGCAGTGTATCATTCTGTGTGTGCCTGGCCTGGGCAGTGTATCATTCTGTATGTGCCTGGCCTGGGCAGTGTATCATTCTGTGTGTGCCTGGCCCGGGCAGTGTATCATTCTGTATGTGTCTGGCCCGGGCAGTGTATCATTCTGTACGTGCCTGGCCCGGGCCGTGTATCATTCTGTGAGTGTCTGGCCTAGGCAGTGTATCATTCTGTGTGTGCCTGTCCCGGGCAGTGTATCATTCTGTGTGTGTCTGGCCCGGGCAGTGTATCATTCTGTGTGTGTCTGACCCGGGCAGTGTATCATTCTGTATGTGTCTGGCCCGGGCAGTGTATCATTCTGTACGTGCCTGGCCCGGGCAGTGTATCATTCTGTATGTGCCTGGACCGGACAGTGTATCATTCTGTGTGAGCCTGACCCGGGCAGTGTATCATTCTATGTGTGTCTGGCCCGGGCAGTGTATCATTCTGTGTGTGCCTGGCCCGGGCAGTGTATCATTCTGTACGTGCCTTGCCTGGGCAGTGTATCATTCTGTGTGAGCCTGGCCCGGGCAGTGTATCATTCTGTACGTGCCTGACCCGGGCAGTGTATCATTCTGTATGTGTCTGGCCCGGGCAGTGTATCATTCTGTGTGTGTCTGGCCCGGGCAGTGTATTATTCTGTGTATGCCTGGCCCGGGCAGTGTATCATTCTGTGTGTGTCTGGCCCGGGCAGTATCCTTCTGTACGTGCCTGGCCCGGGCAGTGTATCATTCTGTATGTGTCTGGCCCGGGCAGTGTATCATTCTGTACGTGCCTGGCCTGGGCAGTGTATCATTCTATGCATGCCTGGCCCGGGCAGTGTATCATTCTGTGTGAGCCTGGCCTGGTAAGTGTATCATTCTGTATGTGCCTGGCCTGGGCAGTGTATCATTCTGTATGTGCCTGGCCCGGGCAGTGTATCATTCTGTGTGTGTCTGGCCCGGGCAGTGTATCATTCTGTATGTGCCTGGACCGGACAGTGTATCATTCTGTATGTGTCTGACCCGGGCAGTGTATCATTCTGTGTGTGTCTGGCCTAGGCAATGTATCATTCTGTATGTGCCTGACCCGGGCAGTGTATCATTCTGTGTGTGTCTGGCCCGGGCAGTGTATCATTCTGTGTATGTCTGACCCGGGCAGTGTATCGTTCTGTATGTGTCTGACCCGGGCAGTGTATCATTCTGTATTCGCCTGGACCGGGCAGTGTATCATTCTGTATTCGCCTGGACCAGGCAGTGTATCATTCTGTATGTGTCTGACCCGGGCAGTGTATCATTCTGTATGTGTCTGACCCGGGCAGTGTGATGTCTTGTATGGATAGTAAACCCTTTGCCTCGAGCATGATGACTCTTTAACCTGTCTTACAGCTGTTGGTATTTAGCTCTGTGCGGGATGCAAATGACATTGTGTTGTCCCTTCTACTAACCAGCCTTGCTGTATGACCGGCTTGTCAACCGCCCCCCACCCCCACAATTCCTTTTGAATCTTTTTATCTTGAAGCATTAATATGACTGAGCTGTAATCAGCTCGTGAACAGCAACCATTTGGTCTGTTTCCCCATCATCTATTGGTTACACTCGTATTGCAGTGACCACGCTAAAGGTAGAGTGTATCAAAAGCAATGATTGTCATCTCCCTGGCAACTCCGTTGTCACTGCATACTGCCTAGTGTTGGATTGTAGTGCAGGATGACACTCTGACTGAAAATGCTTCTTTTTCCAAAGGTTTTCATCGCCCTGGGAGAGACCTTCCTCGCCTTGAATTGGGCAATTGTTGCAGACATTCTCTTGGTAAGTCCCACTCCCTGGTTCACTGCTGTGCCATTAACTGATTTGAGACAAGTAATATTTTCTCGTTCCTCAGGTCGTTTGGAGGTGAGAATAACTTTGAAATTTGCAATCTCTAATGTCTCATCAGATGACAATGATAAATTCAGTTTCATGTCTTTGTCCTGCAATCTTCGTTAAAGATCATCTGATTCTGAAGAAACTCTGATTGCCTCATGGCTTTCCTTTTACCATTGCATCTTGGCTGAGTGAAGGAACAGGGTACACAACCTCTGAATTGTCCAAATATTCCATTCCATGTGTCTGATCTGAACCTCCACTCCACCCCAGCTGTCCTGATTCCATATCCATTGACACTTTGGTTTAGTATGTTTATTCTTAAGTGTGTAGCTCCTATTTCTTTTTTATTCATTCATGGTATTTGGGCACACTGGCTGGGCCAGCATTTATTGCCCATCTCTAATTGCCCCTTGAGGAGAAGATGGTTGAGCTGTCTTCTTGGATTGCTGCAGCCCATGTGCTGTAGGTAGACCCACAGTACTGATAGGAATTCCAGGATATGACCCAGTGACAGTGAAGGAACGGTGATGCAGTTACCAAGTCAAGAAGGTCAGTGGCTTGGAGGGGAACCTTCAGGTGGTGGTGTCTGCTGCCCTTGTCCTTCTAGATGGTAGAGGTGGCAAGTTTGGAAGGTGCTCTTGATGCAGTCTTGGTGGTTTGCTGCAGTGTATTGTGTAGATAGTACGTGCTGCTGCTCCTGAACATCGGTGATGGAGAGAGTGAATGTTGAAGGTGGGGGATAGAGTGCCAATCAAGTGGATTACTGTGTTCTGAATAGTTTCTGCATTTTCCACCATTGGAAGTAGTGTCCAAATCATCTCGGCATCTCCAAATCATATCTAATCTATAGAAAGTCATGTGGGGTAGTGGGGAATGTCCCTGTCTGTGAGTCAGAAGCTCCCAGTTTGAGTCCCATTCTAGGACTTCATAAGACAGCCAAACAGGCTGCATTTCAGGTGTATAAGTCTTTCCAACACATACCAAAGGCAGGAGCTAAGAACAGGCAGGAGAGATTCTTGGTCAGCCACCAGTTGGGAAGAAATTGGAACCTCTCCCATCACTATCCATAGCTCCAGCCCAGGGCTCTTGCAGTGGTAATATCTCCACCTCTGGACCAGGACACCCGGGTTTTAGTCCCACTAAAACCAGAGGTGTGTTTTATAACATCTCTACAGATCCTGACTGCAAGGTGCAGGTATATGTGTACATTGCCAGACTTGAGTGAACTGTTAAACCCCCACACACACCCTGTAAACCTATTAAATCAGCTTAACCACCACAATTAGCTCATGTTTCCCAATCTCCTATACTTGATGGGATGGCCATCTTCAAAAATTGACGTCAAACCGTGTTTAAATGGAGGATTGCAAATCAGTGTCTGGATTCCTCTTGTCAGTCCCACGCATCCAAAAACATGAATGTCATGTCTTCAGATAATCCTATTGCCTTGTGCTCTGTTATAATGTCAAAGCCATTTACATTGCTGCCCAATCCAGCTGGGTCATTCTTTTCGCAGGGTGAGACAGAGGATATTCAATTGCAGTCAGGCTGCTGCACTCTTTCTTCGGTACAAACATCGCTTCAAAACTCTTGCATGTGACACTTGTTACTTCATCTTTAGTTAGCTGGCTATTAAAGAGGCTGCAAATCATCTGGTTTAGCCACTGGTAACTAAGCCAATAGCCAATCACTAAGCCAACTAAGCCAATCACTTATTGAAAAGATTTGACCTTCATGAACCAGTTTGAATTATCTGAAGGAATCAGAGTGAAATTTTCCAAGCCCTTTTTGTTTTTGAAGTTGGCCCGAATTTTTAATCTGCTATTTATTGGGTCTCCCAACAAATCAAGTGACTTTGGGTAGAGTGAGGAGTGTATGCAGAAGCTAACCCTGTCTGTGGGATAGTCTGGATGGCTAAACGTTTCCTGTCAGTTGTATGTTTGAGAGTTCATAGGGAGCAGCCCAGACATGACAGCCATGTTCTTTTTTTTTAATTAGATTACATTACAGTGTGGAAACAGGCCCTTCAGCCCACCAAGTCCACACCGACCCGCCGAAGCGCAACCCACCCATACCCCTACATTTAACCCTTACCTAACACTGCGGGCAATTTAGCATGGCCAATTCACCTGACCTGCACATCTTTGTGATGGTCGATGGAAACCGGAACACCCGGAGGAAACCCACGCAGACACAGGGAGAACGTGCAAACTCCACACAGTCAGTCGCCTGAGGCGGGAAATGAACCCGGGTCTCAGGCGCTGTGAGGCAGCAGTGCTAACCACTGTGCCACCGTGCCGCCCACAGCAATCAAACAGCTCAAGGCCTTGTATCTCACGGGCAAAATAATTCCATTCATTATTCAATGCCTCACCAAGACAGATGGACACCAGATCTAAAGGCAACACCCAGAACTCAAGGAGGAAATAATTTAAAGAGAGTGAGTTGCTCTTAAGTAAACAAAGGTCCGTGTTGTAATGCACTGTGAGATAATGCAATCCAAGAAGGTTGAACCATTCTGATGGAAGTACAGTATAGTCATCACAATAAAGGTACATCATGGCTTTCTGTTTATCTTTCAAAATACTTACCTATTTATCACCACGAGATTTGTAAAGACTACATCGGACTTGCATTCCATTCTAAGCCACCGCATTCCTGGGTTATTGTAATTGGTTTCTGACGTTGTACAATGTGGAGCTTTTTGATGAGCTGGAGAATTCCAGCTCTGAGGAGCGATTAGAGGTTGTTTTCGTTGGAACTCAGGTAACAGGGAGAAGAAATAATTGAGGTTTATAAAATTCCAAGGGCCTTAGAGTGGGTGGGATGGACCTATTTTGATTTACAGAAAGATCAATACGGAGCCACATATTTAAAATAATTGACGGGAGGATCACAGGGGAGGTGAGGAGCAATTTGTCTGCCCAGAGATTGGAGGAGACCTGAAGCTTACTGCTTGAGAGGATGAGAATTGATGAATCTCAGAAATTATTTCCAAACCCTTTGTTTTCCAAATCAGCCTGAGTTTTTAATCTGCTATTTTTTTTGACTCTCCCAAAAGATCAAGTGGTTTTGCGAAAGGATTAAATTCTTGGGATTAGAACAGTTAGGTGTTTGCTTTTGACCAGTGCAGAGTTAATGGGCTGAATGAAGGGCTTTTTTCTATGCTGTAAACGTCAATGACTCTAAGATACTGGGATATGAAGTTGATGCCTCACAGAGCTACACCATGGGTTTCCACCGGGTGCTCTGGTTTCCTCCCACAGTCCAAACATGTGCAGGTTAGCTGGATTGGCCATGCTAAATTGCCTATAGTGTCAAGGGCTGTGCAGGCTAGATGGAGAAGCCATGGGAAATGGTAGGGGGGGAGGGGGTTTACAGGGTTTTGCTTTGGGCAAGATGGTGTTCAGAAGTTAGTGTGGACCCAGTGGGTCGAATGGCCTGTTTCCATAATGTCAGAATTCTATCTATCCGACCAAGAATTGGAAAGCTCGATAGGATATAGGTTACTTGCTGACAACCAAGGTAGGCTAAATGGCCGCCTTCTGGACCATAAATATTCATGTTTCTATCAACAACCCAATTATTCTCTCCTCATCTCTTCAGTTTTGGGGTTTGGCATTTAGTTAGAGATTCAGCTTCATGGAATAATATTACTTAGCTGGGCGGGGGTGGGAATGGAGGGTTTGAAGGTGCGTGGTTTCAATGTACTCCATCGTCCACGTGAATCTTTCATCCTCTACTCTGGATCCATCCCTATGGAACACCCTGTCTGCCAACAGTGTTCCCTATGGTTTTCACTTTCCAGCAGACAAAGTGGTAGATTTCAGCGACACAATGTTGAAATGCTCAAGGATAGATCAAGTCTGAGCTTTGTTGGACAAGATGGTGGAAGTGGTTTACTGGATTGATACCTGGAATGAGAGGTTTGTTATATGAGGATGAGGCTGGTTTCTACTGGAGTTTAGAAGAGTGATAGGTGACTTGATTGAAGTTTATAAAATACTAAATGATCTTGACAAGATAGACAGAGGAACGGTGTTTTGTGAGTGGGGTCCCCAAAAATCAGGAGTTGTCCTTTCAGAACAGGCCTCTTCTCGAGTCCTGTGTCCAGTTCTGGTTGCCCTATGATAGGGAGGAGATTATTAACCTGGAGAGGATTCAGAAGAGATTTACCAGGATGTTGCTGAATATGGAAGGTTAGATTTATAAAGATAGGCTGGGACTTCTTTCAGTGGAGTGTAGGAGGTGACCTGATAGAATTTCATAAAATCATGAGGGGTATGGATAGAATTACTGGTCTTTTCCATAGGATGGGGGATTTCAAGACCGGGAGCATATTTTTAAGGGAAGAGGAGTAAGATTTTAAAAACAGCATGAGAGCCAAATGTTTCATACAGAAAGTGGTTTGCATGTGGAATGAACCTCCTGAAGATGTGATGGATGTGGGAACAGTTATAATGTTTAAATGACATTTGGATAAGTACATAAGCAGGAAGGTTTGGAGGGATATGGGCCAGGAGCAGGCAGGTGGGACTAGTTTAGTTTGGGATTGGCACGGACTGATTGGACCGAAGGGTCTGTTTCCGTGCTATGACTTTATGATAGAGACGAAGAGAATTCTTTCTCAGACCTTTATGAGATTTTGCCTCATAAAGTGATGGAGGTGGGGTTCGTTGAATATTTTAAAAACAGAGAGGTGAGTAGATTCTTGTTTGGCAGGGATATTGAAGATTATCAGGGATAGTGTGGGAATGAAGTATTTAAAACGGTGGCACAGTGGCACAGTGGTTAGCACTGCTGCCTCACAGCGCCAGAGACCTGGGTTCAATTCCCGACTCAGGCGGCTGACTGTGTGGAGTTTGTACGTTCTCCCCGTGTCTGCGTGGGTTTCCTCCGGGTGCTCCGGTTTCCTCCCACAGTCCAAATATGTGCAGGTCAGGTGAATTGGCCATGCTAAATCGCCCGTAGTGTTAGGTAAGGGGTAAATGTAGGGGTATGGGTGGGTTACGCTTCGGCGGGTCGGTGTGGACTTGTTAGGCCGAGGGCCTGTTTCCACACTGTAATGTAATCTAATCTAATCTAATCTAATCTAATAAAACACAGCCATATTGAACGGTAAAACAGGCTTGAATGGCCTGCACCCACTCCTATTCAAATGTTCATCGTGTGGACTGGACAAGCCCGGACTGTTTTCTGTGAGGAAGATGTTAGCTGGAGAATTAATAAAGGTGTGCAGAATTCTGGCGAGTTTGGATGGAGCACATAAGGAGCAACCGTTTCCACTGGCTGCAAACCAGAGGATGGCGAATTAAGATGATTGATAAAGTCGTAAGGTGTAGGAGCAGAAGCAGGCCATTCAGCCCATCGATTCTGCTTTGCCATTCAATGAGGTCACGGCTGATCTGTTAATCCTCAAGGGCCCGACGGAATGATGAAGAATGTTCCTTTAACGCTGTAATCAGGAATCCACTGTCTGAAAAGGCGGTGGAAGTAGGTTCAATAATAACTTGTGAAAAAGGAATTAGGTTAAAAAAAAAACTCCCAAGTCCCGGTCCATGAGGCAGGAGCTGAGGCTGAGTTAAATTGGACAGCTCACTAACAGGATTGTTATAGGCACAATGGGTCAAATTGATTTGATGATTGTCAGAGCCTTGAGTAACCATGAAACCTTATTTCCCCATCTAACTCTATTTTGATTTAATCCCTGCCCTCCCCTTCACTGTTTGATCACACAGCATTTGATGTGCCCTTTGATGTGAAGGGCACTGCTTGTCACTGGCCACTCGGGTGTTTCCTTTCTTCCTGGTGGTGGAAACCGAATAAAGATTTGTACATCTTGTGTGTTTCACTGTGTCTTACACCTGCACACACAAAACATGGGTGCTGGGGAAAATGTAAGCACTACTGCAGTTAGGTGGTAGTGTGGGGGTTATTAAAAAGAAGAATATATATATATATATTAAAAACCAGGAGATTTCGAGTCTCCTCAGGAAAAAAAAAACATGAACCCTCCTCACAGCCCACCGTGCCAACCTCCTTTGAGGGGGAATTTCATTCCATGGACAGAAATTCAGGGCAGTTTTCCTCCAGATTTCTGACATGTGTAGTTGGGTCAGACAGTTTCACAGAGTCCAGCTTGGAGTCAGAGACCTGAAGGAATGTGTAAGTGTATCTGTGTGGGACATGTGTGAAACGAGAGTTGTAACTGTCAGTTTCTTTTGATTCCTAGTACATTATTATTCCGAGTCGTCGTTCGTTGGCAGAGGCAGTGCAGATCACCATCTGCCATGTCCTGGGAGATGCCAGCAGCTCCTACATCATTGGCGCTGTAAGTACTAACCACCTTCTCACTTACACCTTGGCCTCTGTTCCAGTGTGGACAATATAGGGAGCTCAGTGGCTTGGCCTGACTGGCAATGAAGAGGAAAGGAAGACGTATTTATGTCTCGCCTTTCACAGGTTTAGGCAGCTTTGTAGCTCTGGGCATTGTCAGACGTACCTCTCTCAGATGACACTTGAAACTATTATCCAACTATTATTAAACTATATGAGGTGCTATCCTCACTCTCAGCAGGAGGTAAAGTGTCTCATGACACTGATCCAAGAGGGAGTTTCCCAGCCAATATGTACTCCCCTCCCCCCCCACCCCCAACCCCAGCCATCTTAACTTCTATGACATCTCTGCACACTATTTCATTGTGGTTTTTACATTAGATTAGATTACTTGCAGTGTGGAAAAAGGCCCTTCGGCCCAACAAGTCCACACCGACCCTCCGAAGAGCAACCCACTCATACTCATTCCCCTGCATCTACCCCTTCACCTAACACTACGGGCAATTTAGCATGGCCAATTCACCTAACCTGCACATTTTTGGACTGTGGGAGGATTGTGGGATCTTGCTGTGCAGAAGTTGGCTGCTGCCACCACATCTGGCACACTTTGAGATGTCCTCGGACTTTATGACTCGAGCCAAGGTATCTTTTGGCACCGACACAAGCCACGTTCTGCTGATGGCCAGGGGAGAGGCACAAGGAACTCCTAGTTTAACCCTCCGTGAGCTAACGCAGCTGTTGAAATGCTGTTCATCAGAAAGAGTTGCATTAGCATAGCACCTTCCACAACTGCAGGACCACCCCTGAACAATTGACAGCTTAGAACTGAGAAACAAATGGTCACTGTTGTGACAAAGGAAACCCAGAAGCCAATTTGTGCACAGTACGCTCCCACAAACAGTACCGTGACAATAACCAGGAAAGCTGTTTTGGTGAGTAGGGTTTCATAAATGTTGGCGAGCGCACACAGAGCCCTGCTCTGCTCCACTTCAAAGCATAACCCTGAGATGTGTAACTGCACCAGAAAGTGAATGCAGCACCTCCATTTAACGTTAGCTGCACTGTGAAGCATTCCTTCGCTACAGCGTCTCAGTGGCAGCACTTACTGTTGTGCAGGCCTGACGGTTATCCACTGAGGTAAAAACAATGACTGCAGATGCTGGAAACCAGATTCTGGATCAGTGGTGCTGGAAGAGCACAGCGGTTCAGGCAGCATCGAGGAGCTTCAGCAAAATCAACGTTTCGGGCAAAAGCCTTTCATCAGGAATAAAGGCAGAGAGCCTGAAGTGTGGAGAGATAAGCTAGAGGAGGGTAGGGGTGGGGAGAGAGTAGCATAGAGTACAATGGGTCAGTGGATGAAGGTGATAGGTCAGGGAGGAGAGGGTGGAGTGGATAGGTGGAAAAGGAGCTAGGCAGGTCGGACAAGTCCGGACAAGTCATGGGGACAGTGCTGAGCTGCAAGTTTAGAACTAGGGTGAGGTGGGGGAAGGGGAA
>NC_057737.1:45368007-45438214 GCF_004010195.1 Chiloscyllium plagiosum | reverse complement strand
CTCCCCCACTCACCCATTGTACTCTATGCTACTTTCTCCCCACTCCCACCTTCCTCTAGCTTATCTCTCCACGCTTCAGGCTCTCTGCCTTTATTCCTGATGAAGGGCTTTTGCCCGAAATGTCGATTTTGCTGGTTATCCACTGAGCCCTAGCTAACGCTGTTACCCACTGAGCCCCAGAAACGCTTACCCACTGAGCCCCATCTAACGCTGTTACCCACTGAGTCACAGCTAACGCTGTTACCCACTGAGCCCCAGTAACACTGTTACCCACAGAGCCCCAGCTAACGCTGTTACCCACTGAGCCCCAGTAACACTGTTACCCACTGAGCCCCAGTAACACTGTTACCCACTGAGCCCCAGCTAACGCTGTTACCCACTGAGCCCCAGTAACACTGTTACCCACAGAGCCCCAGCTAACGCTGTTACCCACTGAGCCCCAGTAACACTGTTACCCACTGAGCACCAGCTAACACGGTTACCCACTGAGCCCCAGCTAACACTGTTACCCACTGAGCCCCAGCTAATGCTGTTACGCACTGCTGTTACCCACTGAGCCCCAGCTAATGCTGTTACGCACTGAGCCCCAGCTAACGCTGTTACCCACTGAGCACCACTGAGCCCCAGCTAACGCTGTTACCCACTGAGCACCAGAAATACTGTTACCCACTGAGCCCCAGAAACACTGTTACCCACTGAGCCCCAGCTAACACGGTTATCCACTGAGCCCCAGCTAACACTGTTGCCCACTGAGCACCAGAAACACTGTTACCCACTGAGCCCCAGCTAACGCTGTTACCCACTGAGTCCCAGCTAACACTGTTACCCACTGAGCCACACCTTACACTGTTACCCCCTAAGCCTCAGCTAGTGCTGATACCCACTGAGCCCCAGCTAACACTGTTACCCACTGAGCCCCAGCTAACGGTGTTACCCATTGAGCCCCACTAACGCTGTTACCCACTGAGCCCCAGCTAACACTGTTACCCACTGAGTCCCAGCTAACACTGTTACCCACTGAGCCCCAGTAACACTGTTACCCACTGACCTCCAGCTAACACTGTTACCCACTGAGCCCCAGTAACACTGTTCCCCACTGAGCCCCACTAACACTGTTACCCACTGACCCCAGCTAACGCTGTTACCCCCTGAGTCCCAGTAACACTGTTCCCCACTGAGCCCCACTAACACTGTTACCCACTGAGCCCCACTAACACTGTTACCCACTGAGTCCCAGTAACACTGTTACCCACTGCGCCCCAGTAACACTGTTCCCCACTAAGCCCCAGCTAACGCTGTTACCCACTGACCCCAGCTAACGCTGTTACCCCCTGAGTCCCAGTAACAATGTTACCCACTGAGCCCCAGCTAACAATGTTTCCCACTGAGCCCCAGCTAACGCTGTTACCCAATGCGTCCCAGTAACACTGTTACCCAATGAGTCACAGTAACACTGTTACCCACTGAGCCCCAGCTAACGCCGTTACCCACTGAGCACCAGCTAACGCTGTTACCCACTGAGTCCCAGTAACACTGTTACCCACTGAGTCCCAGCTAACACTGTTTCCCACTGAGCCCCAGCTAACGCTGTCACCCACTGAGCCCCAGCTAACGCTATTACCCACTGAGTCCCAGCTAACACTGTTACCTACTGAGCCCCAGCTAACACTGTTTCCCACTGAGCCCCAGCTAATACTGTAACCCACTGAACCCCAGCTAACGCTGTTACCCGCTGAGCCCCAGCTAACACTGTTACCCACTAAGCCTCAGCTAACACTGTTACCCAATGAGCCCCAGCAACACTGTTACCCACTGAACATTTCAACTCCCCCTCCCACTCTGCCGAGGACATGGAGGTCCTGGGCCTCCTTCACCGCCGCTCCCTCACCACCAGACGCATGGAAGAAGAACGCCTCATCTTCCGCCTCAGAACACTTCAACCCCAGGGCATCAATGTGGATTTCAACAGCTTCCTCATTTCCCCTTCCCCCACCTCATCCTAGTTTCTAACCTCCAGCTACACGATCCCCTGACGTGTCCGGACTTGTCCGACCTGCCCAGCTCCTTTTCCACCTATCCACTCCACCCTCTCCTCCCTGACCTATCACCTTCATCTCCTCCCCCACTGACCTATTGTACTCTATGCTACTCTCTCCCCACCCCCACCCTCCTCTAGCTTATCTCTCCACGCTTCAGGCTCTCTGCCTTTATTCCTGATGAAGGGCTTTTGCCCGAAACGTCGATTTCGAAGCTTTTCGGATGCTGCCTGAATTGCTGTGCTCTTCCAGCACCACTAATCCAGAATCTGTTACCCACTGAGCCCCAGTAACACTGTTACCCAATGAACCCCAGCTAACGCTGTTACCCACTGATCCCCAGCTAACGCTGTTACCCACTGATTCCCAGCTAACACTGTTACCCACTGAACCCCAATAACACTGTTACCTATTGAGCCCCAGCTAACACTGTTACCCACTGATCCCCAGCTATCGCTGTTACCCACTGAGCCCCAGCTTACACTGTTACCCACTAAGCCCCAGCTAACGCTGTTACCTACTGAGCCCCAGTAACACTGTTGCCCACTGAGCCCCAGTAACACTCTTACCCACTGAGTCCCAGTAACACTCTTAACCACTGAGCCCCAGCTAACACTGTTACCCACTGAGCCACAGCTAACACTGTTACATGCTGAATCCCAGCTATCACTGTTACCAACTGAGCCCGAGCTAACGCTGTTACCCACTGAACCCCAATGACACTGTTACCCACTGAGCACCAGCTAACACTGTTACCCACTGAGCCCCAGTTAACGCTGTTACCCACTGAGCCCCAGCTTACACTGTTACCCACTAAGCCCCAGCTAACACTGTTACCTACTGAGCCCCAGTAACACTGTTGTCCACTGAGCCCCAGTAACACTCTTACCCACTGAGTCCCAGTAACACTCTTACCCACTGAGCCCCAGCTAACACTGTTACCCACTGAGCCACAGCTAACACTGTTACATGCTGAATCCCAGCTATCACTGTTACCAACTGAGCCCCAGCTAACGCTGTTACCCACTGAACCCCAATAACACTGTTACCCACTGAGCACCAGCTAACACTGTTACCCACTGAGCCCCAGTTAACGCTGTTACCCACTGAGCCCCAGCTAACACTGTTACCCACTGAGCACCTGCTAACACTGTTACCCACTGAGCCCCAGCTAACGCTGTTACCCAGTGTCCCAGCTAACACTGTTACCCACTGAGTCCCAGCTAACACTGTTACCCACTGAGCCCCAGTAACACTGTTACGCACTGAGCCCCAGCTAACACTGTTACCCAATGAGCCCCAGCTTACGCTGTTACCCACTGATCCCCAGCTAACGCTGTTACCCACTGATCCCCAGCTAACATGGTTATCCACTGAGCCCCAGCTGATACTGTTACCCACTGAGTCCCAGCTAACGCTGTTACCCACTGAGCCCCAGTAACACTGTTACCCACTGAGCACCTGCTAACACTGTTACCCACTGAGCCCCAGCTAACGCTGTTACCCAGTGTCCCAGCTAACACTGTTACCCACTGAGCACCTGCTAACACTGTTACCCACTGAGCTCCAGCTAACGCTGTTACCCAATGAGCCCCAGCTAACACTGTTACCCAATGAGCCCCAGCTAACGCTGTTACCCACTGATCCCCAGCTAACGCTGTTACTCACTGATCCCCAGCTAACATGGGTATCCACTGAGCCCCAGCTGATACTGTTACCCACTGAGTCCCAGCTACGCTGTTACCCACTGAGCCCCAGTAACACTGTTACCCACTGAGCACCTGCTAACACTGTTACCCACTGAGCCCCAGCTAACGCTGTTACCCAGTGTCCCAGCTAACATGGTTATCCACTGAGCCCCAGCTAACATTGTTACTCACTGAGCCCCAGCTGATACTGTTACCCACTGAGTCCCAGCTAACACTGTTACCCACTGAGCCCCAGCTAACGCTGTTACCCACTGACCCCCATCTGATACTGTCTGTCTCCCTTAGCAACAAGAGGAGACCTTTTAGCACCTTGCGCGATACCCTCCCACTGTCCCCGCGCCCACCTTTACTCTCTCTTCTTGATTAGCATTGGATGAGTACCAGAAAAGTATTAGTTCTCACATTGTTCCCAGAGCGGGAGCACACCTAAATAAAATGATTGGGCCCCAATATTTAAACAGAAGAAAGGTTCTCCCCTAACCCATAAAACCCAAATGTCTTTTGTAGGGGATGAGGTGTGTCACAGATGAGCTGCAGCCAAATGAGGGCAGCCGTGAGTGTTTCCAGGTCTCAGTAGGAAGAGTTGGACAGGCCTTTGTGTAAGGAAATGGTTGATTGTGTGATTGACCTGCCTGCAGATCTCCGATGGTATCCGGGAAACCCGTCCAGCCTCAAGCTTTTGGAAGTTTGTGAGCTTGGAACATGCCTTCCTGCTGTGCCCTTTTATTGCTGTTGTTGGAGGAGCCTTATTCCTGTGGACGGCAAACCATCTGGAGGAGGATCGGCTGAAAGCATCACCGATTGCTCAAGGTAATGGGGTGGGAGTTCAATCGTGGGGACACCGTGAAGGTGGTTGTGGTGGTCAGGAATTCCTCATTGTAGATCATTTCTAATCAACCTGTTCATAGAAGTTGTTGCATATTTCTGGTGAGACTTGAACCTGGACGCCTTCGGCAAAAGGTATGGACACTACAACTACAAGAGCCCAATTCCTCAGTGTGGTGATCTAGTTTGAAGAGAAAGTGAGGTCTGCAGATGCTGGACCATGTCCAACTCCACCCCCACGCCGACCTCTGTCCCCGCCCCCAGGCCTAACCCCGCCCCCACATCCAGCTCCAGTCCCACACCAGGTCCTAGCTCCCCGCCCTGCCGTGTGTTCACCATCCCTCCAGACCTACCCCTCTCTGAGGATGAAAGATCGGGGAATGGATCTTCAGAAGATTGGTGTGGATTTGTTGAGCTGAAGGGCCTGTTTCCACACTGTAGGGATTCTATGATTCTATCCTCTCAAGTGGAGGGAGAAGATACCATAGCACAATTTTAAAGAATAGTAAGGGAGTTAACCCTGGAGTCCTGACCAATCAACATTGCAAAAGCAGGTCACTTGGCAACTATCATATTGCTGTTTGTGGGAGCTTATTGTGCCCTGTTTCATTGGCTGAGTAAAAAAAATTTCATTGACCGTAATGAGCCTTGCTGAGGTTCATACAAATGTGACTTTCTTTCTTTATGTATTCTATTTATTCATTAACAACTTCACTGAGGGGTGGCACTACAAACAATCCATCTCTACCTTAATGATATTGTTGCATTACCTTGTAAGATTGACACCCAAATCTTCCCATCGCAGATATAAAGGTCTTTCTTGAAAACATCAAACCAGAGACGGCTGGCTTCAGTCTCAGTGCAGGGTGGGTGGCTTCCAATTGTCACCTTCATGTCTGTTTCTGATTTCAACACAAGAGGAGATCAACAACGTTCGTATTTACCAGAGACGAGTCATTGAGTTAGACACTGTGTGGCTTCACTATGGCTAGGAGAAAGTGAGGTCTGCAGATGCTGGAGATCAGAGCTGAAAATTTCATTTCCCCTCCTCCCACCTTGTCTCAGTCAAATCCATCGAACTCAGCACCGCCTTCCTAACCTGCAATCTTCTTCCCGACCTCTCCGCCCCCACCCCAGTCTGGCCTATCACCCTCACCTTGACCTCTTTCCACCTATCACATTTCCGACGCCCCTCCCCCAAGTCCCTCCTCCCTACCTTTTATCTTAGCCTGCTGGACAAACTTTCCTCATTCCTGAAGAAGGGTTTATGCCCGAAACGTCGATTCTCCTGTTCCCTGGATGCTGCCTGACCTGCTGCGCTTTTCCAGCAACACATTCCAATCCAGTGAGGGAAGTTGGAAGATTTAAGCTGCTATCTTTTTGACGAGAGCCTACTAAGTGAAGGCCTGTCTGTCCTCTAATGTAGACATAGAAGAGCCAATGGCACTATTTTTAATAAGAGTTATAGATACATAGAAAACACAGTAAGATTTCATGCACAGAAGGTAGTCGTCTGGCACATTATGTCCATACCAGTCGATGAATACCTCGTCACACTAATCCCACTCTCCAAATTTTGATTCCTAAACCCATTGACTGTTCCACCGCATGTTTTAATGTGATTATGGTTTTTGCCTGTATTACCCTTTGAACTCGTGGGTTCCAGAACCTCACCACTGATGAGAAAGTTGTTCCAGGTGTCATAGTCAATATTTTTTCAATAATTAGTACAGCATTTCTTTTTGTGGGAGCTTGCTACATGTAAATTGCCTGCTATGTGTCAACACTGACTGTACTTCCAAAGTACTTTATTGGCTGTAAAGCATTTTGGATCTTTCTGTGGCCATAACAGTTACTATATAAATGCAATTTAATTTTAATAACTCAATAGTTACTCATAGAAATCTAATGTTATATCACTGGGATGCTTTTTTGCCATTATTATGGCAATAATGTTTTTTTCAAATTTAAAAAAAAGTTATGATATTTCAGCTACTTTAATCCCATGTGTATCACTGATGATTTGTATTTACTCTGTGGAAATTTTAATTGAGTAGAAGATTTTACTGCATTTTACTTTCTGATTTGCTGTTTGAGAATACTTCAGTGTAATTGGCTGCCAACTCCCTGCGGTGATATCACTGTTACTGTATGCCTAGTGTTTGTCTTGATCTTGCACATATCAAGAAAGGGAAACTTCATGCCTCAGAGATCACTAGATAGCAGAAAATCCCTTTAATACTTCAAAGTACTCTTTTGGTATGATCCTAGATATTGAATATTGTTAGATATTATTACTGGAGCGAATCATAGATTTACATTTAAATAGTTCCCATTTCTGTCTTTGTTCACTCCTTTCCTCAGCAATATTTTGTGTTTGATTTTGTCTACTTTCTGTGGTTTTATTTACCCTAATGAAGAAGAGCATATCTTCTCAACATCACAACTATTGATCTCACCCTGCTTGGCTGTTGTATGGAACCCCCTACGTGTTAACCCCTTAAAGCCAAATACATAACAATATTGTCAAATTTGATGGAATTTTAATGCATTTACTTTAGGGGAAATTTGGCATGTTAATATGCTGCAGTTTTTCTTATCTGCGATGTTTTGTGTTATGTTGCTGAAAATATTACTGATGAAATACTTAGCAGTTGTAGTAAAATCATGCGTATACTTAGGATGAAGAAGATTATGAGTACCACATATGCTTGGTCCAGTTCTTGTTGGATTCATTTGGATATCAAAGTTGAAACTTTATTGCTGGAACAGCACAGCAGGTCAGGCAGCATCCAGGGAACAGGAGATTCGACGTTTCGGGCACAGGCCCTTCTTCAGGAATGAGCAGAGAGTGTTCAGCAGGAGAAGATAAAAGGGATCCTTCCAGCCCGGCACCGCCTTCCTGACCTGCAGTCTTCTTGTTGACCTCTCCGCCTCCATCCTACTCCGACCTATCACCCTCACCTTGACCTCTTTCCACCTATCACATTTCCAACGCCCCTCCTCCAAGTCCCTCCTCCCTACCTTTTATCTTCTCCTGCTGAACACACTCTGCTCATTCCTGAAGAAGGGCCTGTGCCCGAAACGTCGAATCTCCTGTTCCCTGGATGCTGCCTGACCTGCTGTGCTGTTCCAGCAATAAAGTTTCAACTTTGATCTAGTTTGAACCATCTTCATCAACGACCTTCCCTTCATCAGAAGTGGGGATGTTTGTCAATGATTGCACAATGTTCAGCATCATTCACAACTCCTCAGACACTGAAGCAGTCTGTGTTCAAATACAATAAGATCTGGGCAACATTCTGGGTTGAGCTGATATATTCATGTCACATAAATGCCAGGTAATGTCCATCTCCAACAAGAGAGAATCTAACCATCCACACTTGACATCTAATAGTATTTTCATCACTGAATCCCCCACATCCTAGATTCACAATTGACTAGAAATTGAACGGGACTTGCCATGGTAATTATCAAGCTACAAGAGTGGGCCAGAGACTGGGGTTTCATGGCAACTAACTCACCCCCAACCCATCCCCAGGCCTGCCCGCTATCCTTTTCTAATACTTATTCTTTCGTTGGATATTGTTGTCATTTATTGCCTATCACTAATTTCTCTGAAGTGGTCATCCACATTGCTGTGGATCTGGAGTCACATGTGGGTCAGGGTGGCAGATTTCATTCCTTGCAGGGAATGAACCAACTGGGTTTTGATTAGAGTGGTGCTGGAAAAGCATAGCAGGTCAGGTAGCATTCGAGGAACATCCTGATGTTCCTGCTCGATTTTCCTGCTCCTCGGATGCTGCCTGACCTGCTGTACTTTTCCAGCACCACTCTGACCTTGACTCTAATCTTCAGCATCTGCAGCACCCACTCCTGCCCAGCTGGGTTTTGATGTCAATTGACAATGGGTTCATGATCACCATTACTGAGATTAGCTTTCCATTGCCAGATTTCTTAATAACTTGCACCAAAACGCAGCAGTGAGCAGCGTGACAGAATATTTGATTTGATTTATAATTGTCACATGTACCGAGGTACAGTGAAGTACAGGCAGGTCATAGTGTACAAAGTGCTTAACAGTAATAGAACAGAGTGAGGAGTCCAATGTAATGGTTAAAGAGAAGGTGATAAAGAGCAAGATCAACACTAAATTTAAAATTTGAAAGGTCCATTCAGAAGTCTAATAAAAGTGGCAAAGAAGCTGTTCTTGAATCTGTTGGTATGTGTGTCTAAATTTTTGTATCTCTGCCTGACGGAAGAGGTTGGAAGAGATTATAACCAGGGTGGGAGGGGTCTTTAATTTTGGTGGCTACTTTCCTGAGGCAGCAGGAAGTATAGGTGGAGTCAGTGAAGATTGGCTTGCGTGATGGTCTGGGCTGTGTTCACAACTTTTTGTAGTTTCTTATGGTCCTGGGAAGAGCAGTTGCCATACCAAGCCATGATGCATCCAGATAGAATGCTTTCTACGGTGCGTCAACAAAACTCGACATTTTGGGCAAAAGCTAATCCTGAGCCTTAGATGAATGCTCTGGGAGCATGGTTTCAAATTTAACCATGGCAGATGGTGAAATATGAATTCAGTGAAATTCTGGAACAAAGTTTTAGCCTAATTGTAACCATTATTGATTGTCATGAAAACTCAACTGGATGGCTAATGTCCTTCAGGGAAGGAAATCTACCATTGTCACCTGGTCTGGCCTACATGTGATTCCAGACCCACAGCAATGTGGTTGACTTCTTACTGCCCGCTGGGCAGTTAGGGATGGGCGATAAATGCTAGCCTAGCCAGTGATGCCCATATCTGAGGAACACACTTTTAAAAGACCCTTGACCACCAATGATCAATAGCAGCGATGTGTACTATCTACACGATGCACCAAAGATCCTCAGATACCCACCATCTAAACCCATGAACACTTCCATCTAGAAGGATAAGGGCAGCTGATACATGGGAACACCAACACTTGCAGATTCTCCTCCAAGCCACTCACTATCCTGACTTGATGTGGAGGTGCCGGTGTTGGACTGGGGTGGACAAGGTCAGTAGTCACAGGACACCAAGTATAGTCCTACCTCACCCAAAGAAGGGGCAGCGCTATGAAAACTTGTGATTTCAAATAAACCTGTTGGACTGTAACCTGGTGTGTTGTGACTTCTGACTGAACCCTGACTTGGAAGTATATCGCTGTTCCTTCAGTGTCAAGAGTAAACCTTTCATTTCGAGCTGGGCCAATCGCATATGATGGCGGGAAGCATTTCTTCGCACAATGGGATGGGGTTAAAATCTAAAATATTCTTGAAGCTGGGGATCAGTACAAAATTTCATAACTGTGATTGATAGATGTTTATTCTACAGGATATTAAGGGTTCTAAACCAATGTAAGTAGATGCACTTAAAGTACAGACGAGCCAAGACCTAATTGAATAGCCTCCTCTTGTTCTGATATTCCATGGTATCTTTATACTGGCTTCAACCTGAATGAGACTCAGGCATTGCTGTACTCTTTCATGACATACCAACAAAAAAGTAAATCTGCCTCTAGATAACAAGAAGGTGAATTCGGGCTCAGTATCTCAGTTCTCTGGCAGCCAAGGGGGGGCTGACAATGGTGTACACCCAGTTTGAGCAGAGACTATATTGATCATTCCTCTGAAGAAACCCAGTGTACTGTAATCAAACTCACTGATGGTGGGCGGCACGGTGGCACAGTGGTTAGCACTGCTGCCTCACAGCGCCAGAGACCCGGGTTCAATTCCCGTCTCAGGTGACTGACTGTGTGGAGTTTGCACATTCTCCCCGTGTCTGCGTGGGTTTCCTCCAGGTGCTCCGGTTTCCTCCTACAGTCCAAAGATGTGCAGGTTAGGTCAATTGGCCATGCTAAATTGCCCGTAGTGTTAGGTGAAGGGGTAATTGTAGGGACATGGGTGGGGGTTGCGCTTCGGCGGGTTGGTGTGGACTTGTTGGGCCGAAGGGCCTGTTTCCACACTGTAAGTAATCTAATCTATAAAGATAGGAAGAACGGAAGTTATGAGATGGGGCAGAAAGAGCCTACAAGGGGCTGTAGACAGATTAGGGTTAAGCGAGTGGGCAATAATTGAGAGGTGAAAATCTGGTCAAATGGTCATCCCTGTCAATTGTTGTACAAACCCATCTGGTTCCTCAATGCCCTTTTCAATAAGGAATATCTGCTGTCATTACCTTGTCTGGCTTAAATGTGACTGTAGACCCACAGCAATGTGTTGGCTCTTAACTGTCCCCTGGGCATATCGAGATCCTCATCCTCCAGGAGGTTGGCACATGGGCTGCCCTCTTTCACTGCAGCCCACGGGTGACTCACCACACAGAGCTCTCCTCTAAAATACACACAATGTCCGAGAGGTGGCTCAGACATTGTCTGCCTCCGTCAGTAGAGTGTAGGTCTTGGGTATCTGAGTGCACAAAGACTTAAAGGGGAGTGGGTTGGGGTGACCATAAGGGGTTTGCTGGGGTAAAGCTGTGTGATCATACTTGTCAGAGTGCCACTCTGGATAGTTACAGCAGTGCTGGTTGAAAAGTGACCCAGTGATAATTCACAGAACACATCATCCTTTTCAGTTCATTGCTGGTCCCTTCTCTTATCGTGCAGGTATTTTGGAAGTGGCTGTGAGTATATCAGGGGGAGGTGGAGCACTCAAATACAAAGCGTGATTGCTGATAGCCAGAGACTGAGTGTTGAGAGTGTGCTGCATTGAGTGGTGTTTGAGGTTGGTGCTGTGCACTGGCTACGCGCTGGCATTTGGAGATGCAGGTACTTGGCTGTTTTGTGAGTTCATCCCACTCTCTGTAGTGATGCAGCCAGCTCCTCAGGAGCCAAAGTCTTTGCATTGACTCTGTGGCTACTTGGTAAAGACAATGACTGGAAACCAGATTCTGGTTTAGTGGTGCTGGAAGAGCACAGCAGTTCAGGCAGCATCCGAGGAGCAGTAAAATCGACGTTTCGAGCAAAAGCCCTTCTTTTGCCCGAAACGTCGATGTTACTGCTCCTCGGATGCTGCCTGAACTGCTGTGCTCTTCCAGCACCATTAATCCAGAATCTGTGGCTACTTTCACCCATTCCCTTCTCTGGATGGGCTCTTCGGGAAACCCCGTCCTCCCTTCCGAATTGTCACATCAGAGAACCTGGGAAGTCCCCCTCTAGCTTGCTGTTCCATTGGCTCGGTCTCAGACACATCGCTGACACCATTCCAGAGCCTGCTGGTGCCAGAGTACTTTCATTGGCACCTGCCTCTCTCATACCAGAGCCTCCTGCTGAACATACAGCAGGTTGGCAGCATGTTTGGCACTGGGTGGCTCACTACAGTTATTGGCATGAGAGAACAGTGTAGCATTTGATAAAACCTGCATCACGTGCAGGGTAATCACACCTTGTGTTCCCCACGCCCGAGAAACAACCATATCAATTTCTAACCTTTTAAATCTCAGCATTTACCACATCCAGGAGGTCGGTTGGGCCATTTCTTTGCTCGGTCTTCAACTGAAGGAATTCATTCTAATTCCATTTCTTGACCTTTCCTTTTATCTTTGTATATATTTCCTCCTCAAATTCTCCCCCATGGATGGTAATGTGTTCTCCATTGAAATAGCCTGCCATGTAAATAAAATTCTTTTCATTTTCCCCCCTTTATGTGATTTGCAGTTGTCAGTCCATGCCCCCTTGTTATTGATTTTATAACTAACAGCAAATATTGTTCATAATTCAAATAATCTCTAACATTGCTTTAACTATCTCTTTTTCAGTAACCTTTAATAACCCTGTCAGTTCAGGTTTGGAGGTAACTATTTCTAGCGTACAGCAATGCCCCTCCTGCTGTTGTACCCTGCTGGGTTTTGGACTGTCTCTCAGTATTCAGTTGCTCATCTTTGCTTCTCTGTGCACTGGGGCCTGGCCAAAACACCACTTTCTACTGGCAAAAGTCCATTGCTGCACTGTTCTGTGAATCTGTAATGGCCTCGAATTATCTCGGTGTTTCATGAAGTCTATTTGCTGGAGAGCATACTAATTAGTTTTGGAAGAGGTGACTGAATTGTAAATTTCTCCATCCCTGAGGGTGCACCTTATGTTGGGGCTGGGTCTGTTGTACTAACGAGACGGTGTAAATTCTTTTACACAAGAGAGTAGTACTTGCCTACAACGAGATGCCAGGGGAGGTGGCAGAAGCAGATATGATAGCAAACTTTAAGTGACATTTAGACAGTCACATGAACAGATATGGAATAGAGGGACAGGGACTGTGTGCAGGAAAATGGTATCATGGTTGGCACAGACATGATGGGCTGAAGGGCCTGCTCTTGTGCTGTACTGTTCTGTGTAACTGCCCAAGACTGATTACAAAGATTAGTCAATAATGCCACTGTAGTTGCATCATGTGATTACTGCATTGGAGGAAAACCATCTAGTGAGGGCTCTTGTGGTACAGTGGTAGTGTTCCCACTTCTGGGCCTGGGGGCCTGGGTTCAAGCCCTGCTTGCTCTCAAGGTGTGTAATAGTCACTGACTGAACAAGTTGGTCAGGAAAATATCGAGGTAGAGCCTGGCCTTTATTTGTCTAGCAAGTCTTACACTCTAGTATCTGGCCTGCCGTTCATTGGCAGAGGTGAAACCAGACAGTGAATTATGAAGCTAGTCACGAATCCTTTCCTGAAGAATCAGTTTATTTACTGAATGCAGCCATATCTCTTCTGCCTACTCACTGAGGAGGATCTTTTGCATTCAGAGGATGCTGATTCATTGCAATTCTCTATCCTCCAGCACCATGACGGCTCAGTCAGAGAGTATATTCAAGGCTGGGTTTGATAGGTTTCTGACAAGGCCAATATTTGTGGCCCATCATTTATTCCCCCTGAACTGAGTGACAATGTCACAGAGCAATTACGTGTAAACCACTGAAATAACTACAAAGGCCAGTATCCCTTCACCAAGTCATCCTTTATTTCAACGTGCATAGTACATGACACTAACCCAGCTATGGTGAACAAACACTCCTGTTTATTTCCTTTTTCTTCCACGGACTCCACAGCGCCACAACACTCCTATTCTTTTTTTTATCTTTTTGTGATTAAAACAGTGACCATGAGCCTTTATTTTTTCTTTTTTTTCTTTTTCTTTTTTTTTCTTTTTTTTTCTTTTTTCAGACCTGCCCTCCTTCCTCCGTACCAGGTGAAGTTCCTGTATTATTATTATTATTTTTTTTCTTTTTTCCCACACTACCACCTAAGTGCGGTAGTGCTTATTTTTTTCCCCAGCACCCATGGTGTGTGTGTGCAGGTGTGAGACACAGTGAGAGACACAAAGTGCACGAATCTTTATTCAAATTCCACCACCAGGAAGATAGGAAAACACCCAGGTAGCCAGTGACAAACACTGCCCTTCACATCAAAGGGCAGTGCTGTGTGATCAAAACAGTGAAGGGGAGGGTAGGGACTAAATCAAAATAGAGTTGGAGGGAGAAATGATGCACTCCACTCCCTGCGGCGCCCACCTCTCCCTGAACAACTCCAGGGTGTTGGTCGACACCGCATGCTCCTTCTTCAAGGACACCCGGGCTCTAACGTAACCACGGAAGAGGGGCAGGCAGTCGGCCCTAACGACCCCCTCCACGGCCCGCTGCCTGGACCTATTGATGGCCAGTTTGGCCAGGCAACACTCCTGTTTATCTCTGTCAGCCAGGGCTCCCTGATTGGGCCAGGTTAACAGCCCCAATTTTCTATGAGGTCTGACCTTGTTGCAATCACTACAACCATATGACAGTGGGTGTGGAGTCACCACTGCAGATTTCCTTCCCTAAAAGATATTAGTCTCCCAGATGTGATTTTGCGACAATGATTTTATGGACGCAATTAGACTAGTTGTTAATTCCAGATTTATTAGGAGTGGCCTTTGTTTATAGTCCAATGACATTACCACTTTGACACTGTCTTTTCCATTGTAATGTAACTGTGATGCACTCCTGTCTGATCATTTCAGTAGCATTCTCCTCACCACATCGCATCCATTCCTCTGTTTGTCCGGTAATTGGGATGCACCATGCTCACCAAACTGTCTCAGTTTCTGTTTCTGTTTATGGAATGGCATTGAGGTGCCACCTCTGGCACAGTTGCTGGCACATTGATATCAGCCAGAGTCAACTCCCATTCCAAATACTTCCAGCTGCAAACCTAGACTGATACCGACAGTGCACCATCCTTTGCTGAGGCATTCACTTCCAGGTCCTGTCTGCCCTCGGGTTGGCCATGGGCTATCCCATTGTTCTATTTCAGATCCGAGCTGGCGCATTCTGCCTGAGATCCAGCTCCTTCAGGTACAACATGTGGTGGGCAAGTAGAAATATTCAAGAGGCTTCAACAAATCACCCGGCACTGAAAAAAAGAGGTACATTAATGGCATAGTATATATTTGTAAGGACTGAAGTAATATTATAGTTGTACATGATGCTGAAACTGGGGAGTGAGGGGTTGTTCTAGGCAGTTCATTACAAGAAGGAAATCTGACGAAGAGAGGAAGAAGGAAGCGTTTGCATTTAGATAGCACCTTTTGAGGTCACAGGTTACCCCCAAGGGCTTTACAGCCACTGAGTTACTTGTAATTTGTACACAGCAAGCTCCCACAGATGGCAAGAAGTTAAAAAGCCAGAATGTCTGTTTTCACTGATGCTGGTTGAGGGTTAAATATTGTCTGGGTCACTGGGGAGAACCTATTTATTTTTCTTAAAACTGAAATTAGACTCTTTTATTGGGAGGTGAGACAGAGCCTCAGTTTGATAGCTTGTGGACAGGTGGTGCCATAAACAGTGCAGCACTCCCTCAGCCATAGATTATGTGCTCAAGGCTGTGGTGTGTGACTTGAACCTTCTGACTCACTAAGAACAACAATCTGGTTTTTATATAGTAAGGCGAGAGAGAGAACTGCTACTGAGCCACAGCAGACACCTCCATCCCAGAATTAGCTTTTGGATAAACAGAAGAGAAACACTGGTGAGAAAGGCTGGCTTCAGTTTTTATTGTCTTGGCCTCAGTTCAACTGCGTTAAAACAATTTCTGCTGCAGGACTGCAGATTCAGAGCCTCTCAAGAAACATAGGATGCCCAATGTGTAGAAGCAGGCCAGTTAGCCCATCGCTGCACACTGACCCTCCGAAGAGCATGCCACTCACACCCACCCCCCTACCCTGTCCCTGCTTTTCCCAAGGCTAATCCACCCACTATGCACATCTTTGGACTGTGGGAGGAAACCAGAGCACCTGGAGGAAACCGACACAGACAATGTTCAAACTCCACACAACAGTCACCCAAGCGTGGAAACAAACCCAGGTCCCTGGCTCTGTGAGGCAGCAATGTTAACCACTGAGCCACCATACTGTACCGGTAGTTTCAGGAACACTGACACTGTGAAGAATAGGAGGGCCCAAGTCCATTACTGATTGACTGGGAGAGATTGTGTCATGAAGTCATATGTCCAGCTCTGCTCCTTCAAAGGTTTCTCTAGTTAGTTTCACACCCTGGCCTTTTCCCCATACAGTCATAGCACCTACAGCACGGAAACAGACCCGTTGGTTCAACTCATCCATGTCAACCAGATATCCTCAATTAATCTAGTCCCATTTGCCAGCACTTGACCCATAATCCCTCTAAACCCTTCATATTCATGTACCCATCCAGATGTATTTTAAATGTTGTAATTGTACCAGACTCCACCACTTCCTCTGGCAACTCATTCCATCCTCTGTGTGAAAAGCTGCCCCTCAGGTCCATTTCAAATCCTTCCCCTCTCACCTTACACCTATGCCCTCTAGTTTTGGACTCCCCCCACCCTGGGGAAAAGACCTTGGCTGTTCTCCTTGGCTCATCATGAGTTTATAAACCTCTATAAGGTCACCCCTCAGCCTCCAACACTCTAGGAAAAATAGCCCCGGCCTACTTAGCCTCTCCCTATTGCTCAAACCCTCTAAACAGTTCTTTTTTTATTTAAACATTTTGAGTATTTATCTGATTTCATTTTTCCACCACTCTTTCAGATAATGCGTTCCATATCACAAGTTTAGAATTATTTTTAGAATCCCTACAGTATGGAAACAGGACCTTTGGCCCAATAAGTCCACACTGACTCTCCGAAGAGTTAAGCCACCCAGATGCACATCCCTGTCGCTCTACATTTACCCCTGACTAATGCACCTAGCCCATACATCCCTGTACACTATGGTAATTTAGCACAGCCAGTCCACCTAATCTGCGCATCCTCTCCCCTCTGATTTTTTTCTTGCCAATTATCTTAAATCTGTCCTTTGGTTACTGACCCACTACCAATGGAAAAGAAAGAGATTGGTTCTAATTTACTAACAGATGAAATGTGCTTAGAATATACTAATTTTGGTGTATATGTATTATACTTTGCTGTATAATGAAAAAGCTTGTTACAACCCACTGGGATAGTGCACTTGAAATTAAGCCTCACTCTTCCCAGATTCATGACAAATGTGAAGGTTTAATGAAACTACCAAAATTTCCAATCTGCCTCTGACTGACTGCTGTCCAGGATAAAAGCAAAACACATCAGGTTCTTTCAGTAGCAATCAAAAGTAACTACTTATTTGGAACACTCGTAACAAGAAGAGGATTTTTAATTTGAGTATCTTAAACTCTACCAGCTTTGAAATTCCTCCCCCTGATGCACGCGCACAGCCACACAAAGAAAAATAGACAAATATTATGAGTGTAGGTGAATAAAATATAGATAGAGGGACACAGGTCTGTATAAAACAGTCCAAAATCACAAAACTTGGTTTCACAATCCACTGTCGTTCGTCAATGATGCCTCAATGTTATCTGCACAATGATGATACATCTTTAGTTTCCTGATTGCTTGGTTGGATCATTTCCTTTTGGTTATTGGAATTTTTTTCGTTCAGCATTTTCCAGTGTCATTTTTCCTGGTCTTTCAACAGAATTGGGAAAGTAATTTTTTCAGAGCAAGAGAGAGAGAAAGCTGTTGATCATGCAAATTGCTGGGGCTGAAAGAGCCAATCAAAAACTGCTTCTAGGCAGAGTTGTGCTGAACAGAGATTAGATTAGATTAGATTCCCTACAGTGTGGAAACAGGCCCTTCGGCCCAACCAGTCCACACCGACCCTCCGAAGAGTAACACACCCAGACCCATTTCCCTCTGGCTAATTGACCTAACACTATGGGGCAATTTAGCATGGACAATTCACCTGACCTGCACATCTTTGGATTGTGGAAGGAAACCCACACAGATAAGGGGAGAACGTAGCAAACTCTACACAGACATTTTCCTGAGGCTGGAATCGAACCTGGTACCCTGGTGCTGTGAGCCACCATGCTGCAGAAGTGGCATTGCTTTGCCTGGGAACAATAACATGCATGCATTGGTTAGCTTCATTTCTTCTTCCAAAGCTGTAAATAAATCTTTGTACATTCTCCCAGTTTTTAAAGCAATGTTCGCTTTTTCTCAATTTTCTGTCCTTAGTCCAAAAAGTAAAAAGATGTGGTCTTTTACCAGCTCTATTATATATAATCAATGCAATATCTATGGAGTTACATACACCGTACACAAAATAATGTACTTTAGTGTTCCTCTCTCTCCAGAAAAGCTTAAATGACTATTTCTAGAAAGGTCACTCAATTTTTGTTTTACATTTATTCAAGGAGCTCTGGGTGTCACTGACTAGGCCAGTATTTAGTGCCCATCCCTAATTGGCCAGAGAGCAGTTATGAGTCAGCCACATTGCTGTTGGTCTGGAGTCACATGCAGATCAGAGCAGGTAAGGATGGCAGTTTCCTTCCCTAAAGGATATTAGTGAACCAGACAGTGTGGGTGGTAGGGGTTGGGGTGGGGGGGGGGGGGGGGAGTGACCCTAAGGATGCACATGGTGTGATGGTATTGCTGTGGTCCAGGTTTCATTGCATGGCATGGAAGTAGGCCATTTGGCCCACTGAGTCCACTTTGACCCTCCAAAGAGCATCTGAGTCAGACCCAAACCCTTCCCCCCACAACCCCACATTTCACAATGCTAACCCAACTAGCCTGTACATCCCTGAACAATACAGACAATTTAGCATGGCAGTTTCCTTCCCTAAAGGGGTGAACCCTTAGTGAACCATATGGGTTTTTCCCAACAGTGGTCATCTTTAGATTACAAATTCGAAATTTTGTTTTTTTTTAATTGGATCTGTTGTGGCATGATTCAAACCCAGATCCCCAGAATATTACCTGGGTCTTTGGATTAACAGTCACGTAATAATACCAGTAGGTCATCACCTTCCCTTTGTGCCTGCTATTGCAAGGAAATTGACACCACTATCTCTCTGTGCACGTCACACTGCAGCTGGATTTGAACCTGGATCTAACCCGTGGAATCCCTATGCTGGGAACATCCAGATCAATACTGTAGAGTGACCACCTCATGCACAAGCATCTCTCACTTCTGTAAGTGCCAAAGGCACTTTGATCAGCCTTCCAATTCTTTCAAAACTAATCCGACAGAGCGTTGAGATGAACCTGCATTGGCTACAGCAATTTATCATGCATGTTCATTGTTTAATGGTACCTTTGCCGGTATCTCCTGTGATCTGAACTCTCCATTAGCAATTGAGCTCATCTTTATTAATTGCTACAAGCTCAGTACCTGTTAATCTGGTGTTGTGCACTGATTTAACAGCTTTAAAAATCCCTGGTTAATAATTGCTTAGCACATGATCAGCCCTTGGCTGCATCTTCCTCTGTCATGTTTCAGACAAGCATCCGAAGGCTTTGCAGATTGGACAGAGAATCCTTGTTTTTACCTAGAGAGAAATCAGTTTAATTACATTGATCGACTGGGCACAGAGAGTACAGATGGCAATGCATCATGTTCCCACATTCAATTATTTGGAATACTGGCATCAATTAAACACTCACACTTGCCGCAGAATGTGAATACTTGACGGTAAAGAACATTTTGTCTCTAATCGGTGAATTGGCCCATTACTGTCTCCTTGACATTGTTAAATCACTTCCAATGGCAGGAAAATTATGTAGTTGTGAGACTGAAATGGAAGAGATTCACACAACCACATTCAGTGGGTACGGAGGGACTGTCTCACAAGGAGAGATTGAGTAGATTGGTCTGTAAACATTGACGTTTAGAAGAGTGAAAGGTGACCTTATTGAAATGCACAAGATTTACCAGGGAAGATGCAGAGAGGTTGTTTTCCCTTATGCAAGAGTTTGGGACCCAGAGCACACATCTCAGAGTAGGGAGTCACACACTAAAGTCAGAGATGAGCAGGAGGTTCTTATCTGAGGGGAGTATATCAATGGCATTCTTTAGCATGGAGGGTTATCGAGGCTGGGCTGTTCAGCATATTGAAGGCCGCGATTGATTACAAATTCTGTTTATGAGGGTATCAAGGGTTATGGGAGATAGAGGCAGGAAGGTGGCGTTGAGGATTATTAGGTCAGCCATGATCTCATCGAATGGCAGAGCAGACTCAATGGGCTGAATGGCAAAAGTGAGGATTGCAGCTGCTGAAGATCAGAATCTAGGTTAGAGTGGTGCTGGAAAAGCACAGCAGGTCAGGCAGCATCCGAGGAGCAGGAAAATTGACATTTCAGGCAAAAGCCCTTCATCAGGCATGGGCTGAATGGCCTGGTTTTGCTTCTATGTCTTATGGTCTGACCTCCAACCGATGGTGACTGTGTTGCGGGTTCAGTGGATTGTAAGTAGAGTTCAACTTTGCTAGTCTGCCAGGTAACATACACACCAGGGACGCTCAACCCATGTTGGCAGAGGTGGCTAGGACCCGAATGTTGCCTGCCTATTTTGATGACCCAACTGGTCACCTCCTGCTGGCAGGACCTGTGGGCTTTGCAGTAACTGGCACTGTCATTGGAAAGTAAAGGGTGATGGGTTGCCTTTGCCTGTGGGAATGTCAGCCAGGAACGCTCACCAGGTTCTACCAATCCTGAGACGTCATCCCAAAACGCAGTAGTACATTTCAGAGCTACACTGGTTGACGAGCCATTTTTAGGCTGAGGTTTTGAACAGAGGCCCTACTCCTTTCTCATGCCCATACTGCTGAGTTTTTCCCAGCATTCTCTGTTTTAATATCTGGAAATCCAAAGCTGAAATTGGGTGAAAGTGACCATGAAGCTATTGTACAGACCCAGCTGGTTCCATGATGCCCTTTAAGTTGGGAAATCTCCCATCCTAACCTGGTCTGGCCTGTACATGACTTCAGTCAAACTATGATGAGCTCAGTACCTAACTGCCCTTTGAAATGGCCTAAACAGCTGGGCCATTCAAGGGAAATATTTTATACCCATCCCAAGCCAGAAGCATGAAATTGACACTAATACTTTTCTTGATAATAGGCTTGGTGGCAGAATACAGCACTACACAGGTGTTCAACCACCAAGACAGTCTCTCTTTGTAAATGCACTAAGTACTGACTTAAATAACATTTCTGCCATTAATCTTAACAATGTAATCAACATATCATGAACAAACTGGGTGAAGAGATAAGTGGCAACATTACTAGTGGGGCCCACATCCTTGGATTGAGCAGAAATTTCCTCAGGACTGATCTTATGGGGAGACGCAGTGGCTGAGCCCAGGATATGTGCTGACAAACACCTCATCTTCTGCTTCGGAAGCCAACAATCACACGGCCTCAACATCGATTTCACCAGTTTCCAAATCTCCCCTCCCCCCACCTCATCCCAGATCCAACTCTCTGACTCGGCACCACCCTCTTGACCTGTTCTACCTGTCCATCGTCCTTCCCACCTACCCGCTCCACCCTCCCCATCGACCTGTCACAATCACCTCCTACCTTCGCCTACCTATTGCCATCCCAACTACCCTCCCCGCCAGCCCCACACTCCCATTTATCTTCTTCCCCCCCCCCCCCCCAGTTCCGATGAAGGGTTAAGCCTGAAACATTGACTCTCTTGCTCCTCAGATGCTGCCTGACATGCTGTGCTTTTTCTAGCACCCCACTTTACCGACTCTAACTTCTCCTGCATCTGCAGTCCTCACTATCTCCGAACTCTCTCCCTACCCAGCCTTGTGCCTGTGCTCCATGGAGTATCCACTTCTGGCCAGTAGTCCCATTTCCTGTGTGATATTTATCAAGAACTTTGTGAAGGATCAAGCCTGAACTGCCTGTAGTAGCAGAAACCAGCTCCATATCCACTGGTGTTGAATTATGGATTGTCATTCACACACAGGCTAGGCCTCAGGCATTCTTTATTAAACCTTTACATTCATGTTCTCTGCTCATGGTTTTGATCACCTCCCTCATAAAGTCCACTTTGATGATCTGGATCGTTCTCAGTTTTATCTCTGAATATCAGCCGCTAAGCTATGCTTGAAGGAAGGCAAGGGAGATGTGGTATTCTTACATGATGTCCGGACATGTGGCCAGAGAATGGACTGGATTAGTAATACTACCTGGATTACTCCTGGTGTTACAGGCTAGTGAGGGTAGGAATAGGAGGATAGAGCAGATGAAAGCGTGACTGAGGAGCTGGTACAAAGGAGAAGATTAGATTAGATTCCCGACAGTGTGGAAACAGGCCCTTCGGCCCAACAAGTCCACACCGACCCTCTGAAGAGTAACCCACCCAGATCCACTTCCCTCTGACTCATGCACCTAACACTACGGGCAATTTAACATGGCCAATTTACCTGGCCTGCATATCTTTGGACTGTGGGAGGAAACCGGAGCACCCGGAGGAAACCCACGCAGACACGGGGAGAATGTGCAAACTCCACACAGACAGTCACCCGAGGCTGGAATTGAACCCGGGACCCTGGTGCTGTGAGGCAGCAGTGCTAACCACTGAGCCACCGTGCCGCCCATCGAGTTCACATTTTCGGATCATTAGAATCTCTTTTGGGGTAGAAGTGACTTATACAAGAAGGACAGATTGCATCTAAATTGGAAGGTGACTAATATACTGGCAGGGAGATTTGGTAGAGCTGCTTGGGAGGATTTAAACTAGTAAGGTGGAGGGGGGGACCCAGGGAGATAGTGAGGAAAGAGATCAATCTGAGACTGGTACAGTTAAGAAAAGGAATAAGTCAAACAGTCAGGACAGACAGGAACAGAGCAGAGAATAAGGTCGGACTGATAAATTAAACTGCACTTATTTCAATGGAAGGGGCCTAACGTTATTTGAGTGGAACTGAGAAATAAGAAAGGGATGTTCACCTTATTGGGATTGTATTATACATCCCCTAACAGTCAGAGGAAAATTGAGAAATAAGTTTGGAAGGGGATCTCAGTTATTTGTAAGAATAATAGGGTGGCTGTGGTAGGGGATTTTAACTTTCCAAACATAGACTGGGACTGCCGTAGTGTTAAGTGTTTAGATAAAGGAATCTGCTAAGTGTGTACAAGGAAATTTTGTGATTCAATATGTGGATGTACCTACTAGATAAGGTGCAAAACTTGACCTACTCTTGGGAAATAAGGCAGGGCAGTGACTGAGGTGTCAGTGGGGGAGCACTTTGGCGCTAGCGAACATAATTCTATTAGTTTTAAAATAGTGATGGAAAAGGATAGACCAGATCTAAAAGTTGAAGTTCTAAATTGGAGAAAGGCCAATTTTGACGGTATTAGGCAAGGACTTTCAAAAGTTGATTGGGTGTGGATATTCGCAGGTAAAGGGACGACTGGAAAATGGGAAGCCTTCATGTGATAACGAGAGTTCAGCAACAGTATATGCCTGTTAGGGTGAAAGAAAAGGCTGGTAGGTGTAAGGAATGCTGGATGACTAAAGAAATTGAGGGTTTGGTTAAGATAAAGAAGGAAGCATATGTCAGGTATAGACAGGATAGATCGAGTGAATCCTTAGAAGAGTATAAAGGCAATAGAAGTATACTTAAGAGGGAAATCAGGAGGGCAAAATGAGGACATGAGATAGCTTTGGAAATAGGGTTAAAGAGAATCCAAAGGGTTTTTACAAATACGTTAATGTCCAAAGGGTAACTAGGGAGAGAATAGGGCCCGTCAGAGATCAGCAAGGCAGCCTATGTATGGAACTGCAGGAGATGGGGAGATACTAAACAAGTATATTGCATCAGTATTTACTGTAGAGAAGGACATGGAAGATATAGATTGTAGGGAAGTAATGGTGACGTCTTGAAAAATGTCTGTATTACAGAGGAGGTGCTGGATGTCTTAAAATGCATAAAGGTGGATAAATCTCCAGGACCTGATCAGGCATACCTTCGAACTCTGTGACAAGCTAGAGAAGTGATTACTGGGCCTCTTGCTGAGATATTTGTATCATCGATAGTCACAGGGTGAGGTGCCAGAAGAATGGAGGTTGGCTAACGTGGTGCCACTGTTTAAGAAGGGTGGTAAAGACAAGCCAGGGAACTATAGACCGGTGAGCCTGATGTCGGTGGTGGGCAAGTTGTTGGAGGGAATCCTGAGGGACAGGATGTACATGTATTTGGAAAGGTGAGGACTGATTAGGGATAGTCAACATGGCTTTGTGCATGGGAAATCATGTCTCAGGAACTTGATCGAGTTTTTTGAAGAAGTAACAAAGAAGATTAATGAGGGCAGAGCGGTAGACGTGATCTATTTGGACTTTAGTAAGACGTTCAACAAGATTCCTCATGGTAGACTGGTTAGCAAGGTTAGATCTCATGGAATACAGGGAGAACTAGCCATTTGGATACAGAACTGGCTGAAAGGTAGAAGACAGAAGGTGGTGGTGGAGGGTTGTCTTTCAGACTGGAAGCCTGTGGCCAGTGGAGTGCCACAAGGATCAGTGCTGGGTCCACTACTTTTCATCATTTATATAAATGATTTGGTTGTGAACATAAGAGGTAAATTTGCAGATGAACCCCAAATTGGAGGTGTCATGCACAGCAGAGTAGATTACCTCAGAGTACAACGGGATCTTGATCAGATGGACCAATGTGTTGAGAAGTGGCAGATGGAGTTTAGATAAATGCGAGGTGCTGCATTTTGGAAAAGCAAATCAGAGCAGGACTTGTACACTTAATGGGAAGGTTCTGGGGAGTCTTGCTGAACAAAGAGACCTTGGAGTGCAGGTTCATAGCTTCTTGAAAGTGGAGTCGCAGGTAGATAGGATAGTGAAGAAGGCGTTTGGTATGCTTTCCTTTATTGGTCAGAGTATTGAGTACAGGAGTTGGGAGGTCATGTTGCGGCCACTTTTGGAATATTGTGTGCATGTTGTGAAGGATGTTGTGAAATTTGAAAAGGTTCAGAAAAAAATTTACAAGAATGTTGCCAGGGTTGGAGGGTTTGATCTACAGGGAGAGACTGAAGAGGCTGGTGCTGTTTTCCCTGGAGCGTCGGAGGCTGAGGGGTGACCTTATAGAGGTTTATAAAGCCATGAGGGGCATGGATAGGGTAAATAGACAATGATTTTTCTCTGGGTTGGGGTAGCCCAGAAATAGAGGGCACAGGTTTAGGGTGAGAGGGGAAAGATATAAAAGGAACCCCAGGGGCAACTTTTTCACATGAGCCACGGAATGAGTTGCCAGAGAAAGTGGTGGAGACTGGTACAATTACAACATTTAAAAGGCTTGGATGGGTATATAAACGGGAAGGGTTTAGAGGGATATGGGCCAAATGCTGATCGGCATGGATGAGTTGGACCAAAGGGTCTTTTTCTGTGCTGTACATCTCTATGACTCTATGAGATGAAGACATTTTGTTTTAGGTTGCGAGTGGTTCAGATCTGGAAAACATGGACAGGACATGTGGTGGAGACAGATGTGACTGTGCCTTTCAAGACAGATTTGACTGATTGTCTGAAGAGAAATGCATTGCAGGTATTGAAGAGCAGGCAAAGATTGGGGCTAGCTGACCTGCTTTCACAACGTTGACACAGACACAATGGACCGAACAGCCTTATTCCGTATAGTAACCATTCCATGAGTTGAGAAACAGCCAGCCTTGTCATGTCACACCGTGTTAACCATCTCCGATGCTGTCTGCTTCTATTAGACAGGAGAACCAGTCTCACTCGTTTCTTTGCTTTGCTCCCTCATTCCTTTGCAACTTGTGGCAGGATGGGACTTGTGACCATTCTGGCTTCTTGCCTTTCTAAATTTGAGCCCAAGTGGCCATTCAACTGTGGGGCATTAGAACAAATCCAGCCTTACCCCTGAGGCCTAGCTGCCAAGTGGGATGACAGGATAGCACCTAACACCAGAATTCCTGAAACACTCTGTACCTCAGCTCTATCTCTTCAACCCTGGAAGGGGAAATTTCTTGGTAGGTTAGAACACTGAGGGAAGTGGCGGTAATCAATGAGTAATCTCTATGCCCCAGGTTAATATTGTGGCAATGCAAGTTCAAATCCTATAGTGGCAGCTGCAGAATTTAAACTTATTTAATAAAACCTGGAATTGTGAACTAGGCTTAGTAATGATAACCAGAAATCTGTCGTGACTTGTCCTTCAGAGAAGGAGATCTACTGTCCTCACCTGGTCTGGCCTACGCATGATTCTAGACCCACAGTAATGTGGATGACTCTTTCCCACCTGCTGGAAAGGTTCAAGAACCAATTCAGTTCAGGGGTAATTAGGGTGGGCAAAAAAAAACTTGACCTGGTAATGGTAAGGTCCTCGGGAGTGTTGCTGAACAAAGAGACCTTGGGAATGCAGGCTCATAGCTCCTTGAAAGTGCAGTCGCAGGTAGTTAGGATAGTGAAGAAGGCGTTTGGTATACTTTCCTTTATTTGTCAGAGTATTGAGTACAGGTGTTGGGAGGTCATGTTGCGGCTGTACAGGACATTGGTTAGGCCACTTTTGGAATATTGTATGCCATTCTGGTCACCTTCCTATCGGAAAGATGTGAAACTTGAAAGGGTTCAGAAAAAATTTACAAGGATGTTGCCAGGGTTGGAGGATTTGAACTATAGGGAGAGGTTGAATAGGCTGGGGCTGTTTTCCCTGGAGCGTCAGAGACTGAGGGGTGTCCTTATAGAGGTTTATAATATCATGAGGGGCATGGATAGGAAAAGTAGACAAAGTCTTTTCCCTGGGGTGGGGGAGTCCAGAACTAGAGGGTATAGGTTTAGGGTGAGGGGGAAAGATATAAAAGAGACCTAAGGGACAACTTTTTCACGCAGAGGGTAGTACGTGTATGGAATGAACTGCCAGAGGAAGTGGTGGAGGCTGGTACAATTGCAACATTTAAAAGGCATCTGGATGGGTTTATGATTAGGAAGGGTTTGGAGGGATGTGGGCTGAATGCTGGCAGGTGGGACTAGATTGAGTTAGGATATCTGGTCGGCATGGACAGATTGGACCGAAGGGTCTGTTTCCGTGCTGTACATCTCTATGACTCTATGGTAGCGATGTCCACATGTGAAGGTAAGATAGGAGTAAGGCTAAAGGCAGTGCAGCACCCTTCCTGGAAGAGCTTTGAGTCTAATGACCTGTCCATGGAAGAATGTCTTTCATTATGGAAATATGCCCAAGGCAAGGCAGTTTCTTACAGGCTGGCAAATGTAAACATCAACGAGAAACATAAACATCTGTGTCAGCTGTGGTTCTGTGGGTAACAGTGCCACGTCTGAGTCAGAGAATTGTGGGTTCCCATAGACTCCGGCACTAAACTCTGGGTTGTACAGTCATGACAGACTTGTCAGTGATGCTGTCTTTAAACCGACACCCTGTCTAACCTCTCAGGGTGGATGTGCAAGGTGAAGAGCTGTGAACCCAGCCCTTGTCTTGCTCAGTGTTCATCTCCCAAACAACATCTGAAACAAGTTCCGGACATTATTACACTGTGAGAGCTTCCTGGGAGCGAATTGGCTGCCACCCTTTCATTGTGACTATGTTTGGTTGTTAAGCACTTTGTTGCGATCCTACGGTCATGAAAGAGGCTACATAAATGCAATACCTTTAACAGTGAGGAAGAATGACCTGATTGAACCAATAGGCAGGATAGCACTCTGAGCAGAGACTGATCCTTCTGGACAGACACCCCAGATGCTATGGGTTTCTGCCGGCACCACAGGGGCACTAACTAATCTACCAGCCCCTACTACTGCCATTCCCTATTACAGTCATGAATAGCTAACTCAGTGCAGATTCAGAATCGAACCTGTGACAAAAACACCAGAAATAGGAGCAGGTGTCAACTGTTTAGCCTATTCCATCATTCAATCTGACCACCGTTGATTTTGGGCTTGAACTCCACCTGTCCAACTGCTCCCAGAAGGCATTTGGTAAGATGCCAGTATCATAGATTGTCGTGGAAACCATAAGCTCATGGGGTAGGACCTGGAGAGAAGATTGTCTAGCAGCAGAGGATAGGTTGGCAAGATTGGTACTGTTTATAGCCTGTATAAATTACTTAGATAAGGGTTAGAAGGTATAGTTGCCAGATTTATTGATCGCACAAAGATGGATAGTGAAATAAGTTGTGAACAGGACATAAAGACACCACAAGGAGATATTAATAGGTTCAGTGAGTGTGAAAGTATATAAAGGCACCATAGTCCCGCTCTCTCATTACAGAGAGACGACTGGTGGTGGTTTAACCTGAGGGTCACCATACCTAAGGTGAGAGGAGAGGTTGAGGAGGGTCCTTCGTAATAACTACAGCCAGTGCAAGACCTGAACCCACATTGTTGGTGTCACTCCGTATTGCAAACCAGCTGTCCAGCTAACTGACACCCCTGGCACCCCAAATCATCTTCGCTCATCTGTGAGTGCACAAAGGATGGTGTGTAATGTGCGAAAAGAGAAATAGTCCATTTTGGCAGGAAGAAGATTACCTAAATGGAGGGAGAACATAGAACAGCACAGCACACTACAGGCCCTTTGGCCTTCAATGTTGTGCCAATCTTTTATCTTTATCTAAGGTCAAACGAACCTACGTACCCTTCATTTTACTATTTTCCATGTACTTATCCAAGAGTCGCTTTAATGTCCTAAATGTATCTGACTTTACTACTACTGCTGGCAGTGCGTTCCACACACCCACCACTCTCTGTGTAAAGAACTGACCTCTGACATCTCCCCTAAACCTTCCTCAAACCACCTTAAAATTATGCCCCCCTGTGATAGCCATTTCCACCCTAGGGAAATGTCTCTGGCTATTCACTCTAGCTATGCCTCTCAACATCTTGTACACCTCTATCAAGTCACCTCTCTTCCTTCTTCATTCCAATGGGAAAAGCCCTAACTCCCTCAACCTTTCTTCAAACGACATGCCCTCCAGTCCAAGCAGCATCCTGGTAAATCTCCTCTGCACCCTCTCTAAAGTTTCCACATCCTTTCTAGAATGTGGTGACTAGGACTGAAAACAGTATTCCAAGTGTGGTCTAACCAGGCTTCATAGAGCTACAGCATAACCTTGCGGCTCTTAAACTCAACACTGCCAAGAATCCTGCCTTTAACTCTGTACTCTGCATTCAATTTCAACCTTCCAAAGTGAATCACTTCACACTTTTCCATCTGCCACTTATCAGCCCAGCTCTGCATCCTGTCAATGTCCAGTTGCAACCTACAACAGCCCTCCACACTATCCACAACTCCACCAACCTTCCTGTCATCGGCAAACTTACTAACCCACCCTTCCACTTCTTCATCCAAGTCTTCAATGGACCAGTCAATTCTGTATCCAGACAGCCAGGTTTCCCTGTATCCCATGCCTCCTTACTTTCTGAATGAGCCCACCATGGGGAACCTTATCAAATGTTTTTCTAAAATCCATGTATGCTACATCCACTGCTCTACCTTCATCAACATGTTTGTCACATCCTCAAAGAATTCAAAAGTGCAGCAATCTCTTCCTTTGCTTCCTGTAGTAACCTTGGGTATATCCCATCTGGCCCAAGGAACTTATCTATTCTCATGTTTTTCAAAATTTCCAGCATATCCTCTTTCTTAACGTCAACCTGTTAGAGCCTGTTTTATGCTGTCCTCACAAAGAACAAGGTCCCTCTCAGTAGAGAATACTAAAGCAAAGTGTTAATTGAGGACCTCCTGCGACTCCAGGCACAAGTTCCCTCCGTTCTCCCTCATCGGCCCTACCCTCACTCTGGCCATCTTCTTGTTTCTCACATAAGTGTAGAACATCTTGGAGTTTTCCTTACTTATACCCACCAAGGCTTTTTCATGCCTCCTTCTAGCTCTCCTAGGTCCATTCTTCAGTTCCTTCCTTGCTACCTTGTAACCCTCTAGAGCCCTGTCTGATCCTTGCTTCCTCAACCTTAAGTAAACTTCCTTCTTCCTCTTGACTAGATGTTCCATATCCTTTATCACCCAAGGTTCCTTCACCCTACCACCACTCAGTGGGACAAACCTATCCAGCACTCACAGCAAGTGCTCCCTAAACAACCTCCAGTTTTCTGTTGTGTATTTCTGAGAATATGTGCTCCACAGTTCCCGCCTAATAGCATTGTAATTCCCCCTCTGCCAATTAAATACTTTCCCATACCGTCTGCTCCGATCCCTCTCCAAGATTACAGTAAAGGTCAGGGAGTTGTGACACTATCACCGAAATGCTCTCCCACCAAGAGATCTGACACCTGACCTAGTTTGGAGCCAAGCACCAAATCCAATATGGCTTCCCCTCTAGTTGGCCTACCTACATATTGAGGAGAAAGTGAGGACTGCAGATGTTGGAGATCAGAGTCAAAAAGTGTGGCACTGGAAAAGCACAGCCGGTCAGGCTGCATCTGAGGAGCAGGAGAATCGATGTTTCTGGCATATGCTCTTCATCAGGAATGTGAGGTGGCCAAGAGGGCTGAGAGATAAATGGGAGGAGGGTGGGGCTGGGGGGAAGGTAGCTAGGAATGCGATATGTAGATCCCAGCACCTTCCCATTGCCACGATAAGAGCTGTAAAACCTGCACCCACACCTCCCTCTCACCTCCATCCAAGGCCCCAAAGGAACTTTCCAGGTCTGGCAGAGACTTTCCTGCACATCTAAACACCTCATCTACTGTGTCCGTTGCCCCAGATGTAGTCTCCTCTACATTGGAGAGACAGGATGCCAACTTGTGGAATGTTTCAGAAACATCTCCGGGACACACACACCCAACAAACCCACCGCGGTGCCGCCAATCACTTCAATTCCCCCTCCCATTCCGCCAAAGACACGCAAGTCATGGGCCTCCTCCACTGCCAAATCCAAGCCACCTGATGCCTGGAGGAGGAACGCATCATCTTCCACCTTGGGACCCTCCAACCACACAGCATCAACATCGACTTCAATAGTTTCCTCACCTCCCCTCCCCCTACCTTATCTCAGATCCAACCTTCCAACTTGGCACCGCCCTCTTGAACTGTCCAACCTGTCGATCTTCCTTCCCACCTATCCGTTCCACCCACTGGTCTGATCTATCACCACCACCTCCCACCTTCTTCTAGCTATTGCCTTCCAAGCCATCTTCTCTCGGCCTACCCTTCCACCACATTCCTGATGAAGAGCTTATGCCCGAAACATCGATTCTTCTGCTCCTCAGATGCTGCCTGAGTGGCTGTCCTTTTCCAGCACCACACTTTTTGACAATCTACATATTGTGTGAGGAATCCTTCCTGGACACATCTGACAAAGTCTGCTCCATCCAAACTATTTGCACTAAGGAAGTTCCAATCAATCTTAGAGAAGTTGATGTCACCCATAACAACAACCCTGTTACTTCTGCACCTTTCCAAAATCTGTCTCCCAATCTGCTCCTCTGTGTCTCTGTTGTTATTGGGGGGCGGGGGGGGGTCTGTAGAAAACTCCCAATAAAGTGACTGCTCCTTTGCTGTTCCTGACTTCCACCCACGCTGACTCTGTGGACAAACCCTCCTCAACGCCCTCCCTTTCTACAGGTGTGATACTATCACTGATTAACAATGCCACTCACCCACCTTTCTCCTCCCATTCCTTTTGAAACATCTAAACCCCAGAACGTCTAACAACCAGTCCTCCCCCTGTGATATCCAAGTCTCCATAATGACAACAACATCGTAGCTCCAAGTACTGATCCATGCTTTAAGTTCATCACCTTATTCCTGACACTTCTCGTGTTACAATAGACACACTTCAACTCATCACACTGACTGCAGCTTTGCCCTATAACTATCTATCCTTCCTCACAGACTGTCCGCACGCTGTATCTGTCTGTTCACCAGCTACTCCATCCTCTGATCTGTAGCTCCGGTTCCCATCTCCCTATCAAACCCTCCCAAAGAGCTCTGGCAAACCTTCAACCCAGGATATTGGTGCCCCTCCTGTTCAGGTGCAACCCATCCTCCTTGTGCAGGTCCCCCCTTCCCCAGAAGGTATCCCAGTAATCCACATATCTGAAGCCCTCCCTCCTAGACCAGCTTTGTAGCCACATGTTCAGCTGCTCTCGCTCTCTGCTTCTAGCCTCACTAGCCTGTGGTACCGGTAGCAATCCTGAAATTACTACTCTGCTCGTGCTGCCCTATATTCACTTTTCAGGTCCTCATCCCTTTTCCTCGCTATGTCATTAAGGTTGCAGAGTTTTGAGAGGCAGAGAGATCTGGGTGTCCGAATGTATGAATTACAGAAGGTTAGTATGGAGGTACAACAAGTAATCAGGAAAGCTAACAGAATGTCTAGTCTGTTGTGAGGGGAACTGAGTTTAAGAGTAGGGAGGTTATGCTTCAGTTAAACAGGACATTGGTGAGACCACGTCTGGAGTACTGTATACAACTTTGATTACCTGACATAAGGAATGCTGTAAGTGCATTGAAAGCAGTTTAGAGAAAGCTTACTAGATTAATACCTGGAATGAGCAGGTTGTCTGATGAAGAAAGATTGGACAAACTAGGCTTGTTTGTCAGGACGCCAACTTGCGGAATGTTTCAGTTGTCTCTGGGACATATGCACTAAACAACCCCACTACCCGGTGGCCCAACACTTTAACTCCCCCTCCTGCTCCACCAAGAACATGCAAGTCCTGGGCCTCCTCCACTGCCAAACTCTAACCACCTGACGCCTGGAGGAAGAATGCCTCATCTTCCGCCTTGGGACCTTCCAACCACAGAGGATCAATATGGATTTCACCAGTTTCCTCATTTCCTCTTGCATTGTCCTACCTGTCCATCTTCCTTCCCATCTGTCCGGTCCATCCTCCTCTCCAACCTATCTCCTTCCCCCCCCACCTTCATCTACCTATCGCATTCCCACCTCCCTTCCCCCCCAGCCCCACCTCCTCCCATTTATCTCTCAGCTCCCCTCTTGGGGCCACAAACCTCATTCCTGATGAAGGGCTTATGCTCGAAACGTCAATTCTCCTGCTTCTCTGATGCCGCCTGATTGGCTGCACTTTCCCAGCACCACACTCTGACTTGTGTCCTCTGTAGTCAAGAAAAGTAGGAAGTGGAACAGATAAGGTCCTGAGGGGACATGACCGGGTGGATGTGGAGAGGATGTTTCCTCTTGTGGGAGAGTCTAGAGCAAGGGATCACTGTTTAAAAATTGGGCGTCGCTCATTTATGACAGAAAAGGTGAAATTGTTGCTCTGAAGATTGAGAATCTTTGTAACTCTTTTTCTAAAAATGTGGAAGCAAAGCCTTTTGAATATTTTTAAGGTGGAGGTAAATTAGGTTCTTGGTAAACAAGGGGGTGAAAGATCTTTGGGAGTATGCGGGAATGTGGATCGGAGGTTGTAGTTAGACCAGTCATGATCCTATTGAATGGTGAAGAAGACTCAAGGGGTCAAATGGCCTACTCTTAGTCTTGACTCATCCTTTCTTATGTTCCACAAGAGACCAAAGCTGTGTCTGTCGGAGCCTGACATGTACTTAGCGATGGGACATCCAAAACTCTCTGGGATAGAGAATTCCACCGATCCTTTGTCCTAGATTCCCCGACCAACAGAAACCCTCAGCACCTGCCGTATCAAGCTCCCTCAGAACCTTGCCTTGACCCCTGTCAGTGAGGTGCCTCAGTAAAACCAGACTGTACAATTAGCTCATGGATTGAGTCTGCCAACTACAGACTCAGAGTGACAGTGATTTGGAAAGAGTTAGGCCATTGAGTGGAATGGTGGTGTGATTCACTGCACTTGAGGGCAAAAAAATTGTTATTTTTAACCGGTCCTTGTTGCAGAGATGAGAGGGAAGAATTACACTAATAAGCCCCTAGGAATGGCTGACTTGGATGTGAAATTGCATTCAAAACAACCTCTCTGCGTGGTGCCACTGCTGTGCACTGTAGGGCTGTTTAATCCAGCTTGTCTAAACCAGTGCATCATCAGAAGGTGACAATTAACTTAATGCCGACAGTCAGGTTTCCACGCGCTTAGCACTTTGTAACGCTTCCAGTATTTTTATACACGGTGATGAGATTTTTTTTTTGAAATGAAACACAGACCAAACCGAAGGAGTAGTGAATGTAAACTCTGTGAAACCTGACCAGGACACAACCTGCAAATGGATCTGGGATGGGGAAGGGGGGGGGGGACTGACAATGAGATTGTTAAAGCAAACCCAATACAATTGGAGCTAAACCCCCCCCCCCCCCCCCATTCGCCCCCCCACTACTCCAGATCGAGCAAAAGCATGCAAAAACGTAGCAGAAGTACTGGTTACTGGGATCGGCGGTCACCCCAGCTCGACTTTCTTCTCTCCCAGCTCCATCCCTCTCTTCTCCCTATATCCCCCCCCCCTCCATTGAGTCTTTCATGACTGCCGCTGGCTGCCTCTATCCTGTCCACTGTAAGCAAGTGGCTGATTGCAAAGCCTGACACAGAATGAGGCCATTTGGTCCATCAAGGCTGTGCAGGATCCTTTGAAGAGTGGCCCAGATGGCCTCAGTTTCCCACACTTTCTTACTGCACTTTAACCAATTCTGTTAGAAAGTTACTATTGGATCGATATCTATTAAACAGTACGTTCCAAATCCCAACCACTGCTGCATCAAAGAGTTTTTCCTCAATTCACTGCTGATTTGTTTGCTAATCACCTTCATTCTAGGTCCCCACTTATCAGCCCTTTAGGCATTGAGTGCATTTTCTCTCAATCCAAACACTTCCTGGTTTTAAATGCCTCTATCAAATCTCCTGTTCGCCATCTCTGCTGTGAGGAAACAGTCTCACTTCTCCACTCTGTTCAAATGTCTCCAATCTCCTCATCACTTTCTTCATCCTCCCAAAGCATCTAAGAAAATCTACATTTATATAGCTCCTTTCACATCCCATAACTTTGCAATCAACAAGCCACTGGAGAATGTGCAGAGGAGATTCACTAGGTTTATTCCAGAATTGGGAGGGATGACTTGTGAGAAGAATTTGAGTAGACTGGGACTATATTCATTGGAATTTAGAAGATGGAGTGGGGATCCTATTGAAACATATAAAATTATGAAGGGAAAAAATACAATTGAAGTAGGGAGATTGTTTCCACTGGCAGATGAAACTACAATTAAGGGAACATCGCCTCAAAATAAGGATGACCAGATTTAGGACTGAGCTGAGGAGGAACTAACTACTTCTTCCAAAGGGTTATGAATCTGTGGAATTCCCTGAAACAGTTGAGGCTACCTCATTCAATGTTTCCAAGGCAAAGATCGATAGATTTTTGAACAGTAAAGGAAGTATGGGTTATGGTGAGAAGGCGGGTAAGTGGATCTGAGTCCATGAAAAGATCAGCCATGATCATACTGAATGGTGGAGCAGGCCCGATGAGGCAGATGGCCTACTCCTGCTCCTAGTGCTTATGCTCTAAGTACTTCTGTAATGTAGCCACTGTTGTGATGTGACCAATTTGCACACAGCAAGCTCCCACTAACAGCAATGTGAAGTTGACTGTGTAATCTGCTTGTGCTACTGGTCAAGGGTTGATATTCGCCAACATGCCTTGCATGACCCTCCTGCAGAATAATGCTTTGGGATCTTTTATATCCACCAGAGCACATCTGAAGAGAAGCCCTCAACAGTACAACATTCCCTCAGTCTTGCAGGCGAGTGTTAGCCTAGATTTTGTCTTGAGTGGGACTCAGAGGCGAAAGTGTACTAAGTGATCCACAGGTGGCCCCAAACCTCAATACAGCCATGGTTCAAACATGGACAAAAGAGCCAAATTCCAGATGTGACATGAGAGCAACAGCCTTTGACGTCTCGACAGCGTTTCTCTGAATGTGGTATTTAAAGAGTCCTACCAAAGCTGGTGTCAGTGGGAATTAGGAGGGAAATCTCTCCTCCAGTTGGAGTCATACCTGGTCCATAGGAAGATGTGATTGTTGGAGATCAGTCATCTCAGCTCCATGACATCCTTGCAGGAGTTCCTTAGGGTGATGTCCATAGCCCAACCATCTTGAGCTGCTTCAACAGTAACCTTCCCTTCATCATAAAGTCAAAAGTGCAGTTGTTCCCCATTGCTCCCAATTCCCCGAAGACCATCCACCATCTACAGGTCAGGAGTGTGAGAGAATACGCCCTACTTATCTGAATAAAGGCAGCTCCAGCTGCACTCAAAAAGCTCAAAACCATTTAGAACAAAGCAGCCTGATTGTTTTGCATCCAAACTACAGCCTCCACCTCCACTACCTCCACTGCTGTAGCGGGGGCCAAGTGGCCAGGGCCAGAGTTTGGTACGGGGAGGTTGATTTAGTAGTGAACTGTGACATACACACAGAGGGTGCCTTTTTTAACTGACCCCCTTTCAGCCATTGTGTGAACTAAGCAGGGAGAGGCCTTAATGGGGAGGTGATTAAATTAGATTACTTACAGTGTGGAAACAGGCCCTTTGGCCCAACAAGTCCACGAGGAGAAAGTGAGGACTGCGGATGCTGGAGATCAGAGCTGAAAATGTGTTGCTGGAAAAGCGCAGCAGATCAGGCAGCATCCAAGGAGCAGGAGAATCGACGTTTCGGGCATAAGCCCTTATTCAGGAATGAGGAAAATGTGTCCAGAGGCTAAGATAAAAGGTAGGGAGGAGGGACTTGGGGGAGGGGCTTTGGAAATGCGATAGGTGGAGGGAGGTCAAGGTGAGGGTGATAGGCCGGAGTGGGGTGGTGTGGGGTCCACACCAACCCTCCGAAGAGCGATCCACCCAGACCCATTCCTCTACATTTACCCCTTCATCTGACACTACAGGCAATTTAGCATGGCCAATTCATCTGACCTGCACATTTTTGGAGTATGGGAGGAAACCGGAGCACCCGGAGGAAACCCACGCAGACACTGGGAGAATGTGCAAACTCCACACAGGCAGTTGCCGAGGTGGGAACTGAACCCGGGTCTCTGGCGCTGTGAGGCAGCAATGCTAACCACTGTGCCACCGTGCCGCCCATGCTACTGTGATGGCATAACCACTGGCATACAATTCAGAACCCCAGATGAATGGTCTGCAGAAATGGCTTCAAATCCTACTATGGCAGATGGTGACATTTGAATTCAATAGAAATCTGGAATTTAAAAGTTAGTCTAATGGTGAGCTAATTGTCAATTGTTTAGAATTGTCGATCATCTGGTTTGCTCATGTGACTTAGGGGAGGGAATCTGCCATCTTTACCTGGTTTGGCCTACATGTAACTCCAGACCCATAACAACATTGTTGACGCTTAACTGCCTTCTCAGCAATTCGCAGTGAGTAATAAGTGCTGGCCTAACCAGCTATGCCCATATCTCACAAGCAAGTAAAAAACCAGGCTCCTTAATTGTCTCAATTGGCAGCTGTTCCCCCACATCTCTCCAAGTGGCCTTCCTGAGACTGACTCACAGTTGGTAGACCACCCACCAAAGGGCAGTGTGCAAAATGTCATGCCAGCTCAGTTCCCACGTCACTGCAGTCCCGAAAAGGTGAGTTTGGGTTTCTGTTGGTGTCTATGTCCAGCGCAGATTCATGGAGGTGGTATTGGAGGCACGCATGAGGCCCAGTAGTGTGTGCAGCGGCTGCATCAGTGAGGTGGGCCCAAAGTGGACTCAGGGTGGTGATAGAGTCAAGTTTGAGCCAGTACGGGCACCTGACATCTGCATTGATGAGGACCAGTGAGGACCCATAGTCGCGAGGGCGTCATTGGTGGTGAGATCAGAGAATCTTCATAGAATTCCTGCAGTGTGGAAACAGGCCATTCAGCCCAACAGGTCCACAGTAACCCTTCGAAGATTAAACCACCCAGACCATTCCTCTACCCTATTACTCTACATTTACCCCTGACTAATGCACCTAACCCACACATCCCTGAACACTATGGGGCAATTTAGCATGGCTAGTTCACCCTAACCCACACATCCCTGAACACTATGGAGCAATTTAGCATGGCCAGTTCACCCGAACCTACACATCCCTGAACACTATGGGGCAATTTAGCATGGCCAGTTCACCCTAACCTACACATCCCTGAACACTATGGGGCAATTTAGCATGGCCAGTTCACCCGAACCTACAAACCTTTGGATGGCACCAAATGGTGGCGACTTCCGTTCTAGTGGTGATACGTGAAGGGGACTTGTACCTGGCCATGAGACCTATGGTCTATGGTGGAGCACTTAAAACGAAGACCTGTCAAGTTCAACACGTTTCCTTCTTTATTCTTCTGCCTTTATATTCTATGTTTTAGTTTATTTTTCTGAGTTTTAAGATGGTGCCAGAAAGTGGCGACGCTATGCTACACTCCTCACCGTATCTTGTAAGAAAATACACATGACAATAAATAAATCAAATCAACGTGCAGCCCCCCCTTTCCCTCTGTGTGCAGGTTGGCGTTTTGTAGAGATGACCTTCTCCCGGGGTGAAGGGGCGCATGGGAACAGGCTGCTCCCCCACATTCTGGGCTGGGTGCTGCTGAGCGACAGAAAAACATAAGAAAATGGAGCAAAGTGACATAGAGCTGGAAATCAAACAAAGAAGCATTCAGAAAGACATTGTTCAAACTGCTCAAACCAAACTGTGGCCCAGCACACAGCACCTTAACCAAAGCCAATAATATTCATTCCTTTTGTCAGTGCATTTGGAGCTTGTCAACAAAATTGGACAGAAGCTATTCCGACCTCATTCACGTGAAGCTAAGGGTTATTTGACTCAGCTGGAGGTCCGTGGTTTCTGCGACAAGGTGATGATTGATGTTGAAGTAATGAAAGGTGCTCAGGAGCCCTGTCGTCAGCTCTGTACCACAAATATAATCCGGTGATCTTAGTTTCCGTGGGTTGTCAGCACAGTGCAAGCAACAGCTCGCAGTTTCTCTGCCGGCCATGAGTAGAGCTGGGTTGGTGTTTGCTGGTCATCCCGTGAAGGGCAGGTTTTCTCAACCTTCAGCCCTCTCACTGGCCCCTTTAACTATACTGTGCTTTTCCAGGGCTCACAGAGGTGGGGACAAAGGGCCTGGTCAGGGAGTACAGTGTCTCTCATTCTTTTAAACAACCCACTGAACCTTTCCACATAAAACAATCTCTTCATACCAGGATCAATCCAGTGAACCTTCCCTGGCCTGTCTTCAATGCCAGTACATCTTTCCTTAGCTAGGGAACTGAAACTGTTCACTGTATTGCCACTGTGGTCTGACAAGTGTCTTGTAAGGTTTTAGCAAAGTCACCCTACTTCTGTACAGTCAGTTCTTCTATAACGCGGTAGTTCCATTCTTGTGCAATCCCGTGTTATAAGAATATCATGTAATAGCTGCACCATTTAAACAAATGGGGCCGGAATCACGTTATAACCAATACACACTTTAAAACTTTGTGCTTTCAAAATAGTGTTCCCAATTTGTCAATCGTGCTATCGCAAATTTGTGTTAACGAAACGTGGGTTATAGCAGAACAACGTGTACTCCGTTCCCTTTGAAATAACATTCATTTGCCTTCCCTGTTACCAATAGCACCCTCAAATCCCTCTGTGCTGTAGCTTTCTGCAGTCTTGCATTTAAATAAAACTCCTATATTCTAAATATACAATCCCACATTTTCCCACTTTATGTTCCATCTGCAAAGTTCTTGCTCACTTCACTTAACCTATCAACACCACACTGTAGACTCTTTGTGTCATCCTCACCACTTACTTTTGTGACACCCGCAGACTCGGTGTCAGTAAATTCACTTTCCTCATCCAAGTCATTAATATAGGTTGCCCCAGCACTGATGCCTGTGGCACCCCACCAATTACAGGTTGCCATCTTGAAAATGCCCTCCTTATCCAAATGGTGAATCGCCCCACCTCCATGGGTTCTCATCTTACTAAATAGCCTTTCGTGTGATATCTTCCCAACAATGAAAACAAGTAAATAGCCACACAATCGTATAACCAGATTCAAGCTGCACTCATTTTCTCACTGCTGTTACCTTGGCAACAAAGGTGAACTGGGCCCAACATCTAGCTTCCGAATGTTCTGATGATAGGATCTACAGACTTTGACCTGACCCAAACTGTGGGACATGGTCACAAATCACCAGCTCCTGCTATAAAGGAAAACCTAGAGTCATAGAGATATACAGCACGGAAACAGACCCATTGGTCCAACTTGTCCATGCCAACCAGATATCCTGAATAAGTCTGGTCCCATTTGCCAGCACCGAGCCCTTATCCCTCCAAACTCTTCCTATTCAATACCCATCCAGATGCCTTTGAAATGTTGTAACTGTACCAGCCTCCACCACTTCTTCTAGCAGCTCATTCTATACATGCACCACCCTCTGCGTGAAAAAGTTGCCCTTTAGATCCCTTTTAAATCTTTCACCTCTCATCCTAAACCTGTGCCCTCTAGTTTTGGACTTCCCCATCCCAGGGAAAAGACATTGTCCATTTATCCTATCCATGCCCCATATAAGCCTCTATAAGGTCACCCCTCAGCCTCCGACGCTCCAGGGAAAACAGCCCCAGCCTATTCAGCCTCTCCCTTTAGCTCAAAACCTCCAACCCTGGCAACATCCTTGTAAATCTTTTTTGAACCCTTTCAAGTTTCGCAATATCCTTCCTGGAATAGGGAGACCAGAATTGCGTGCAGTATTCCAATTGTCCCTGAATCAATGTCTTGTATAGTCTCAACATGACCTCCCAACTCCGATTCTCAAACTCTGACCAATAAAGGAAAGCATACCAAACGCCTTCTTCATTCTGCTATCTTCCTGCGACTCCACTTTCAAGAAGCTATGAACCTGCACTCCAAAGTCTCTCTGTTCAGCAACACTGCCCAGGACCTTACCATTAAGTGTATAAGTGCTGCCCTGATTTGCCTTTCCAAAATGCAGCGTCCCACATTTATCTAAATTAAACTCCATCTGCCACTCCTCGATCCATTGGCCCATCTGATCAAGATCCGTTGTACTCTACCACACCTCTAATTTTGGTGTCATCTGCAAACCTACTAAGCAGACCTCCTATATTCACATCTAAATCATTTATATAAATGACGAAAAACAGTGGACCCAACATTGATCTTTGTGTTAACCATTGGTCATTTACTTCTCAGTTCTATCAATGGCTATCAAAGTTCAAAAGAAAATGTTGCATACAAAAGTTAAGAAACGCTGTCAAAGATTTTCATCTTACACTCAACAGGACAGATTCAAGAATGTCAAATTTTAAAAGCAGTGACAAATTATCCTACAGCGGGTAAGAGTGCTGATTGGTTGGCAAGTCAATGGTCAAGGTATTGCTTTGAAGAATCAAGCCAACTTACTAACCAATCAGGACCCTTCTGTCGCACAGTATCAATGATTGCTCCCGTTTGTAATTTGGCATTCTTGCAATTATCCTGATAATTGCAAAGTGTAAAGTGTTGAAAGCCAGTCTCTTTATTTAGCAAACTCAAATTGCATTTTTGCAGCTTCTTTCATGATGTCCTAAAGTGATGCACAGCCAATGAAATATTTCAGAAGTATAGTGACTGTTAGCCTGCAGGAAATTCAACATCTAATTTGAACACAGCAAGATCCCACAAACAGCAATATGCTGAACACCTGGACATCTGCTGGTTCTGGGCTGGGACGCCAGGGAAAACTCTGCAAAAATGTGCTGTGGGATCATGTATATCCATAAGGCAGGACTGCCAGAGAGGTTTTAACATGTTCTTTGAAAGCCAGCACCTCTGACAGTACAGCATTTCAGGTACTGCACCAGAGTGTAAGCCTAGATTTTATATTAAGGGTCATTTCCCACCACCCTGCAGTTTGTCGATTCATACTTGTCAGATAAAATCAAACAAAAATGTAACTGTAAAAATGTGTTGTGACTTTTATTACATCTTAATAAGAATGAATTGTAAGTGGAAAATAACAATGGAGAGGAAAGGTCAGCCATTAAGGAATACCATTTACTGTTTCACGCTGCATTGGTGAAGTCTCCATTATTGCTGTTTCTCTGTGAAGGTGAGAGTGAACCGTCTCTTTGAAACAACGCTGTTTGCACCTGTCTGTCTGAGCATTGTCTTTCTCGGGTTCGGTGGATTACTGTCTGTCGGTACTAATTGATGGAATAAACTTAGTTATGTGTGATTTACGGACAGTCCCAGTGGGTTGAAGGAAGGTTAAAGGTGGGTTTTTTTGTTATTATTCAAACATGGAATGAAGATGTCGCTGGCTAGACCAGCATTTCGAGCACAGCCGTAATTACCCAGAGGGCAGTTAAAGGCAAACACATTGCTGTGGGTCTGGAGTCACATGTAGGCCAGACCAGGTAAGGATGGCAGTTTCCTTCCCTAAAGAACAATAACGAACCAGGTGGGCTTTTCCACCAATTGACAATGGATTCAAGGCATCATTAGACTCTTAATTCCAGATTTTCCCTTTTATTGCTTTGATAGGATTTGAACCCAGGTCCCCAGGACATTACCTGGGTCTCTGGATCAGCAGTACAGTCATAGGCCGTCACCTCCCTAGACAGTTTTTTCAAGACCTGAGACATCAGCAAAAATGCAGTACCAATAAAGTAATGATTAGTATATGATTATTGAAATTTATAGATTCATAGAGCCATAAAGGCAGAAATGACCCTTCGGCCCATCAAGTCCACACTGACGTAACTACTACAAAAGGTGCACTAATCCCAATTTCCTGCATTTGTCCCATATCCTCGAATGCTATCATATTTGAAGTACTCATCCAAATATTTTTAAAGATTGTAAGGCTTCAAGCCTCCATTACCTTCCCAGACAGTGCATTCCAGATTCCCACCACCTGCTGACTGAATACGTTTTTCCCTAAGTTCCCTCTGAATCTGCTGTCCCTTACCCTAAAGCTGTGCTCTCTCATGATTGACCCCTAAACCAAGGGGTACAGCTGCTCTCTATTCACCCTGTCTGGACCCCTCATAATCTTGTACACCTCAAACGTGTACCCCCTCAGTCTCCTCTGCTCAAGAGAAAACAGATTAACAGATGTCAGATAAATATGAACATCTACGCTTTTCAAACATTTTGTAAAAATGGTATTATTTTATGAAGTTCTGTGAGTTTTCCAGGTTTTTCATATTCTCTGGTGACAGAAGACTTAGTAAATCCCTCTTCCTGCTGACAACCACAACATACCCATTTACATGAGCCCCTCTGCCCCTAACACACACACACACATGCACAAACATACAGATACCTCTTTTCCATCATCCCTCCCCCGACAGACCCACACATCTCTCTTCCCAAACACTGTTCCACCGCTCACTCACGCAACTGCCCCTCTTCCCAAACTCCCTCTACTTACTTCCCTGGATGGGTGTAGCTCCAACAACACTGAAGAAGCTTGATACTATCCAGGACAAAGCGGCCCACTTGATTGGCACTGCATTCACAAGCGTCCACTCCCCCCACCACTGACGCTCAGTAGCAATAGTGTGTACTATCTACAAGGTGCACTGCAGAAATTCACTGAAGATCCTTAGACAACACCTTCCAACCTCTTCCATCTAGAAGGACAATGGCAGTACGTGGAAACACTACCCGTGCAAGTTTCCCTTTAAGCCAGTCACCAATCTGACTTTGAAATATATCACCATTCCTTCAGTGTCGCTGGGTCAAAGTGACCTAGAATTCCCTCCCTCAGGGCATTGTGAACCTCCCTACAGTACATGGACTGCAGTGATTCAAGGAGACAGCTCACCAGTATCTTCTCGAGGGCAACTAGGGATAAGCAATACATGCTGGCCCAGGGATGCCCATGTCCCATGAGTAAAACGCACTTCTTCTCAAACTCCCTCTACTTACTCATTCAACTGTCCCTTTTCCCAGTCATTATTCCCCCACTCACTCACTCCCTTAACTCCACCTCTTCCCAAATTCCACTCACTCACTCAACTGATCTTGCCACATTCACTCCTGGTCCCATTCCCCTTGCCTGTTTGGTCCAGTTGACCCTGGGTCTTTGGTCCAGGCTGAAGAGCCTGTACCACAGGCAGACAAGAGCAGCAACACAGTCAAAGTGTTCTCACCTTGGCAGCTCAGTGCATGACCTCTTGCATTATCCCCCACTCGGTAAGCGATTGATTGACTCAGTAAGCGATTGATTGACTCGGTAAGCAATTGATTGACTGCACTGAGTCTGTGCACAATGGCCTACTTCAGCCCGATGTTAGAAGTGTTTTCTGAAGAGAATGAGCACTTGAGGCTTTTTGTCCCCCTGATGTTTAGCAGCAGCTTGGTCAGCAACTGGACTGCTCCATCTCCTCTCCACAGTCACCATGGGAACAGGGCCATCTCACAATCCCAAATGGAGTGTCTGTGACCCCAGGAGGGGCATAGCTCCTAATAAAAGTCTGATAGTGAGTAAAACATTGCTTCTGATGGTGGAGCCTTTTGATCGTTGTGCCATACATTTAGAGATTAGTGGATAAAGGTTCTTGACCATCTGCAGTGGAGGAGAATTGCTGATGGAATAATGGAATAATGTTCACTCATCTCCCACTACCACCCTGTAACAGAAAGGAAAACATGGGCACCTCCAGAAGATTAATCATCTCATTTAATTTGACAATTCATGCTTGGTGATGTTTATTGCCTTCAGTTGGCAATAATTCAGTAATTATTAGGCCTTCAGTCAGGCCTAATAATTAACAGTAAATAAATCGATGGAGTTTTCTGGCATGGTTCTGGACTGCAATGCAGGGAGCTGGAGTAATTTGTGGAAAAGCATAGATGCATCTCTGGGATTTTATTGTCTCTTTTGGGTTCATTGCACGGGGATTGGGGTTGTTATTCTCTCTGGATAAAGCCATTTGTTTCGGAAAGGAAAAGAAAATTAAGCTGAACTCCTTAAAAACTGTTAAAGGTGGTTGCACAATTAGATTAGATTAGATTACTTACAGTGTGGAAACAGGCCCTTCGGCCCAACAAGTCCACACCGACCCGCTGAAGCGCAACCCACCCCCCCCCCCTACATTTAGGAAACCCACGCAGACACGGGGAGATTGTGCAAACTCCACCACAGTCAGTCGCCTGAGGCGGGAATTGAACCCGGGTCTCTGGCGCTGAGGCAACAGTGCTAACCACTGTGCCACCGTGCCGCCCACAATTGTTCCAGCATCGCCTAGTTATATGGTTGCAGCCCCTGCAGTTACCTGGCAGAGCCTAGAGAGGAGGGGAATCAGTCAGCAACCCCATTAGTGATTGGGTCATCACCATTATTAACTGCCCCTCGACTCAGCAAGAGGATCATCCAGTTGGGATGGTGAGTTTTGTTACTGTCAGCCTTCATGTGAATAAGCAGACAGATTCTCACCCCCACCCCCTCCATCCTAAGATCTCTGGACAGAAGGGAATCGCTCCAGAAACCGGGCAGGGCTGGTAAATGCATCCGGACAGCTCGATCTGAATGAGCTTTGAGAAGATTTGTAGCTCAGGTTGAGGTTTTGGATGTAGGTGTGCTCGCTGAGCTGAAAGGTTCATTTCCAGGTGTTTCGTTACCTTACTAGGTTACATCTTCAGTGGACCTCATGCGAAACAATGCTGAAAATTCCTGCTTTCTATATATAGAAAACTAGCCATCAGGATACGTGAACACCAACTAGCCACAAAAAGACATGACCCTTCTCTCACTAGTATCCTCACATACGGATGAGGAAGGACACCACTTCGACTGGGACAACACATCCATCCTAGGACAAGCCAAATAAAGACACTCACGAGAATTCCTAGAAGCATGGCATTCCAACCGGAACTCTATCAACAAACACATCGAGTTAGACCCCATCTACCATCCCCTGAGAAAAGGAACAGGAAATAACATCACCACAGGAAATGGCATCACCAACCCAAAGAAACCCAAACATATAAATAGAAAGCAGGAATTTTCAGCATTGTTTCACATGAGGTCCACTGAAGATGTTACTAGTCTGGAAATGACCCTTTCAGCTCAGCGAACAAACCTACATCCAAAATCTCGATCTTAAGCTAGTGACTGCAGCCTGATGGATCCCAACACTTCTGTCACAATCGGTCCCGCTGGGGTCATCCCAAATGGTTAAACTCCAGGCTGAGGATATGAACTGGCTTCCCATCTTAACACAACCCCTCCCTTGGTTAGCTCCAATGTGGTCCATCTAAGAAAGATCCCTTCCCTCACGGATACCTTTTGCCAAACCAAATATATTGATGCTTAGAAAGGAGCCAGATTAATTTTCTTGAGTTAAAGAAAGGGTCAATACATTAGATACTAAATACATGGAAGTATAATAAAATGCAATATACATGAGAAATATGCATTTAGTTAAAAAGGAGCTGTTAAAAAGACATATAAGTCAGAGTCTGGGTCCGATGATTGAACATGGCAGCTGTTGAGTTGTATGGTAGTAGTGAAGCAGATGATTTTGAGAATCATGACTGTGCAGTTAGCTGGCAGGCTTTTTGTCTTATTATCGTCTTGGCAGTGATTTCACTAGCTTGCCTTGGCTTCCAGCACTCAACGCAAGAGCAAATCTTCCTTTTACCTGAAATGCAGGGGTGTACAATGGCTGTCTTCGTGCTGTGACTAGTACATATTACTACATCAGCCCATTCTGAGACACAGACCAGGGGTTGTGGGTGTTTTTTTAATCTCCTTTCCTGGAAGCATATACCATAAAAGTGTCTGCAGCTTGGGACATAATAATGATAGACTCTGATTTATATGTCTTTTTAACAGCTCCTTCTCAGCCTTGCCATGATGCCTCCCATGCTTTGCTGTACTTTCTTTGCCAGTCCATCTTTTGTCTGGTACACATTGCTGCCACTGTGCATCATCAACAGCATGGGAGGTCAATAGTAGGTGGTGAAAGTAGTGCCAATATAGCAGACTAATTTGTCCTGGATGGTGTTAGAGTGTTGTTAGAGCTGCACCCATCCAGGCAAGTAGGGAGTGCTGTATCACACACCTGACATATGCTTTGTTGATGGTGGCAAGGATTTGGGGAGTCAGGAGGTGAGTTACTGGTCACAGAACTCTCAACCTTTAACCTGCTCTTTTGTCATTCTATTTAAAAATACTTTCTCATCAACTTGTTCAGAGATGTTATTACACATTTCTGGAGAAGGTGGGACTTGATCCTGAGCTTCTTGGCTCAGATGTAGGGTCATTACCACTGCATTACAAGGGTCCCCACTGTATTCATAAAGCGAGTCTGGTAATGTTTCTAGTCAATGGTAATCCCAGGATGTTATTAGTGGGGGGATCAATAATGGTCATACCAATGGATAATGGTTAGTTTGTCTCTTATTGGAGATGGTCATCACCTGGCATTTGTGTGGCACGACTTTTACTTGCCACTTGTCAGCCCAAGCCTGAATATTGTCCAGATCTTGTTGCATTTGAACATGGACTGCTTCACTATCTGAGGAGTTGTGAATAGTGTGGAACATTGAGCAATCATCGGTGAACATCCCTACTTCGGACCTTGTGATGGAGGGAAGGTCATTGATGAAGAAGCTGAAGATGAAGCTAATTTGCCATGTTGTTCTGCTCACAGATCCTCTCTGCATGTGGTTCAGAGGTAGAATCCCTCTCTCTGACCATATCAAAATGTCCACCCTCTGCCTCTTATTTTTACAATGTTGAGAAGACAGTACCCACCCAAAATGACAACATGCTTGAGGGACAGGCTCATTTTCCAGGTCTTTGCTGTTTTGCCACCTGCAGTTACCAGTTCACAGCATTGCAGGAATGTTGTTCCTTGCAGCACCGAGAGTGGTCAGTCACACTATTTCCCTGAACCCAAATGGATTTTGTGTTTGCATGATGGAGTTAATGGTTTGCAAGCCTGAAGTGCTTCCCAGCAAGTCTCCTTGCACAGAGCTAAACGCCTCAGCTCTGTCTCACTGAACTGGCCAGATCGGTGACTGTCGACAGCTGAATGAATGCGTTTCTGCTCAAAGGCACGACTGTTAACCGTGGGTCAGTGACACAAAAGGAAAAGGAAGTTTTGACACTTTAGACTACACTTTCCCAGATGGTGCAAGTTGTACGCAAAAGTTCTAGAGAAAAAAATACCACCTGCAATTTCCACAGGCAGTTGGAACAAAATCCCAGGGTGTCTCCAAATTCCTCAAATTATATACTCATTCAGGGCTGTGTCTCACTCTGGATGTGACCTCTCCTTCCTGATTAGCCTTTTGATTTTGATTTTGATAATGTCCTGTCAAGGAAATGAACAGGCATCAGGCAAATACCAAGGAGTTCAGCTCATGAGATTACCTAAGCACCAAGTGTTAATTTTTTTTCGTACACAGATTTGTCAAGTTTGTCCAATGTATCAGTTGCCCATTCCTGAAGCAAAGCCAATTGGCGAGAGAGCTAATCTGTTTTCTTACTCAATGATCCTTCATAATGTGTTTCTTGAATTATGTGATCCTGCATAATGCTGCTCCCCCTTAACTATTTAAACTTTCAATCACTTGCTAGTACACAGTTTGAGTATTGCTGAACAAAGAACTATGCTGTGGCATTCTATTTTCCACTCGTCAGGACAGAATCATAAGATTCACAGATTTTTTTTCACACATCTGAAACATTGACGGTTCATTATTTAAGCCAAGTTTTGGGGATTGGAGTGCAAGATTAGATTAGATTAGATTAGATTACTTACAGTGTGGAAACAGGCCCTTCGGCCCAACAAGTCCACACCGACCCGCCGAAGCGCAACCCACCCATTCCCCTACTTTTACCCCTTACCTAACACTACGGGCAATTTAGCATGGCCAATTCACCTAACCTGCACACCTTTGGACTGTGGGAGGAAACCGGAGCACCCGGAGCAAACCCACGCAGACACGGGGAGAATGTGCAAACTCCACACAGTCAGTCGCCCGAGTCGGGAATTGAACCCGGGTCTCTGGCGCTATGAGGCAGCAGTGCTAACCACTGTGCCACTGCCCACAAGATGTTCAAATCCCACCTCAATCTATTAATAGATTAACTTTAAAATCATTTTATATGAGTGAGTGGGCAAGTGCATGGCGAATAAAGTATATTGTGGATAAATGTGAGATATCCAATTTAGTGGCAAGAAAGACAGGCAGATTATTATCTGAATGGCGATAGATTTGGAAAAAGGGAGGTGCAATGAGACCTGGGTATCTGTGTACACCGGTCGCTGAAAGCAAGCATACAGGCACAGCAAGCAGTGAAGAAGGCAAATGGTGTGGTGGCTTTCATAGTGAGAGGATTCGAGTGCAGAGGCAGGAATGTCTCATTGCAATTGTCCAGGGCCTTGGTGAGACCACACCTGCGGTATTGTGGACAGTTTTGGTTTCCTAATCTGAGGAAAGATGGTCTGGCGCTGGAGGGATTGCAACACAGGTTTACCAGACTGATTCAGGATTGGTTAGGACTGTATTCATTGGAGTTTAGAAGAGTGAAGCGGGAATCTTATAGAAACCCAAAGGATAATTCTAACAGGACTAGACCAGGTAAATGCAGGAAGGCTGTTTCCAATGCTGCCTCACAGCGCCAGGGATCCAGGTTCGATTCCAGCCTCGGACGACTATCTGTGTAGAGATGGAACATTCTCTCCGTGTCTGCGTAGGTTTCCTCTGGGTGCCCCCATTTCCTCTGGGTGCTCCCGTTTCCTTCCACAGTCCAAAGATGTGCCGGTTAGGGTGAATTGGCCATGCTAAGTTGCTCATAGTTCTGGATTAGAGTGGTGCTGGAAAAGCACAGCAATCTCTCCACCCTTCAATCACTCTGCCTGTATCCCTGATGAAGGGCTTTTGCCCGAAACGTCGATTTCCCTGCTCCTTGGATGCTGTCCGAACTGCTGTGCTTTTCCAGAATCCAGAATCTGGGTTTCCAGCATCTGCAGTCACTGTTTTTACTTAAATTGCTCATAGTCAAGGGATGTGCAGGCTGAGTAGGTTAACCTGGGAAATGCTGGTGAGACGCTCTTCAGAAGGGATGTGCAGGCTGGGTAGGTTAACCTGGGAAATGCTGGTGAGACGCTCTTCAGAGGGGTGGTGTAAACTTGATGGGCTGAATTGCCTGCTTCAACACTGTAGGGATTGTATGATTCTACAAATGCCTGGACAGTCCAAACCTAGGCGTCACTGTCTAAGGATACAAGTAGGACTGAGATGAGGAGAAATTTCCTCACCCGGGGGGTGAGGCGGTGAGCCTGTGGAATTCTCTGCCACAGAAAGCGGTTGATGCCACAACATTGAATGTTTTCGAGAAGGAGTTAAATTTAGTTCTTACATGTAAAAGGATCGAAAGATTCGGGGAGAAAGTGGAAACAGAGTACTGAGTTGGATGACAGCCATGGTCATATTGAATGGCAGAGCAGGTTTAATAGGTCAAATTAGAGACAAAAAAAAACTGCAGATGCTAGAATCCAAGATAGAGAGGCAGGAGGCTGGAAGAACACAGCAAGCCAGGCAGCATCAGGAGGTGGAGAAGTCAATGCTTTGGGACTGAAAAAGGGTTACACCCAGAACGTTGACTTCTCCACCTCCTGATGATACCTGGCTTGCTGTGTTCTTTCAGCCTCCACGCTTGTCTTAATGGGCTGAATGGCCTAATCCTGTTCCTATTTTCTGTGTTTCTATGTAATGAAAGTTCCACTTTTATCATCAGATTTCCTGACCCTTGGAAATACACACGATGTACAAAGTGAATGTTTTGGAGCAGTCAGGCAGCTTGTTGTAAATGCTGTTGCTGTTAACTAACTGATTTTTGTCTTTTTTTTGCAGATTCGGAGGAAGTGACCCCCAACCCAAAAGGCTAAGACACTACCATCAAGCCTGCGGTGAGGTGTGGAGTTGAATGGAGCCATTCACTGGATAAAGCTGGACCGAAGGAGACAATTCTATGAATGGTTGGAATATCAAGCAATAAGGTTCTGAATCGATAAAAACGATGGTTGCAATTGTATTTTACACAAAAGAAAAGCAGCACTTTCCATAGGGGCTTTTAGAAACCCTTACTCACATTGTTCCTCACTCTCATCATCCTTGCACATAGAGCAAATCAAGTGTGTAGCCAATTTCCTCTGCTTCTGAAAGTCGTTTCCAATGGTAACAAGGTCTTTGGTGGTATTTCAGAAAAAAAGCACTTTGATCAGAGTACAGTATTAAAGGTTCAGCTGTGGGCAGCACTAAAGCGCTGTTTACTGCCCCCTTGCCTAGCAAGAGCCCTTTACAAAACCATTACCTTGACTGAACATAAGGAAGGAAAGAGACTCCCATGCAGTCTCCCTCAGGGCACCCCAAAGCACTTTACACTTAGTGATTACTCAGTCGCCATGTAGTCACTGTTACTCTATAGGATACACAGTGGCCAATTTGCAGATGCCAAGATCCCCAGAAGTGACCAGAAGTCATTTGTGTTATTGATGTTGGTTGAAAGTTAAAAGCTGACCAAGACACTAGGAATGACACTTCCCTCTCTGCTCTTGTTCAAAATGGTACCAAGAAATCTTTTACACCCACCTGAAAGGGCAAACACAGCTTTAAAGTCTCATCCAGAATAGATAGTTCTCTTTGACACGTCGCCAGCCACCCTTAGCTGAGTCCCTGCCAGACCAAATACCTCAAACCACATCACCCTGTGCCTCTATCCTCTCTGAGGGTGTGCTCCTGACCCACAGGCACCATCCACATTTTCATAGCTTCCCCAAGTGCCTACTGTTCTTCATGACCAGGGACAGTTGTGTCCTTGCTGCTTGGTAAAGCAGCCTCTACATTACCTTTCGTGTCAAGCACAGACACTTTCCAATAGTGTTCCATAACCACAGGAGGCATGCTCACTTAGGCCCTTATCCCATTGAATCCAGTTTGCTGCTACTTTATTTATTCCGATAATTATTTAAATCTCCATCTAATGGCACTGTCACTATCTTAAGGAACGATTTTGAGAATTATATCCAGACAAAGGAAGGGGAAAGCCAGGATTGTACTAATCAGGAATGCAGTTTAGAAGCATTTGTAAAGATAGGAACATAAGTAGCGCAATAGGTTCAAACATGAGTTTGAAGCCAGCTTTCAATACCAGATGTGTTGGGAAGTGAGTTTTGTTGATTCGGGAATAATCTTTATTGAGCAGACAGCGAAAACTTTCAATTCATTGTCACTCAACAACGTTTCCTCATCAGAAGTCAGTCCAGGACAAGGGGACACTGTTTTAAAATTAGAAGTCATCCTTTTTGGACAAAGATTAGAAGATTAGTTTCTCACTGAGTGTTGTGCAACTTTAGACCTCTGCCTCTAAAGGAACTCATTAAAGATTTTTAAGATAGATAGCTTTGTGTTAAGCAAGGAAATCAAAGGTGAGGTGCAAATCATAGAATTCCTACAGTGTGGAAACAGGCCATTCAGCCCATTGAGTCCAATGGACCCTCTGGAAGTGTCCCATCCAAACCTATCCCCTCTACACTATCCCTAAAACCTTGTATTTCCCATGGCTAATCCACTAGCCTGTGCACTACGGGGCAATTTAGCAAGGCTAATCCATACATCTTTGGACTGTGGGAGAAAACTGGAGTACCTTGAAAGAAACCCACACGGAAACTGGGAAAACTCGAACCAGATGGTGGTCCAAACCTGGAACTGAGCCCAGGTCCTTGGAACTATGTGGTAGTAGTGCTCACCACTGTACCACCAAGGCAGGATGGGAAATTCAAAACACAAATGGCCTTACTGAATTGAATGGTCTACTTCTGCTACTACAAGCCCACCGACTCCCACAGCTACCCAGACTACACCTCCTCCCACCCTACCTTCTGTAAAAATGCCATCCCTTATTCCCAATTCCTCCGCCTCCGCCACATCTGTTCCCAAGATGACCAATTCCACCTCAGAAATTCCCAGATGGCCCGCTTATTCCACAATCACAACTTCCCTTCTTACGTGGTTGACGATGCCCTCCAGCACATTTCCTTCACTTCAAGCCCCACCCTTCCCAACACAACAAGGACAGAACCCCCCGATCCTCATCTTCCACCCCACCAACCTCCACATAGAATGCATCACCCTCCGCCACTTCTGCCATCTCCAAACGGACCCCACTACCAGAGATATATTTCCCTTCCCACCCCTATTAGTGTTCTAAAAAGACCATTCCCTCTGCAACTCCCTCATCAGGTCCACACCCCCCCACCAGCCTTCACCCCACTCCTGGCACCTTCCCCTGCCACCGCAGGAAGTGAAAAACCTGTGCCCACATCACTCCCTTCACCTCTGTCTGAGGCCCCAAAGGATCCTTCTACATCCACCAGAAATTCACCTGCACCTCTCCCAATGTCAACTACTGTATCCATTGCACCCGGTGTGGTCTCCTCTACATTGGGGAGACAGGACATCTTATGCGGATCATTTCAGAGAACATCTCTGGGACACTCACACCCACCAACCCCACCGCCCCGTGGCTGAACATTTCAACTTTCCCTGCCTCTCCGTCAAGGACATGGAGGTCCTGGGCCTCCTCATCATCAAACCCTAACCACCCGACACCTGGAGGAGGAACACCTCATATTCCGCCTGCAACCACACGGGATAAATGTGGATTTCAACAGCTTGCTCATTTCCCCTCCCCCAAAATTATCCCAGTCCCAACCTCCAACCCGGCACCGTCCTCCGGACCTGTCCTATCACCTTCTCCCTCACCTTCATCCACCTATCGCTTTCCAAGCTGCCTTTCCCCAGCCCCCCCCTCCCATTTTCTCCCAGCCCACATGCCTCATTCCTAATGAAGGGCTAATGCCCAAAATATCGAATCTCCTGCTCCTCGGATGCTGCCTGACCGGCTGTGCTTTTCCAGCACCACACTCTCGACCCTGATGTGCAGCATCTGCAGTCCTCACTTTCTCCTATGTCTCCTACCTCACATGTTTCCAAGTAAATTGGCAACTTCACTGAGTATCACGGAATATCAAAGAAGTTAAAATGTATTTGCCATCTCTAGTAGTGATATCACTCATTTTAATGTCTGTAGACAAGCACCAGAAAAGAGAATTATTGAAACAAAATGCTTTATTGTTTCGATGAGCATAGAAAGCACCAAAACAAAAATCCCAAATAAACTAATGCTGGATCATTGCAAATGCTCGCATTTGCCAGATGAAATTGTTGCAGGATTTTGCAGCCCAGAGACAGGCTGTTCTGTCTAACTAGTCTATACCAGTGATTCTGTGCCACATCAGCATCCTCTCAATCTGCTCCATCTCACTCTTTCAACAAATCAAATATGATAAATGCTTTGCAGCACTCTAAATGTTTTGTGATCTGCTGCAATGTGTTACGTAATTCGGAGGATGCAGGAAATCACCTCGGAACAATCTTGTGTTTGAAAATTTTCACTTGTAGTTCAGGAGCAGCAAAGCAGTCTGCTTAAAGTCCTGTGCACTCACAGGGTACAGGCTGTATAATATTTGTATCAGAATGTGCACCTTTATGTAAGGTGTGTATATGAGATTATACTTGAGTACTCAAAGAATTATTAAGATAGATGTTTGAATTAATTGTATCTGTATGAAATATTGGTGTAAATGTACATTTTAATGTACTTACATTATATATGAGTTATTTTTGTATATCTATATGTGTATATGGAAGTATACTTATGAATAACGGATGCATCAAAAATCATAGTAAATATATTAAAGTGGAACTAAATCCTTTTTTTAACAATTTGTATGCTTTTTTTCTAATATATTTGGGTTCTTAATTTAAAGTGAATTGAAACACACACCTCACAACACTGTCTTAATGTGGGTGTGAGCTACTGTTTTGCTATTGCCTGATCATCTCCTGTCACATGGCCTACCCCCCACCTCCTCTACAGCCTCCATCAATGGGAATTATGCCAAGCAACCTCAAAGCCCTGGCATCTCACTGTTTATGTAATTTTAAAACTTATATTTCTTTTACTAATTCATTCATAAGATGAGGACACCATTGGCTGACCCAACTGCTATTGACCATCGCTAATTGCCCCTTGAGAAGGTGTATTCAAACTTCTCCATGACCTTATCATCGGAAACTTGCCCTGCCCGGCAACTCCTCCAGATCCAACATTCGGAGTGCCAGCAGTAATCCACTTTTCCCCTTTGAAAGGACAGGCCTCCCTCCTTGGGCACTTAACTGGACAGCTGCAAGCATCCCCACACAAGAAATCTGATGGCAGAAGTCCCACCCACCAAGCCAACTTCAGCACCTCATCTTGCCACTGCTGATATTCAGAGTGGAGAGTGCGTTGCTGGAAAAGCACAGCAGGTCAGGTGGCATCGGAGAAGCAAGAGAATTGACGTTTTGGGCGTAAGCCCTAGGAATGAGGCCATATTCTCCCAACAGCGGGTGATGGGTTCACTATTTTTAAAAGATTATTTTGGGGTATCACTGGCAAGCCTGGCTAGTGTTGCCATTCTGAGTTGCCTTTGAACTAATTGGTTCTCCAAGCCATTTCAGAGTCAACCATATTGCTTTGGGTCTGGACTCCCGTGTAGACCAGACTGTGTAGGGATGGCAGATTTCCTTCCCTAAAGAATACTAGTGACCCCAATGAGCCTTTACAACAAGTGACAATGATCACATGGTTACCATTAGGCTAGCTTCAGATTGTTATTGAATTCAAATTTCACCATCTCCCATGGTGGGATTTGAACTCATGTTTTCAGAACCTGGGATTTTTGGGTTACTTACTCCAGTTGTATTACCACTGCCTTCCCTCCTTGATGGTACTGCTGTTGTTCAATAGATCTGATTGGTCAGCTACTTATAGACTCATAGAGATGTACAGCATGGAAATGGACCCTTCGGCCCAACCCATCCATGCCAACTAGATATCCCGACCCAATCTAGTCCCGGGTGCTGGCAGGTGGGAATAGATTGGGTTGGGATATCTGGTTGGCATGGACAGGTTGGACCGAAGGGTCTGTTTCCATGCTGTACATCTCTATGACTCTATAAGTAGCTGACCAATCAGATCTATTGAACAACGGCAGTACCATCAAGGAGGTGGTCCCTGCTTCCAGTACATACCAACTTGAGGGCTAACTCTCAGGCACCAGAGTGATGGCAGGAATGGGTAGGGAATAAGGGTCACAGACAAAGACAGAGGGGTGACTTGAGCAGGAATACAGTCCCCAAAGCTGGGTCCCTCGATCAGTCATTTTGAACCCGGATACCACCCCGCAGAACTCTGAGCAATCCCATCAGGGTTTGCACAGTAAGGGAAGGCAGTGGTAAGGTCGCCCCCTCAGTCTCTGACACTCCAGAGAAAAGACGTCCAACCTGTCCAGCCTCTCCCTATAGCTCAAAAGATGACACAAGACAGAGTGGGATGGTTGAAGGCAGACATCAAACGCCAGCAGGATCCTGTTTCAGACTATGGGTAAACTTAGCTCTGAGATTACAGGATGCAGTATGCAGATTTAAACACTGACTCTTAGGAAGAGTACTGGAAAGGGTGCATTCACCCAGAAAGAGTTAAACAATGACAATGGGTTATATAAACCTGTCTTCTATTTCCTCTGGCAGATTGAGGGATAATCCAATTCTTGCTTAAAGGATTTGATGGGATCGATACAGAGTAGCTGGCGTGCTCCTGTGGGCAAGTTCAGAATAAGAGAAAACAATCTTACATTTCGAGCTGGGTCGAGTGCTGATCAAACAAAGGTCTCTTGACGGTGTCTAACTACACTTGAAGGAACGGAGATGTTTTGTTTTGATGTTGGAATTAAACAAGAAGGAAACACGTTTTTGCGCAAAGGATTTCTCGCTCCCACAGTGCTGCAGTTGCTGGAGGTTAATTAAAATGTTCAAGGCTGGGGAGTAATTGTTGTTTGGAATGGATAATACAGCCCAAAATGGATGGGAGAAGTGAACATCAGATCAAGCCTTGACAAACTGAATGGCCAGCTCCCATTCCAATAAAATTATATTTTTATATTGTTAATATAAAATATGCACCAGCATAATGTCAGTATTATTTTATTAGTTACATGCTCTAAGCAACTACTTCTGGCCTTTGTTAAATATGACACATCGCAGAAAGAGAGATCTCCCTTTCAGGGCTCTCGACAGTCACCTGGAGCTGGATAAGCTGGGAGGAGCCTTAAAACTGAAAGAGCTATTTACAAAACAATATAACAGGTCAGCTTCAGGATTGGGATGAAGGTCTAGTCAAGATCTACATCCACTTTACTGACAGGCACATAGATTTCCCATTGAAGCCTTTCCCTCATTCTGTTTATGTGATGGTCTTAGAGATTTGTAATTCTACATTATTCCAAAACTCAGAATCATTAGATAACATCATAGACTCCCTAGAGCGGAGAAAGAGGCAATTCAGCCCATCATGTCTGCACTGCCCCTCCAAAAACCTTTCCACCCAGATCCAGGCCCCCATCGTATCACTTTAAACCCACATTTCCCATGGTTCATCCAATCAGACTGTACATCTCTGAGCACTACAGGGCAATTTAGCATGGCCAATCCACCTAACCTGCACATCTTTGGACTGTGGGAGGAAACCAGAGCACCTGGAGGAAACCCACACTGACACGGGGAGAATGTGCAAGCTCCAAACAGACAGTCAGCTGAGGGTGGAATCGAACTATAGTGCTAACCACTGAGCCACTATGTCACCCCATAAGGTGTGAATGGAATGGGACCTGAGGGGTAACGTTTTCACACAGAGGGTGGTACTGGTATAGAACAAGCTGCCAGAGGAAGTGAGGGAGGTAGGTACATTTACAATATTTAAAAGACATTTGGACAGGTAGGAAAGGCTTAGAGGCATATGGACCAACCGTAGGCAAACGGAGCTAGTTCAGTTTGGGATACCTGGTCAGCATGGACGAGTTGAATCGAAGGGTCTGTTTCCATGCTGTATGACTCTATGACTCTATGTAGTCTGCAAAGAGACCATCTCACCCATCCACTATCCAATGAAGGATGAAGGTGGGAGAAATGAAGGAAGTTCACAATTGTCAGGATCACTGGAGACTTTGCAGGATTGGGGTTGGAGTATGTGGTTGGAGCCCCTTCCTTCCTTGGGCTTTTTGTTGGGTCAGAGACTGGGGGCCCTGATCATTTCCTGTCTGTCGCTGTCTCTTTGAATGAGTAGCTTCCATTTCCTTGATCTTGCAGCTTTTACAATTTCTTCCTTGTTAGGATTTTTCAGTTTCCTTTTGAAAGGTGCGATTTAATCAGCTTCCAGTACTAAAGTATAATGTCATTTAAGGGAAGGCTCTTTTTAAAATCAGTCAAACCAGAGTCCATCTCTAACCACTAGTAAGGTTGACATAATTTACTGCCTGCATTAATCAAGATGCATGTCTATACTTGGATATTCCCTACGTCCAGGCCTTTAATATAATTAGTGAAAAACTGAGGTATATTGCACTAAGGAACACCATTAATCACATCCAGCTCCATTAGAGTACATCCCAATATCGCAAGCATTCTTTATCTCTGATCTCCCAACCCAACACCAACCCATGTTGCAAAGTTATCTCCAAGTGCATGGTGCATTTATCACTGGCAATCATCTCTTCTTCAAATTGTTATTGACTTCCTTCTGAAATCCGTAAATATAATATCTTCATACCCTTTCCTATCCATCGAGTGATCTTGTCTTTCTTGTGGTTTGTAGAAGTTCAAAGTAATGACATTTAGACACAAAAATCCCTCTCTTCCCCCTCCCCCACCCAATCTCTGTGGTGGAATGATGCGTTTTTGCTTTGGCATGTTGGCAGAGCTGAGTGATGTGGCACTCAGGATATATATGTGCGCACCTACACAAGACAATGTAGCTCCAAAACCATTTTGAAATTCTATCCTATATCTTGTCCTCTCCAAAATGTGAAAGATGGGTCAGATATGACCTATCCAGCTAGGACAATAAAGCATGGATTTTCCCCAGAGCTAGACAGTTGTCTCTGAACTGTAGATGGGGAGTTGCTCAGAGGAGCTGTGCAGAATGCCAGGGGTGGCAGATTCTTAAGGAGTTGAAATCAGAGAATCTGGAGGGTTCTGCTGCAGTTAAGTAAATAGTTACTTCATTAGAAGTAAATTAAAATTACTTTTAAACTGAATTTAAAAACCTCATCTATCTCCTGGATAATTATGCCCACTGAGCTTACCTCATGCACTCTCAACTACACTCCTCCAGGCCCCGACACCTCCCAGACCCTGACCTGACACCTTCTCATCTCCCATCTCTGTCTGACATCTTCTGCCTCCCAAGAGCCAACACCTTACCTCTGGGTGCTGAAACCACCCCCCCCCCCCCCCATCCCTTGCCATGGGAGACAACAACCCACACTCCATCCCCGCTTTAACCCAAAAACAACCCTCTCCTCTTCCCTCTCTTACTGCATGCGTTACATCCTCCAGCACCCAACAATCCTCTCTACTGAACCTGATAACCTCCAGCAACTTCAACCCACAAGAAGCACACCATTCCTTACCAGGCTCCCTTGACACGTTACCCAACTGGCATGCTAACTTACTGGGTACTATATCCACCTGGCATCCTACTTCCTAATCACCTGGCACCCAAGCCTGAGAAGTTTCTATGGTTTGTAAAATAACAAGGTTATTCCTAAAAAGGTGTGACACTTCATCCAATATTGTTAACTAGCCTTTTTTAAAAAAAAGTAAACAAAAAAAATGAAAGTTTGTGGGTCTGTAATATGATCGCCATGGAATTAACTCAATCATCTAGAATCCAGTTGCCAAATTAGCCCCCTTTTCTCATGCAGTATAAATTGTTGTTCCCTTCGAAATTTGCATTCCTGCATCTGTCCTACTGAGAACAAGATGAAAACAGCATGAGTTTTTGTTTAGCAGTATTCAAATTCTGTACGACCAGGTGATAATTTGCATAAAATATTACATTTTGATCAAGATATTATCCACAATCAAGTGCTTACTATCTGAGTCTTCTCATTCATGGCATGTGCTTATACATAGTTTAAGAGTTATACACACGGAATTATACACAGTATTCTAAGTGTATTCTCAAAGATTGATTAAATAGCAGTGTGGCCTCACAATTCCAGCTCAACATTGAGATTTTAATCCCATCCAGCTTTGCTCATGGTCACTGAGCAGTCTTACAATGGCTTTGATGGTTTATCAATCAGGAACCTGGCCAACTTTGGTCTTCCATGAATGACATTTCCTTCATCAAATTATGTATCTCTTTCCTGGGTCTTTTGGCCCTATCTACAGCAATTTGTATTTCTCTGTGTTGAATTGTCTACACAATTCCCTAAGTACCAATGGCCATTTCTGACTGCCTGCTCTTTAACAGTATTAGATCAAAATTTATTGGATCAAGAAATAAAAACAGTTTGCTTCAAATCAAATCTCCTTCTTTCTGCGCGTATCTGAAATACTGTGTCTGATGTTCACAATAGCCTCTATCTGTCTTGACAAAGGGGTGGCATGGTGGCTCAATGGTTGGCACTACTGCCTCACAGTGCCAGGAACCTGGGATCGATTCCCACCTCGAATGACTGTCTCTGTGGAGCTTGCACGTTCTCTCTGTGTCTGCGTGGGTTTCCTCCCGGTGCTCTGGTTTCCCGCCACAATCCAAAAGATGTGCAGGTTAGGTGAATTGCTCATAGTGTTAGGTGCATTAGTCAGAGGTAAATGTAGGGAAATGAGTCTGGATGGAGTTACTCTTCTGAGGGTCAGTGTGGACATTTTGGGCCGAAGGGCCTGTTTCCCATACTGTAGGGACTCTAATTTTAAAAAGCCAAGTTGTGCTTGTAAACAGCAATATGATAATGACCAATTAAATGGCCTCGGGAATGATCATTTTGGATGAAATATTGGATAAGACAGCAAACACAGATCATCTTCTGTCCTTCCAATAGTGCCTCAGGACCTTTTACGCCACACTGTCAGACAGCAGACCGAGCCTTAACAACTCAGCGAAGAGCCAGCGCCTCTGACAGTCCAGTACTCACACTGGAGTGTGTCAGCACATGTTATGTGAGGGCTTGAATAAACTTTGTTGCTCGGAGGTCAGAGTGCCACCATGGAACATGTAGCTGGTAAGGCATAGATATATACCCACTGTGTGACATTCAGAAAACAACAAGATATGATGTTGGTCTTCAGAGAGAATGTGATCTGAACTTCACATCTTAGTGATTGATTTCAAAAGATGAATAAGGTTCCAATAACCCTCTTGACAGGCTTGGCAAAGGAGCTAAGCTCATGAACAAATGGACCACAAGTATGACTTTGTTTAGAGTGCACCAAATCCATTCCAATATGTTTCTCCTTTGGTTCTGTACATACATAAGATCACTGTAGAGAGAGGATTGGTAACCTCAGCAGTTATGTGCTGAATGAATGCTGGCTTAATGCAAGGTTAAAAACAAGTTATGAGAAAAAAAAGGCATCATTTTCCTTTTCTTTGCTTTTGAGTGCAATAATCTTTTGTCTTTGGTCCAAAATACATTCACAACTCTTAACAAACTGGTCAATAACTGACCATCTTGGGACCAAATTGCAAATTATAATTGCATCAAATCAGGGATCGCTCTTGGATCTGACTTCTCCTGTGTTACCAAGAGCAGAGATCAGAACATCGATGGAGACAGCCAACTACATGCGAGGATACTGACAGAGAGAGGGTTCCCCTGGGGGATCGGAACATGTCCAGCACAATGCATGCTGCTCTGTCGTTGTGCCACCATGTACAGCATTGAGAAAACACAGCAGGCCAGGCAGCATCTGAGGAGCAGAAGAATCGACGTTTCGGGCATAAGCCTTTCTTCAGGACTTATGCCCGAAACGTCGATTTTCCTGCTCCTCGGATGCTGCCTGGCCTGCTGTGTTTTTCCAGCACCACATTTTTCAACTCTGGTCTCCAGCATCTGCAGTCCTCACTTTCTCCATCATGTATAGCATGTCAATAAATATCATTTGTGAGTTACACAGATGTCTGGATTGCGCCTGGATAAAGATGGAAAGAAAACAGAATACAGCTGACACTGGACTTCACACTCCGATTCGTTCCAGTGATGGTCAGACAATAGAGGGAGTAGAGTATACAGTTTTCTACCAATCACGGTTGGCACTGCCACATGATAATAGGAAATGAGTCAAAACGTGTGGCATGAAAAAGCACAGCTGGTCAGGTAGCATTCGAGGAGCAGGAGATTCGACGTTTCAGGCATAAGCCCTTCATCAGGAATGAGGCTTGTGCCTGAAACTTCGATTCTCCTGCTCCTTGGATGCTGCCTGACCAGCTGTGCTTTCCCAGTGCCACACTCTCAACTCTGATCTCCAGCATCTGCAGTCCTCCCTTCTCCTAACAGGAAATGAGGCACAACAGAGGCAGGATGAAGAAAATCGTCCTCACCTGAAATGCCAAATATTTGCCACACTCTCCCCTTGGAATGTGCCTCTGGGCGATATGCAATTGAGTGGCTTCTAGGCTTAGAGCTAGTTGCCTGGTAACGAGACAGTGATTGCCTTCAGAGTACACACTGGGTGCTGCAGCCTTTGAGCATGCTCACACAATAAAGTATCCTGCAGGCTCAAAATGGAGACAGTCTTTGATCAATGAAGAGCTTCCTTTTACAATTCTATACATGATTGGTATTAACCAGATTGTTGCGCTGTTGCTGATCTCCATGTAGCTTGTGTAGGTCAAGCTGGTGTCTAATGATTCTGTAACTCTGTAATAATTTATTGATTCACCCATTAATATTTCATTATCTTTAACAACCTGTCCTGTCTGCATTGCTTAACCACATCTCTCTCAAAGAGCGATCAATCGTTTGAGGCATAGACATTGTAAGGCGGTTAATCAGCCTTGCTTGTTGTTATGAGAGGTTATGTAACAACAGGATTCCAGCTTTGACGTGTGGAAACATCGCCGATCAATGGGCCATCCAAGAAAAAGCATCTATTCACTCCAGAACGTCCCCCTGTTGCCGCTGCACTCTAGTCTCACTGAGGATTCAAAGAGATCGATTAGTTATAAACCAGAGATGTTTGAAGATAAGGGAAGAATTAAACCACAAGGTCTAGGAACAGAATTAGGCCATTTGGCCCATCGATCATTGCTGATATGTTTCTCAACCCGATTCTCCTGCCTGCTCCCCATAACACTTGGCTCACTGCCTTTATTCCCGATGAAGGGCTTTTGCCTGAAACGTCGATTTCGAAGTTCCTTGAATGCTGCCTGAACTGCTGTGCTCTTCCAGCACCACTAATCCAGAAACTGGTTTCCAGCATCTGCAGTCATTGTTTTTACCTTATCAAGAACCTATCTATCTCATGTCTTAAATACACTCAGTGACTTGGCCTCCACAGCCTTCTGCAGCAGGAAGTTCCATAGTGTCACCACCCGCTGGCTGAAGAAATTTCTCCTCACCTCAGTTCTAAAGGATCATCCTTTTATTCTGAGGCTGTGCCCTCAGGTCCTAGTCTCCCCTACTAGTGGAAATATCTTCTCCACATCCACTCTATCCAGGTCTCTCTGTATTCTGTAAGTTTCAATCAGATCATCCCTCATTCTTCATCGAGTACACACCCAGAGTCCTCAACTGCTCCTCATATGAGAAGCTCTTCATCCCTGAGATCATTCTTATAAACTTTCTCCAGACCCCCTCCAAAGCCAGCATCTCTTTCCTTAGAAATGCAGTCCAAAACCGCTCACAATATTCCAAATACAGTCTGACCAGAACCTTATACAGCCTCAGCAGTACATCCCTGCTCTTGTTACTTGCTGCATTTATCTAGCTCCTTCCACAGCCCCCAGATATCTCAAAGCGCTTCACAGCTGCTAAGCCACCTTGGAAGTGTAACCATTGTTGTAATACAGAAAATGTGGCAGCCATTTTGTGCACAGGAAGATCCCATAGACAGCAGAGTGATGATGACCAGATAATCTGCTTTTGGAGCTTTGGATGAGCGATAAGACACTGGGCAGATCTCTCCCTTCTCTTCCTTGAAGTGGTGTTGTAGTAACCACTCCACAAAACTGCTAGGGATTCAGTTTTAATGTCTCACCTAAAATGATAAAGCAAGATGAACAGTCTGTAGATTTGGATTTAGAACTTAGATTTTCCACTGAGCATGCCCATCAGATCAGAAAGGGCATAGGGTACACCCACCATAGGCCCCAGCTTGTGCAGGTAAGATCAGTGTGGTACATGTGGGAAGGTGGATGTGGGGCATTAATGAACTCATAAAGAATAACATTTGCAGGCCTGTATTATTTGCTCACTTTGTTATTGAACAATGCGTATTTACCCGTTTAAGATGAGGTGACTTAATGTCACAAAAAGTGGGCAAAACATTGGCATCACACATTTCATTCTTCGAATACTCCACAACTGAATTAGTGCCATTGTACCCTCCCAACCCCGTATCTCCAGGGCTAATGAAGATTAGCTCAGTTCCAGCAGGCATCTGAGCCATGTATTTTGTCCTGGGCTTTTTCATGAAGAAAAGTTGGGAGAGAGGTGCATAGCCATCCACTCAGAGCCACTAGAGCAAACAGTTTGTGAGGCCTTTGGTTGGAGTAATAGAAGCAGCCTGAATAGATGGGATCAAGCTCCCACAGAACCAGGATTGTTAGTTTTAACTTCTCAGTAGCAGCTGCTGGGTCTTGAAGCCGGATGCTGAAGCTGTTTTTCCCTCTCTGTGTTACAGCTAAAAGCTGGGGTTCTCTTCCTGCTGCTGGAATTGCTTGTGAGACAATCTGTTTTTCTGTCTTTGCCTTTGTCAAGGGTGCGTTTATGAAAAGTTACGACATTGGGACAGTAACTGTTTAGTAGGTAAATAATCTTTTATTCTGTTGAGTTTTCCAATAGAGTTAATGTTTCCAATTTCTTCTTTCTTTTGTTGTATTTTAACTATAGTGTGTGAATAAAGTGTGTCTTGCTTCAAACCTGGTAGTTTGACCAGTCAAACTGCATCTGGAACTGAATGCCTGGCACTTGCCTTTAAAATAAGAAAAAACTAAGGTCTGGGTTATCTTCTCAACATATTTTGAGGGAGTTTGGTCTGGTCCATAACAGCAGCCCATATCAAGACCCCAGTAAAGCTGGGAGAGACCCAGATATTGGCTGTGAGTGGATGGTATGTATTCTGTTGCCACTTTCATGTCAGCCCTGCCCATCCCTCACAAAGACGCTGGAGTGTGAGCATTCAAAATTTGGCCAGAGCTGTTCATGCAGTCTCCTCACACGCAAAGAATGTGCAGTACAATGAGATTCCAGTTCCAGTGTCTGTGACCTTGATCTGCAGGAAGCATCAACAGTTTAGGGGAATTCTGCTGTGATATAAATAAGATTTTTAACAATACCTAACGACAATATGTTTCAACTTTGGACTGAGATAAAAAGTGAAGTGCAGATCTAGAACAGACGATAGGAAGTATTTCCTTACACAAAGGATGACCAGCACTCAAACAGGGTGAAAAAGAAGGACATTGGTGACTGAAACTTGGGAATTACAAAAGCTAATTTCTATATCACAAAGGGCTGAAGCTAATTCTAACGCACAGGACTGATGGGCTGAACAGGAACTGGAGGACAGGTCTGCTGGAGGTAACATTGGAACATAATGATGCTGCACGATTAAAATTTATTTGTGGATGTGAGGATCTCTGTCAAGGCCAGAGATTGTTGCCTGTCCCTGATTGGCCTTGAGAAGGTGGGGGGTGAGCTTCAGCCTTGAATCCACATGGTTCACACACAGCCACAATGTGATTAGGAAGAGAATTTCAGGATGTCAGCCTCATGACAGCAGAGGAAGAATGGAAAGCTACTTGAAGAGGAACTTGCAAGCATCGCTCTTCTTCCGGACTGCACGGTGGCTCAGTGGTTAGCACTGCTGCCTCACAGCGCCAGGGACCCGGGTTCGATTCCAGCCTTGGGCGACTGACTGTGTGGAGTTTGCACATTCCCCCCGTGTCTGCGTGGGGTTTCCTCCGGGTGGTCTGGTTTCCTCCCACAGTCCAAAGATGTGCAGGTTAGGTGGATTGGCCATGCTAAATTGCCCATCGTGTTAGGTGCATTAGTTAGGGGGAAATGGGTCTGGGTGGGTTATTGTTTAGAGGGTCAGTGTGGACTTGTTGGGTCGAAGGGCCTGTTTCCGCACTGTAGGGAATCTAATCCTCGGTCTTCTGGTCCTGACATGGTGAAGGAGTTTCAAGAAGAGCCTTGACAAGTCACACAGAAACATAGAAAATAGGAGCGGGAGCAGGCTGTTCAGCCTTTCTAGCCTGTTCCACCAATCAATATGAGCACAGTTTGATCATTCAACTCAGTTGCCTGTTCTCACTTTCTCCCCCATACCTTTTGATCCCTTCAGCCCTGAGAATTATATCTAACACCCTCTTGAAAACATTCAATGCTTTGGCCTCAACCACTTTGTGTTGGAAAATTCTACAGGCTCACCATTCTCTGGGTGAAGACATTTCTCCTCATCTCAGTCCTGAATGACCTACCCCGTATCATTAGACTGATTCCGGACTCCCTGGTCATCGGGAATATCCTTCCTGGTTTGCCCTGTCTAGACCTGTTAGCATTTTATAGGTTTCTATGAGGTTCCCCCTTCCTTCTTCTAACCTCTAGTGAATATAGTCCTATCTCTCTTCGTACATCAGTTAGTCCTGCCATCCCAGGAATCAGCCTGAGTAAACCTTTGTTGCACTCCCCTCATAGCCAGAACATCCTTCCTCAGATAAGGAGACTGACACTGCACACAATATTCCAGGTGTGGTCTCACCAGGACCTTGTACAATTGCAACAAGACATCCCTGCTCTGGTACTTGAATCCTCTTGTTCTGAAGACCAACACACTGTTTGTGTTCTTCACTGCAGGCTGCAACTGCATGCTTACCTTCAGTAAAAACTGAAGGAACTGCGTGGATGCTGGAAATCAGAAACAAAAACAGAAATTGCTGGAAAAGCTCAGCAGGTCTGGCAGCACCTTTGGAGAGAAATCAGAGTTAATGTTTCGGTTCCGGTGACCCTTCCTCAGAACCCTTCCTGGGGATGTGGAGGAGCTGGTGTTGGACTGGGGTGGACAAGGTTAAAAATCACACAACACCAGGTTATAATCCAATATAGTTACCTGATGAAGGAGCAGCGCTCTGAAAGCTAGTGCTTCCCAATAAACCTGTTGGACTATAACCTTGTGTTGTGTGATTGTTAATTATGTGCTGAGGAAGTGTCACTGATCCCAAAACATTAACTGATTTCTCTCCACAGATGCTCCCAGACCCGCTGAGCTTTTCCAGCAATTTCTGCTTTTGCTGCTTACTTTCAGCACCTGGTCTCCAAGACCAGCCAGGTCTCATTGCACTGCCCCCTCGTCCAATCTATCACCATTCAAATAATAATCTGCCTTCCTGTTTTCACTTATAAAGTGAAAACATTGCCTACCCCCAGAAAATGACCTGTTTATTCCTACTCTTTGTTTCTTGCCTATCAACCATCTTCAGCTGCTTCATCAATGACCTTCCTTCCATCATAAGGTCCGAAGTGGGGATGTTCACTGATGATTGCAGAATGTTCAGCACCATTCGCAACCCCTCAGGTACTGAAGAGGTCTGTGTTTGAATCCAGCAAGATCTAGACAATATCCAGGCTGAGGCTGACAAGTGGCAAGTAACTTTTACACCACACAAATATGAGGCACTGACCAATGACTTATCTCCAATAAGAGATAACCCAACCGCTACCACTTTGCATTCAATGGTGTTACCACTGGATCCCCCACTGTCAACAACCTGGGAATTACCATTGACCAGAAACTCAACTGGACTAGCCACATAAACACATTGACTACAACAGCATGCCAGAGGCTAGTAATACTAAGGTGAGTGACTCACCTCCTGACTCCCCAAAGCCTGTCCACCATCTGCAAGGCACAACTCCGGAGTGTGATGGAATACTCCCTACTTGTCTTATTGGGTCAGCTCCAACAACACTCAAGAAACTTGAAACCGTCCAGGACAAAGCAGCCCACTTGATTGGTGGCACATCCACAGTATCCACTCCCTCCACCACTGACACTCAGTAGCAGCAGTGTGTCTTAGCTACAAGATGCACTAAAGAAATTCACCAAAGATCCTCAGGCAGTACCTTCCAAACTCTCGGCCACTTCCATCTAGAAGGACAAGGGCAGCAAGTACATGGGAGCAGCAGTACCTTCAAGTTCCCCTCCGTGCCACTCACCATCCTAATTTGGAAATATATCACCGTTCCTTCACTGTCATTGGGTCAAAATCCTGGAGTTCTCTCTCTAAGGTTATTGTGAGTCAACCTACGACAGATGGACTGCAGCGGGTCAAGAAGACAGCACAGCACCATCTTCTTGAGAGCAATTAGGGACAGGCAATAACTCTGGTCAACCAGTGATGCCACATCCTATGAGAGAATAAATAAAAGTTCTCTACCTATGACTGTGCACTACCCCTAATTCTATGCATTGTAACTTTTCAGATTCAAATCTTTTGTGGGTCCTTATTGAAAGCTTCCGAAAGTCCAAGTAAACCACATCTATTGGCTCCCCTTTATTTACTCAATTAGTTACATCCTTGAAAAATTCCAGCAGATTTGTCAAGTGCAATTTCCCTTTAGTAAATCCATGTTGACTCTGACCAATCCTGTCACTGTTGTCCAAATGCTCTGCTATTAAACCTTATAGTGTCAAAAATACAGCAGGTCAGGCAGCATCCGAGGAGCAGGTGAGTCGATATTTCAGGCATAAGTCCTTCATCAGGAATATGGAGGGTGAAAGGGCTGAGAGGTAAATAGAGGGTGTGGGTGGGGCTGGAGGGTAGGTAGCTGGAAGGTGATAGGTGGGTGCAGGTGGGGGGTAATTGTAATAGGTCAGTGGGGAGGGTGGACCGGATAGGTGGGAAGGAAGATTGACAGGTTGGACAGGTCAAGAGGGCGGTGCTGTGTTGCAGAGATGGATCTGGGATGAGGTAGGGGGAGGGAAGATTCTGAAATTGGTGAAGTTGATGTTGATGCCGCGTGGTTTTAGGGTTCCAAGGTGGAAGACGAGGGGTTTTTCCTCCAGCTGGCGGGTGGCTTTGATTTGGCAGTGGAGGAGGCCCAGGATTTGCATGTCCTTGGGGGTGTGTGAGGGGGAGTTGAGGTGGTTGGCCACAGGGCGGTGGGGTTGTTTGGTCCATGTGGACCAGAGACGTTAAACCTTATAGAATGTGAGACTAACTGATCAATCATTCCCTGTTCTGTCTTTATCACTCTTTTTAAATAGTGGGGTTACATTAAGTACCCTGCAATCTTGTAGTAATAATTGCAGAGTCTGTAGCATTTTGGAAGATGACCACTAATGATGTGCTCACGTTTCTTCTTCCAGAAGGTGCACAAAGAGAGCTCTGTGCTCAGCAGCCGGAAGGAAGAAGATGGCTCAATAACATCATCTCAGGCTGACGTCAGGGGGATCAGCAAATCCTTCTATGCCAGTCTGTATGACGCGAAGCCAACCGACAGCGTGGCCTCCCAGTCGTTCCTGTCCTCTATCACGGAGGTCTTAGACGACAGAACACGCGAGAGGCTGGACCAGCCGCTATCTCTGGACGAGCTGACCCTCGAGTCCTTCGAAAAGAATAAAACTCCCGGAAGCGACGGCTTACCGGTTGAGCTCTATTCCGCTCTGTGGGACTTGATTGGCCAGGACCTGCTGGAGGTGTATGTCAGTATGCTTTCGGCAGGTACCATGAGTGAATCCATGAGGAAAGGCATCATCACCCTCATCTACAAACGGAAGGGGGGAGGGAGGATCTCAGAAATTGGAGACCAATCTCACTGTTGAATGTGGATTACAAAATTCTGTCAAAGGTAATCGCCAACTGGGTCAGGTCTGCTCTGGCGTCAGTGATTCACCCTGACCAAACCTGTGCTGTGCCGGGCAGGAAGATCGCTGAGAGTCTCGCACTCCTCAGGGATACGATCGCCTACGTGCAGGACAGAGGGTTGGACACCTGCCTGATCAGCCTGGACCAGGAGAAAGCCTTTGACAGGATATCACACAGGTATATGAGAGATGTTCTCTCCAAAATGGGCTGTGGGGAGGGAATCTGCAATTGGATCAGACTGCTCTACACCAACATTGTCAGTACAGTCTTAATCAACGGGTGGGAATCAGATAGCTTCCCAGTCAGATCTGGAGTCAGGCAGGGCTGCCCTCTCTCTCCTGCCTTGTTTGTGTGCTGCAGAGAGCCATTTGCCGAGTCCATCAGGAAGGATGCGAGCCTGAGAGGGGTGACTATTCCTGGCAGAGGGGGCCT
>NC_057737.1:45365567-45367114 GCF_004010195.1 Chiloscyllium plagiosum | reverse complement strand
CATCAACTGTGCCTGGTGGATCATCAACTCGGTGAAGGACGCTCTCTGGGTGGTCTGAAACCTGTTGATCTTCCAGCTGAAGGAGTTGACCCCGACTGAGTGTTGCAGACTGGCACATTCCAAGGTCCAGGACTACGTGTTGAGGGACGCGCTGAAGCTTGGGGCAGCTGCCGCCAAGGCGCAGTGGGGAAAGACCACCGTGTAACATCTGCCTGCCTAAAGAAGAACAGGGGGCCCACCCAGTCATTTGGGCTCTGCTGACGCCTCAGCAGAAGAGCTGGATAGTAAATGTATAGACTTGTATATAGAAAAAATAAATTTCGATGTCTGTATGTAAAGAAATGTAATGTGTGCACAAGAATGGCATGACCAATTGTAAAGAGATCCAAATAATTTTATGAATAAAGTATATTTTTGAAATTAAAAAAAATCCACTATTTATATTCCTTAAATACTCTTGAATAAAGATTATCGAGACCTCGGGATGTATTGGCCTTCAATCCCAGCAATTTCCTAACACCATTTCCTTATCATTGCTGATTTTCTTTTCAGTTCTTCTACCTCACCAGACCCGTGGTTCTCCAACATTTTTGGGACATTATTTGTGACCTCCTTGATGAGGAGAAACCAAAACATGTACTTATTTGGTCTGCAATCTCTCAATTACACTGGAGGGGGTGCAGAGGAGATTGACCAGGATGTGTCTGGGCTGGAGCAGTCCAGTGATGAAGAGCAGTGGGTTTTGGTTTGGAGCAGAGAAGGTTGAGAGGAGACCTGATAGCAGCATATAAGATTATGAGGGACATGGACAGGGTATATAGAAAGCAGCTGTTCCCTGTAGTTGAAGGGTGACAACAATGGGGGCATTATTTTATTACGAAAGGCCGGGGTTTTGGAGGGGATTTGAGGGAAGATTTCCTCAAATCGAGGAAAGGTGGCGTCTGGTTGCTCTGCCTGGAAGTGCGGTTGAAGCAGGAAACCTCATAACCTTGCAAAAAGTTTGAGGGGGATCTGCCTTTGGAGGTAGTATGGGCTGAAGTCAGAAATAGGAAAGGAGCAGTCACCTTGTTGGGTGTTTACTATAGGCCCCCCAATAGCAGCAGAGATGTGGAGAAACAGATTGGGAAACAGATTTTGGAAAGGTGCAGAAGCCACAGGGTAGTAGTTATAGGCAATTTCAACTTCCCAAATATTGATTGGAAGCTCTTTAGATCAAGTAGATTGGACGGGGCAGTGTTTGTGCAGTGTGTCCAGGAAGCTTTTCTAACTCAGTATGTAGATTGTCCAACCAGAGGGGAGGCCATATTGGATCTGGTACTTGGTAACGAACCGGGACTTGTCCGACCAGACCATATTGAATTTGGTACTTGGTAACGAACCGGGACAAGTGATGGGCTTGTTAGTGGGTGAACATTTTGGTGATGGTGACCACAATTCTGTGACTTTCACCTTGGTTATGGAGAGAGATAGGTGCGTGCAACAGGGTAGGTTTTACAATTGGGGGAAGGGTAAATACGATGCTGTAAGACAGGATCTGAGAAGCATAA
>NC_057737.1:45358561-45363674 GCF_004010195.1 Chiloscyllium plagiosum | reverse complement strand
TTGGAACGGTGAAGGATGAGGGGTGACTTGATAGAGGTTTATAAGATGATCAGAGGAATAGGTAGAGTAGACAGTCAGAAACTTTTTCCCCGGGCACAACCGAGTGTTACAAGGGGACATAAATTTACGGTGAAGGGTGGAAGGTATAGGGGAGATGTCAGGGGTGGGTTCTTTACCCAGAGAGTGGTGGGGGCATGGAATGCGCTGCCTGTGGGAGTGGCAGAGTCAGAATCATTGGTGACCTTTAAGCGGCAATTGGATAGGTACATGGATAGGTGCTTAAGCTAGGACAAATGTTCGGCACAACATCGTGGGCCGAAGGGCCTGTTCTGTGCTGTATTGTTCTATGTCCTAAGTTCTAAAAAGTTCTCGGAATGAGCACTTGAAGCCCATTTAAGGCTATGGGCCAAGTGTGGGAAAGGGGGACAAGTGTAGAATTAGTCTATTTTGGCAGCACAGACTTAGAGTCGTAGAGTCATACAGCACAGGAACAGACCCTTCGGTCCACCCAGTCCATGCCAACTATGTTCCCGAACTAAACCATTCTCACCTGCTTGTGCCTGGCCCATATCCCTCCAAACCTTTCCTACTCATGTACTTATTCAAATATCTTTTAAAAGTTTAATTGTAATCACATCCACCACTTCCTCTGGATGTAAAAAAATTTGCCCCTCATGTCTCTCTCACCCGAAAAACATGCCCCTTTGTTTTGAACTTCCCACAAAAGGGATAAGACCTTTGCAATTAACTTACCTATGCCCCTCATGGTTTTATAAACCTTAATAAGGTCACCCCTCAGCCTGCAGTAAAAAATGTCCCAGCCTGTCCAGCCTCTCCTTATAACTCAAACCCTCCTTTCCCAGCAACATCCTGGTAAATCCCTTCAGAACCCTCTCCAGCTTAATAATATCCCTCCTACAACAGGGCGACCAGAACCGCAAACTGTACTCCAGGAAAAGCCTCAGCATGACATCCCAACTCCTGTAGTCAAAGCTCTGAGCAACAAAGACAAGCATGTTAAACACTACGTGAAAGGCAGAAGTCCCTTTTCTGCACTGTTTGATTTGATGCTTCTCTAACACATGGCCACTAGTTGTCACAGGTACATTACAATCAATGTCAGAGGGTCCTCTGCACATTCCTGAAATCCAAGCTATACAAAGGGGAATCGCATCACAACCTTGGATCACTTTGCAATGCCCAGGAGAAATAGGAGGAAGAGTTCAGATCTACTGGACCATACACACAAAGAACTGGTGTGCCTTTCTGCTGATGTATCTACGATTCCACGATTAGCATAGCCTTTCTTTTGGAGGAGGTCAAACCACAGCGAGCAGAAATGCTTCAGAAGTGCACATTTAAAAAGTATTTTCCATCCCGTGAATCAAATCTTAATTGGCCACAAAACTGGAATAGGGGAACCAATGTTTTCCAAATGGCCAACGATACTGCAGCATAAATTGGGGTACACTTGTGGATGGTTTGGGGCTAATCTCAGAATTTTCTGTTATGAAAAAGCTGGCAACAATATTCACATCACAGCCTGCCAGCTAAATAAAACCTCACAGATAGTCACTTGAGTATGCAGTTGAGTACGCTGAGAAAAAAAGAGACATACAGTCAAATCTTTTTGTTTTGCCCTCATTAGGACACGTTCACAAGAATATCAAATCTCAAACAACAATTTATACTGCATGAGAAAAGGATATTGATTGGTTAGCAAGTGAATGCTTGCATCCTAACAAGATGGCAGCAATGGAGTAGGCAGAATCTGGGCTCCTGTGTCCGGGCTTGCCTCTTAGCCTGTTTTTTTCTTTTTTTTCATTTTTCTTCTTCTTTCTTTCTCAGTTTTATTTAGTTTTCGCTAAAACTTACCTGATGAAGAGGGCTCGTCGGTAGGAAGTTGGCTTTGAGGGCTCTGGAGCAGCATATTCAGAGGGAGTGCGGCCTACTCAGTCTGCCAGCCTGTGAAGCCTGGAGTGGGACTCTTGCTTCCTCTTGGAGAGGGCACATGGCAACGGCACGGTGTGGACTGGTGTAGCCCAGAGTGGGCCCAGTGCGGCACAGTGTGGTCTGGTGTAGCCGGGAGTGGGCCCAGTTCAGCACAGTGTGGGCTGGTATAGCCGAGAGTGGGCCCAGTTCAGTGCAGTGTGGGCTGGTGTAGCCGGGAGTGGGCCCAGTTCAACACAGTGTGGACTGGTATAGCCAGGAGTGCGCCCAGTTCAGTGCAGTGTGGGCTGGTATAGCCGGGAGTGGGCCCAGTTCAGCGCAGTGTGGGCTGGTGTAGCCGGGAGTGGGCCCAGTTCAGTGCAGTGTGGACTGGTATAGCCGGGAGTGGGTCCAGTTCAGCGCAGTGAGGGCTGGTGTAGCCGGGAGTGGGGCCAGTTCAGCGCAGTGTGGACTGGTATAGCCGGGAGTGGGCCCAGTTCAGCGCAGTGTGGGCTGGTGTAGCCGGGAGTGGGCCCAGTTCAGTGCAGTGTGGGCTGAAATAGCCGGGAGTGGGCCCAGTTCAGCACAGTGAGGGCTGGTATAGCCGGGAGTGGGCCCAGTGCGGCACAGTGTGAGCTGGTGTAGCATGGAGTGGAACGCTGGCACCTGAGAAGGAAAAGTTGGACTCTCTTTGAGTTTTTTAAAATGTTTTACCTTATTTTACATTAATGAGAATAGTGCCTATGCACGGCAACAGTGCACACTTTTCACTGTATTTTATATTGAATACACGTGGCAATAAATAACTAAATTCTTGGGGTTTGTAATCCAATGATTGCAAATGGTTCCTCTGTTGTCAGTATTGGAGACAAATGCCCTTTATATAAGGACTTGATCCAATTCAATAAAGAATTGAGGATGCTGGAAATCTGAAATAAAAACAGAAATTGCTGGAGAAATTCAGCAGATCTGGGAGAAAGCAGGATGAGGACTGTGTTGAACTGGGGTGGACAAAGTTGAAAATCCCACAACACCAGGTTATAGTCCAACAGGTTTATTTGGAAGCACTAGCTTTCGGAGCGACGCTCCTTCATCAGGTAGCTAGCAGAAGGGGAGAAAGCAGTTCATATTTCCAGTGACCCTTCTTCAGAACTGGATTCGAAAATATAACTTTGCTTTCTCTCTACACACGCGCTGACAGATCTGCTGAGCTTCTCTAGCAATTTCTGTTTTTGTTTCAGGTCATCAGCATCCATAGTACTTGTCTTTATTTCAGACCAACCTCATAATCCTGATGAATAAAATAAAACCCTGACAATGATCCTCTCATCACAGCAGCTCACACCCCAATCTGCCAGGACCTTTGAGAGATTAAGAATGTAAAGAAGCCTCCAGTAATTCGGAAAAGTGCCAACTGTGATTATTATCACTCCCTTAGCACTGACCCTCTGACTGTGCTGCACTCCCTCACTATTGACCCTTTGACAGTGCAGCACTCCCTCAGCACTGACCCTCCATCAATACGGTATGCCCTCAGCACTGAGCCTCTTACAGTGCAGCGCTCCATCAGTGCTGAGCCTCTGATAGTGTGGCACTTCCTCAGTAGTGACCCTCTGACTGTGCTGCACTCCCTCAGTATTGACCATCCAAAAGTGCGGCACTCCTTCAGCACTGATACTGCAACTGTGCAGCACTCCCTCAGCACTAACCCTCCGACAGTGCAGCACTCCCTCAGCCATTGCCCCTCCGACAGTGCAGCACTCCCTCTGCACTGACCTTCCGACAGCGCAGCACTCCCTCAGCCATTGACCCTCCAACAGTGCAGCACTCCCTCAGCACTGACCTTCCGACAGTGCAGCACTCCGTCAGCACTGACCCTCCGGCAGAGCAGCACTCCCTCAGCACTGACCCTCTGACAGTGCAGCACTCCCTCAGCACTGACCCTCTGACAGTGCAGCACTCCCTCAGCACTGACCCTCCGACAGTGCAGCACTCCCTCAGCCATTGCCCCTCGGACAGTGCAGCACTCCCTCTGCACTGACCTTCCGTCAGTGCAGCATGCCCTCAGTATTGACACTTTGACAGTGTGGCGCTTCCTCAGCACTAACCCTCCAACAGTGCAGCACTCCCTCAGCCATTGACCCTCCAACAGTGCAGCACTCCCTCAGCACTGACCTTCCGACAGTGCAGCACTCCGTCAGCACTGACCCTCCGGCAGTGCAGCACTCCCTCAGCACTGACCCTCTGACAGTGCAGCACTCCCTCAGCACTGACCCTCTGACAGTGCAGCACTCCTTCAGCACTGACCCTCCGACAGTGCAGCACTCCCTCAGCCCTGACCGTCCCACAGTGCAGCACTCCCTCGGTATTGACCCTCTGACTGTGCAGCACTCCTTCAGCACTGACCCTCCGAAAGTGCAGCACTCCCTCAGTACTGACCCTCTGACAGCGCAGCACTCCCTCAGTATTGACCCTCTGACAGTGCAGCACTCCTTCAGCACTGACCATCCGACAGTGCAGAACTCCCTCAGCACTGTCCCTCCGACAGTGCAGCACTCCCTCTGCACTGACCTTCCGACAGTGCAGCATTCCCTCAGTATTGACCCTTTGAGAGTGTGGCACTCCCTCAGCCATTGACCCTCCAACAGTGCAGCACTGCCTCAGCACTGACCTTCCGACAGTGTAGCACTCCCTCAGCACTGATCCTCTGACAGTGCAGCACTACTTCAGCACTGACCCTCCGACAGTGCAGCACTCCCTCAGCACTGACCCTCTGACAGTGCAGCACTCCTTCAGCACGGATCCTCCAACAGTGCAGCACTCCCTCAGTACTGACCCTCCGAACGTGCAGCACTCCCTCAGCACTGACCCTCTGACAATGCAGCGCTCCCTCAGCACTGACCCTCCGACAGTGCAGCACTCCCTCAGCCCTGACCGTCCCACAATGCAGCACTCCCTCGGTATTGACCCTCTGACCGTGCAGCACTCCTTCAGCACTGACCCTCCGACAGTGCAGCACTCCCTCAGTACTGACCCTCTGACAGTGCAGCACTCCCTCAGTATTGACCCTCTGACAGTGCGGCACTCCCTCAGTATTGACCCTCTGACAGTGCAGCACTCCTTCAGCACTGACCATCCGACAGTGCAGCATTCCCTCAGTATTGACCCTTTGAGAGTGTGGCAC
>NC_057737.1:45349910-45356242 GCF_004010195.1 Chiloscyllium plagiosum | reverse complement strand
GACAGTGCAGCACTCCCTCAGTACTGACCCTCTGACAGTGCAGCATTCCCTCAGTATTGATCCTCTGACAGTGCAGCACTCCTTCAGCACTGATCGTCCAACAGTGCAGCACTCCCTCAACACTGACCCTCCGACAGTGCGGCACTCCCTCAGCACTGACCCTCTGACAGTGCAGCACTCCCTCAGTAATGACCCTCTGACAGTGCGGCACTCCCTCAGTATTGACCCTCTAACAAGTGCAGCACTCTCTCAGCACTGACCCTCCAATAGTGCAGCACTCCTCATCACTCACCCTCTGACAGTGCGGCACTCCCTCAGTATTGACCTTCTGACAGTGCGGCACTCCCTCGGTATTGACCCTCTGACAGTGCGGCATGACCTGGGCATGCAGACCTTATTACACATGACATGAGCATGCAGTAACACATGACACGGTGCAAAGCACTTCCAGACACATAAACAAATCAATCACCGATCCAGGTAGGCGGAGAGTATTCTATCACATTTCTGACTTGTGCCTTGCAGGTGGTGGACAGGCTTTGGGGAGGCAGAATGCAAGTTAATCACCAGAGTGTTCCTAGCCTGTACCTTCTCTTGTCGCTACCGTGTTTATATCATCGGTCCGTTTAAGTTTCTGCTTAGTAGTAGCCCCCAGGATGTTGATTGTGTCAGACTCAGTGATGACCATCCCATTGAATGTCAAAAGATGCTCAGCTCCTCTATTTCTTTGGGAATGGCCGCTGCCTGGTATTTGTGTGCTGTGAATGTTCCTTGCCACTTGTCAGCCCAAGCTTGGATATTGTCCAGATCCTGTTGCTTTTGAACATGGACTGCTTCAGTACCTGTGGACTCGTGAATGGTACTGAACATTGTGTAATCATTGGTGAAAATCCCCACTCCTGACCTTATGATGGAGGAAAGGTCATTGATGAAGCAGCTACAGATGGTTGGGCCTAGGGCAGTACCCTGAGGAATTCCTGCACAGATGTCCTGGAACTGAGATGACTGACCTCCAGCAACCACAGCCATCTTCCCATGTTCACATAAGACTTCAAACAGCAGAGAGTTTGCCCCCTGATGTCCATTGACTCCAGTTCTGCTAAGGCACATTGCAGTTGTCAGAATGTTGTCTTTACAACCTTTACTATATCCTATGGCACCAACTGTTTCCTGATGTCACATGGAGGGAATCAAATGGGCTGCAGACTGGTACCGGTGATGCTGGAGACCACTGGAGGAGGCCTAGATGGATCATCCACTCAGTGCTTCTGGCTGAAGATTGCTGCAAAAGCTCAGTCTTATCTTTTGCACTGATGTGCTCGGCTCTTCCATCATTGAGGATGGGGATAATTGTGGAGCCTCCACCTCCAGTGTCTTGTTTACTGTCTCTGTTTACTGTCCCTCCGACAATGCAGCACTCCCTCAGCACTGACCCTCTGACAGTGCAGCACTCCCTCAGCACTGACCCTCTGACAGTGCAGCACTCCCTCAGCACTGACCCTCTGACAGTGCTGCACTCCCTCAACACTGACCATCTGATAGTGCAGCACTCCCTCAGCACTGACTCTCCGACAGTGCGGCATTCCCTCAGCACTGACTCTCCGACAGTGCAGCACTCCCTCAGTACTGACCCTCTGACAGTGCGGCACTCCCTCAGCACTGACCCTCTGACAGTGTGGCACTCCCCTAGCACTGACTCTCCGATAGTGTGGCGCTCCCTCAGTACTGATCCTCTGACAGTGCGGCACTCTGACCCTTTGACAATGCAACACTGCCTCAGCACTGACCCTCCGATAATGCAACACTCCCTCAGCATGATCCTCTGACTGCAGTGCTCCCTCAGCACTGACCCTCCAACAGTGTAGCATTCCCTCAGCACTGACCCTCTGACAATGCAACACTCCCTCAGTACTGATCCTCCGACAGTGCGGCACTCCCTCAGCACTGACCCTCCGACAGTGCAGCACTCCCTCAGTACTGACTCTCCGACAGTGCAGCACTCCCTCAGTACTGACCCTCTGGCAGTGTGGCACTCCCTCAGCAATGATCCTCTTACAGTGCGGAACTCCCTCAGCAATGATCCTCTGACAGTACAGCACTCCCTCAGCACTGAGCCTGTGGCAATGCAGCGTTCCCTCAGCACTGACCCTCTGATGGTACTGCACTCCTTCAGCACTGATCCTCTAACAGTGCAGCGCTCCCTCAGCACTGACCCTCCAACATTGCAATGCTCCCTCAGCACTGACTCTCTGACAATGCAGTGCTCCCTCAGCACTGACCCTCTGACAGTGCAGCACTCCCTCAGCACTGACCCTCTGACAGTGCGGCACTCCCTCAGCACTGACCCTCCGATAGTGCAACACCAACACTGCACTGACCCTCTGACAATGCAGCGCTCCCTCAGCACTGACCCTCCGACATTGCAGGGCTCCTTCAGCACTGACCCTGCAACAGTGCAACACTCCATCCACACTGACCCTTTGACAGTGCAGCACTCTATCTGTACTGACCCTCTGACAGTGCAGCAGTCCCTCAGTATTGACCCTTTGACAATGCAACACTGCCTCAGCACTGACCCTCCGATAATGCAACACTCCCTCAGCATGATCCTCTGACTGCAGTGCTCCCTCAGCACTGACCCTTCAACAGTGTAGCATTCCCTCAGCACAGACCCTCTGACAATGCGGCACTCCCTCAGTACTGACCCTCCAACAGTGTGGCACACTCTCAGTACTACACTCGACAATGCGGCACTTCCTCTGTACAGGTCCTCTGACAGTGCAGCTCACTGTCTATACTGACCCTCTGACAGTGCAGCACTCCCTCAGTATTGATCCTCTGACAGTGCAGCAGCTCCTCAGTAGTGTCCCTCTGACAGTGCGGCACTCCCCTCAGTGCTACACTCAACAGTGTGGTACTCCCCTCAGTACTACACTCGACAGTACGGTACTCCCTCAGTACTACACTCAACAGTGTAGTACTCCCTCAGTACTACACTCAACAGTGCGGCACTCCCCTCAGCACTACACTTGACAGTGCGGCACTCCCCTCAGCACTACACTTGACAGTACGGTACTCCCCTCAGTACTACACTCGACAGTGCGGTACTCCCTTAGTACTACACTCGACAGTACGGCACTCCCCTCAGTGCTACACTCAACAGTACGGTACTCCCTCAGTACTACACTCAACAGTACGGTACTCCCTCAGTACTACACTCAACAGTACGGTACTCCCTCAGTACTACACTCAACAGTACGGTACTCCCTCAGTACTACACTCAACAGTACGGTACTCCCTCAGTACTACACTCAACAGTACGGTACTCCCTCAGTACTACACTCAACAGTACGGTACTCCCTCAGTACTACACTCAACAGTACGGTACTCCCTCAGTACTACACTCAACAGTACGGTACTCCCTCAGTACTACACTCAACAGTACGGTACTCCCTCAGTACTACACTCAACAGTACGGTACTCCCTCAGTACTACACTCAACAGTACGGTACTCCCTCAGTACTACACTCAACAGTACGGTACTCCCTCAGTACTACACTCAACAGTACGGTACTCCCTCAGTACTACACTCAACAGTACGGTACTCCCTCAGTACTACACTCGACAGTGCGGTACTCCCTCAGTACTACACTCAACAGTACGGCACTCCCCTCAGTGCTACACTCAACAGTACGGTACTCCCCTCAGCACTACACTCAACAGTGCGGCACTCCCCTCAGCACTACACTTGACAGTACGGTACTCCCCTCAGTACTACACTCGACAGTGCGGTACTCCCTTAGTACTACACTCGACAGTGCGGTACTCCCTTAGTACTACACTCGACAGTACGGCACTCCCCTCAGTGCTACACTCAACAGTACGGTACTCCCTCAGTACTACACTTGACAGTACGGTACTCCCCTCAGTACTACACTCGACAGTGCGGTACTCCCTTAGTACTACACTCGACAGTGCGGTACTCCCTTAGTACTACACTCGACAGTACGGCACTCCCCTCAGTGCTACACTCAACAGTACGGTACTCCCTCCCCTCAGTGCTACACTCAACAGTACGGTACTCCCTCAGTACTACACTCAACAGTGCGGTACTCCCCTCAGCACTACACTTGACAGTACGGTACTCCCCTCAGTACTACACTCGACAGTGCGGTACTCCCTTAGTACTACACTCGACAGTGCGGTACTCCCTTAGTACTACACTCGACAGTACGGCACTCCCCTCAGTGCTACACTCAACAGTACGGTACTCCCTCAGTACTACACTCAACAGTACGGTACTCCCTCAGTACTACACTCGACAGAATGGTACTCCCTCAGTACTACACTCAACAGTGCGGTACTCCCTCAGTACTATACTCGACAGAATGGTACTCCCTCAGTACTACACTCGACAGTACGGTACTCCCTCAGTACTACACTCAACAGTACGGCACTCCCCTCAGTGCTACACTCAACAGTACGGTACTCCCTCAGTACTACACTCGACAGTGCGGTATTCCCTCAGTACTATACTCAATAGTACGGTACTCCCTCAGTACTATACTCGACAGAATGGTACTCCCTCAGTGCTACACTCAACAGTACGGTACTCCCTTAGTACTACACTCGACAGTGCGGTACTCCCTTAGTACTATACTCAATAGTACGGTACTCCCTCAGTACTATACTCGACAGAATGGTACTCCCTCAGTACTACACTCAACAGTGCGGTACTCTCTTAGTACTACACTCAACAGTACGGCACTCCCCTCAGTGCTACACTCAACAGTACGGTACTCCCTCAGTACTACACTCGACAGTGCGGTATTCCCTCAGTACTATACTCAATAGTACGGTACTCCCTCAGTACTACACTCGACAGTGCGGTACTCCCCCAGTACTACACTCGACAGTGCGGTATTCCCTCAGTACTATACTCAATAGTACGGTACTCCCTCAGTACTACACTCGACAGTTCGGTACTCCCTCAGTACTACACTCGACAGTGCGGCACTTCCTAAGTACAGATCCTCTGACAGTGTAGCAGTCCCTCAGTACCGGTCCTCAGACAGTGTGGCACTTCCTCAACACTGACCCTCTGACAGTATAGCACTCCATCCATAGTGACCCTCTGACAGTGCAGCGTTCCCTCAGTACTGACCCTCAGACAGAACAGCATTCTCTCAGCACCTACCATTCAAGAGTGTGGTGCTCCCTCAGTACTAACTCTCTGACAGTGCGGCACTCCCTCAGCACTGACCCTCTGACAATGCAGCACACCCTCAGCACTGACCGTCTGACAATACAGCACACCCTCAGCACTGACCCTCCGACAGTGCAGCACACCCTCAGCACTGACCCTCCGACAGTGCAGCAGACCCTCAGCACTGACCCTCCGACAATGCAGCACTCCCTCAGCACTGACCCTCTGACAATGCAGCACACCCTCAGTACTGACCCTCCGACAATGCAGCACTCCCTCAGCACTGACCCTCCGACAATGCAGCACTCCCTCAGCACTGACCCTCCGACAATGCAGTGTTCTGCTTAGATTTCACGTTCAAGTGTTTGGGGTGAAGCTGTAAAATTCAACTTTCTGATTCAAAATATCACAAAGCATTCCTGCTAAGCCATGGCTGATTGATCACATTAGAGATGGTTTTTACAAAGGCCTGGTTCCAAGTGCTGCTCGGAGCACTTTTATTTAATTAAATGATCATCTTCGAGATTATAAAGAGACCAATGAATGTGGGAAGTTATCCAGGATGCTTGTGGGAGCACTAGGAAATCAAGGTAATATTTCTGAAATGGGAGTCAGACTTGGACAGAAATCATACAAAATGCCCTCATAAAAGCTCTGCATCTTCATACCTTTGTAAGAACTTTGTAGAGAAATATCCCAAGATGCTTCACAAAGATTGTGGCCAAAACCAGGTCAACAGAACACAGTTTGCTCAAGGTCGTGGATTGTAAGGAGGATTATTAATCCAGAGAGAGTGGTGGAGAACTGAAAAGGTTTTGGGGGAGTATTTCAATGTTTGGCCAAGGTGGCTGATGTTAGCTGCTGTATAACTCTGGCCTTTTCCATGTTTGTCAGGAGCTGAGCTGGTGGCTCTCTGACAGGAAAATTCAAAATGGCGCCAAGGATCAACAGTACCTATTCTGACCATGAGATATACTCGTGGGATTCTGGATTAGTGGTGCTGGAAAAGCACAGCAGTTCAGGCAGCATCTGAGGAGCAGTAAAATCGACATTTCGGGCAAAAGCCCTTCATCAGGAATAAAGGCAGAGAGCCTGAAGCGTGGAGAGATAAGCTAGAGGTGGGTGG
>NC_057737.1:45309067-45345869 GCF_004010195.1 Chiloscyllium plagiosum | reverse complement strand
CTGACCTATCACCTTCATCACCTCCCCCACTTACCTATTGTACTCTATGCTACTTTCTCCCCACCCGACACACCTCTAGCTTATCTCTCCACGCTTCAGGCTCTCTGCCTTTATTCCTGATGAAGGGCTTTTGCCCAAAACGTCGATTTTACTGCTCCTCGAATGCTGCCTGAACTGCTGTGCTCTTCCAGCACCACTAATCCAGAATCTGGCTTCCAGCATCTGCAGTCATTGTTTTTACTCTCATGGGATTCTGGCCTGTTCCATGTGTGAACTAATAATCTTGGCTTTCTGCTTAACTGGGCTGGGCTGGCAGTGGGGCCAAAGGTCACAGTCATTCCAGTCAAAGGGATCACTCATTTGAGTCAAAGGTCACACTTACTGCAGTCAAAGGTCACACATTCAGGTAAAGGGGTTGCTCAATCAAGTCAAAGGTCTTGATCATGGTGATCCAGCTATACGGGAGGGTAGGGCGAATGGAAAAACAATAGTTATAAAGGATTCCATATAGTCAGAGGGGTCAGGCAGGTGTTTCCGTGGCTCCAGGTAAATGTGACTCCAGGTGAGTGAGTTGCCTTCTTGGTGCTAAGATCAAGAATGCCATGGAGTAGCTGCAAGACATCCTTCTGGGGTGAGGGGGCAGGATCAGCCAGAGGTTGTGGCCTGCACTGGGGCCAGCAACATAGCTAGGAAGAGGAATGAGGTCCTGAGGGCAAATTTCAGGAAGTTAGGAAGTAAAGGAAAAAACAGGGCCTTGAGCAATGATCTCAAGACCATTCCCAGAGCCGTGTGACAGTGAACATAGAACAGGAGGATCGATCATTTGAATGTGTGGCTGAACAACTGATGGAGAATGGGAGATCTTTACTGCTTGGAATTGTATTCCCAGAGAACAGTGGAGACTGGATTATTGAATATTTTAAAGTTAGGGTCTGTATTCTGTCAGATTTTGAAGATTGAGAGGTGATCTCATTGAAACTTATCGAATACTTCAAGAAGTAGATGCAAGTAAGGTATTTTCCCTGATTGGAGAATCGAGAAGACGGTTTAAAATTGGAGCAGATTACACCTTAATTTGAAGTGAGAGCAATTTGTTTACTCAGGTGGCTGTGAACTTTTGGAATTCGCTACCATGGAGGGCTGTGAAAGCTCAGTCTTTGAGTATGATTAAGGTAGAAGGTGGTATAGATTTCTGATCAATAGTGGTGTATAAGATTTTGGAGATGGGATAAGTAAAGGCATTGAGGGTTATCAGCCATGGCGAGGCAGGATTGATGGGCTGAAGGCCTACTCCTGTTCCTATGTTTCTATCTTCCACACCCAAATGATAGTCTTACTCATTTACATCAAAGGCCCTCTCTCTCAGGTCAAAGGGTCACACAGGTCAAAGGGTCGCTCAGGTCAAAGGGCTCACTCACTCAGATCAAACATTTGCTCATGTTCTCAGTTCACCTTGTTCCTGTTGGGAATGGGAACCCTTCCAAATTTACCAATTCCTCTGCCCATTCTGAGTGTGTACTAATATGACATGTTTCCAAGAGAAGAAGGGAATTCAGTATTCAACTCAATATTTCTGCCTCAGTTAACATCACCTCATTCGAAACCAGATCAAATCAACTTTGACTTTGTGATAGATTCCCTCCTGCAGAGGCGGAATTGTGGAGTTCAAACACAGCTTCAAATAGCACGTGGGAACCAGAAATCCAGCTCTAACGTCTGGAGTCTGTAAGATGCCCATCAGAACTTGCTTCTTAGCTTTTCATCATCAGTCCCAATATCTCCTCATGTGCGTCAGTGTGACATTTGGATTGCTGTAGCTTCTATGAATCTCACTGGGATATTTCACTATGTGAAAGCTGATATATAAATGCACATTGTTGGCTTTCACATCCATTGAGGTACTATATTGGCCAGTCTGTGTGGGTGGTCCCTACAATCACTTTCAATGGATGGGTTTGGGGGGGTTTATAAAACTCTCTAGTCAAACAGGTAACCTCACTCCCTCTGGATTAGCAGTCTTACTTCCTGCCTCACTTATCACCTCCCGTAGCCTTTCTTATTGCTGCACACACCTCACCTCCCCACCCCACCCTCCGCAGCTAACTCGATCACACGCTGCTTCACTTGCTGATGATGGGCTCACAGCTATCGTGGGAGAGAAACAGCCTGTATTGGGAGGAACAGCTCCTCAGGGATTCAGTCTCTCCTGTGTAGGGCACCCCTGTTTGTTATAGAACATAGAACATAGAAAAATACAGCGCAGTGCAGGCCCTTTGGCCCTCGATGTTGCGCTGATCCAAGCCCACCTAACCTACACTAGCCCACTATCCTCCATATGCCTATCCAATGCCCGTTTAAATGCCCATAAAGAGGGAGAGTCCATCACTGCTACTGGCAGGGCATTCCATGAACTCACGACTCGCTGAGTTACGTTCTTGTATACTCCACTACTGTGTCAGGGCAGAACAGTGGCTCAGCGGTTAGCAGTGCTTCCTCAAGAGCCAGGGAACTGGGTTCAATTCCAGCATAGGGCAACAGTCCGTCTGGTTTCCTCCCACAGTCCAAAGCTGTGCAGGTTAGCTGGATTAGCCATGCTAAATTGCCTGTCCAGGGATGTGTAGACTAGGTGGATTATCTGTGGAAATGCAGGGTTACAGTGATAGGATAGGGGTGGGTCTGGGTGAGATGTTCTTCTGAGGGTTGGTTTGGATTCAGTGGGCCGAATCCACACTGGAGAGATCCCATGATTATTCAGATTGAGACTAAGATGGATCGACATTGATCATTGCATCCCGGTGAATGCCAGCTGCCACACTGACTATTGTCAACCAAGCCAGGGGCAGGATGTGTCGAAACTGTATTCCGGAGCACCCTGTGGGAAATGGGAATGGGAATTCTAATTTCCTACTTCACTCAGAGAAGGGACTGGGCTTGAAAAGGATTCTGATGAGGATATGGTTACTGTGAGGGATAAGACTAAACAGAGAGTCAGTAAAACAGTACAAGACTAGACAGAGATTGGATTACAGAGAAACGCAACAAAACCAGACACAAAGAGATGGAGCAAGCAAACTTACAGAGGAAATGGTGTAACAGAGGAAACTGCTTTCATGTATGAAATAACTTAAAGCGAACGATGCAGCAGCTTGTTTATGTCTTTTTTTCAAGTTTATTTTACTTTGCCTTCCAAATTTCTCTCCTACCTGCAGGAGTCATTCTCACTGGAGTGGAATTGCACACACGTTCATTATTGTCACCTCTCAGTGTGAAAATTCTATTCAGCTCAGGTCACCAATGACCTTCCCTCCATCATAAGGTCAGAAGTGGGAATGTTCACCAGTGATGGCACAATGTTCAGCATCATTTGCGACTCTCAAATACTGATACAGTCCAGCTCAATGGATGCCTAGTCTTGAGCTGTTAGATCTGTTCAAAGTCTGTCTCATTGAGAGAAAGTGCCATGCAACATGATGCAAGGTATTATCAATGTGAAGGTGGGACTTTTTTCTCCACTAGGACTGTGCCTTTTCAACTCCTCTCTGACCTGGGGTGGGGTGAGGCTACTTACAATACCAAGTGCCCTGGTGAGTTGAGCTAAATTGATGGAAAGCAATAGTCAAATGTGATCTATTTGAAAGCTATGAGAGTCCCTGAGGAATCCTCTGGAGGCCAGCTACTTGTACAGTTGAAATAGTCCCAGAGACAATGTTGCACCATTAAAATATTAAACAGCAGGGCAATGAATAAAAGGGGCAACGTTTGAGGAATGTAGATACCACATGGAAAAACAAAATTCTCTCAGACCAAACTGTGTTGTGTTTTAAAGGAGCCAATTTAGCAGGCTTTCTTGAGAGAGGGGGGTTTATTAGTGTCTAAGCATAAGAAGAAGTAATGACAGCACACATACACAGATTAGAAATGCGGAATTGCGAAAAAGTTAAAAGATATAGGGATCAGTCTCTGGGTCATTTGTGAAGAGTAAATAATATAACATTGATAGTTGAGGGTGGATTTTGAGATTCTCTGGCTTTTCAGGTTAGCTGAAATTCTTTTGATCTGTTTTGTTGACTGGTTTCCAGCACTCTGAGTGACAGAATCCTTTACCTGTAACACTAGGGTGACTAGTGGATGGATCTTTGACTGTGACCTTCACAGCACACTAACACTCAAATCCAGGCTACAACAACCCAGTAACACACAAAGACTAAGATTGAAACTTGCTTTGGCCAAGACTGCTGCCTGATTTCCCACCACATTCATAACCTGAGATACACACAAGTGATCATAGTTCACTTTGTAGTGCATTTCTTCCTTTGAAGCTTCCTTGACACTTACATGTGTTCCTCTCCAAACATTGAATTTCAATCTACAGTAATCTTTCAGGTGTCTGTCCTTTTAAGAAGCAAATGTTGTAATTAAAGTTTGATATGTCCACAGACGACCTGGATTAGAGTAGAATAGAGTAGTAGTTATTTGTAATTTCTACCATATACAACTGATGCAGTAAAAACGAGACAGCGTTCCTCCAGGACTGAGGGTGCTACATGGACAGCACAAACTACACACATATAGTGCATAAGAAGTGCAAAACACACAAGTTACAGTGTAACAGAAGCATGATGAATAATAGACATTTTTCTAGCAGCAGTTCAAAGTCATGCAAAGAATTTCAGATGTGAAAGAATCCAAATATACTGTATTAAGGAGCCTGATGGTTTGGGATTAGATTAGATTCCCTGCGGCATGGAAACCGACCCTTCGGCCCAACAAGTCCACACTTGAGCAACCCACCCAGACCCACTTCCCTCTGACTAATGGACCTAACACTACGGGCAATTTAGCATGGCCAATTCACCTGACCTGCACATTTTGGACTGTGGAAGGAAACCGGAGCACCCGGAGGAAACCCACACAGACACAGGGAGAATATGCAAACTCCACACAGACAGTCGTCCGAGGTTGCAATCGAACCCGGGTCGCTGGCGCTGTGAGGCAACTGTGCTAACCACTGTGCCACCGTGTTACCGTAGGGGAAAGAAACTGTTGCACAGATTGGCTGTGAGTGACTGAATGCTCTGGTATCTTCTGCCAGATGGCCATTATGGTCCATGGTTATGACATTTGTGCAGTCCACAATCTCTATTGGTTTCAGGCTGCAAACCAAGTGCCCATTGCCTGCTTAATTTCATTTCCTTCCCATAACTCAATCTTTGTGCCTTTTGTAGTGTTTAATTGCTCTGTGTCAGTCTGTTCACAATGGATTCTCTCCACCTGGAGCTCAGATGTAAGATGTTCACTGATGATTGCACAATGTTCAACACCATTCATGACACCTCAGATAGCGAGGCAGTTCATGTCCAAATACAGCAAGATCTGGACAATTTCTGGAATATTTTTTACTTGCCCAGATGAATGCAGCTCCAACAACACTCAAGAAGCTCAACACTATCCAGGACAAAGCAGCTTGCTTCATTGGCACCCTGTTCTACCATCTTCAATATTCAAGGCAGAGCTATGTCACGGGGCTATTGTTGGCGAAGGAATTGTGGGTACATTCGTTGGTACTGGAATTGGATGAAATGACCTCAGACAAACTGGACAGAAAGCTATTGTATTTTGTCTCTCTCCTGCCTGCTTCTCCTCCTCACCCTCCTCAGTCACTCACTGTCTAGATGGTGGCCTGGGGCCTGTCACCTCAGAGTTGCCAGGGTGTAGAGCAGGGAACTGGATAGGGCCTGCCCAGATTGGCTCAGCCACTGGAAGCACATTGCTTCAGCACCCTCAGTGTTCACCATTTCACACAGCAACTTCACTCTTAGTGAGATACAAGCTGCCCACGTGAATGGGAATGAGACATAACCAGCTCAAAAGATAGCCCCTTTCACTGAGTAGACATCTTCTGGCTGTCTTTGGTGTCTCAAATGCAGGTTCCACTCTGGGCTGATATCAGGATAATGGGCATTGAACAGTATTTTTTCCCTCTGATGGACACATGCCAACTGGACACTGAAGGAATGAAATCCCTTGTATGCTGCATTCAGGGATTGGCATGGGGTATCATCTAGCTGGCAGTATTGGCACTCGATGCACAATAGGGATAGCTCAATCTTAGCTAAACCATATGTTTACTCCCCCACCATGTGCAGGGACGAGAGAATGGAATACTCTTGGAACACCGAGCCTCAGTCACTTCACAGTGGTTGATAAATGGGGAGATGTTTTGTTTATTCATCCATGGGATGAGGGCATTGCTGGTGAGGTCAGCTTTAATTGCACATCCCTAATTGCTCAGAGGGCAGTTAAGAGTCAACCGCATTACTGTGGATCTGGAGTCACATGTAGTCCAGACTAAGTTTCCTTCCCTAAAGAACATTAATAAGCCAGATGGGTTATTCCAACAATTGGTTCCTGGTCATTCTCACTGAGTTCAAACTCCATCATCTGCTGTGATGGGATTCGAACCCAGGTGCTCAGGACATTACCTAGGGTCTCTGGATTAATAGTCGGGCAATAATCCCAATAGGTCTTTGCCTACTCCACTCCAGTCAGACAAAAGACAACGGCTTTTGTCCCCTTCACGACCACTGAGATTGCTTGCCTTGCCCGACTCTGAGGTTACAGGAGGGGGCAGATTCTGGTGAGGGCATCTTTAACAAAGCTGAGACATTCAATACTTTCTTGCTTGGACATGGATGAATACTAGTTCTGGTGGGAGAGTTGCACTATGAAAATGCTAGGCAAATAAAACCTCCTTGTCTTCCTCCGTCTTCCAGCACTTACCACTCTCAGTGTGTCCTCTCATCATCCTGCTATGATCCAAGGGAATTGCACTGCACCTCTAGGAGCTCCTGCTCTGTGCAAACTCCTTGAGGTCAAGACAACCACCTTCAGCGTGGATCACACCAGAAATAGAGAAACTACCAATCGCAGCAGGAACCTGGCATCAAAACTGAAAGTAGTTGATCTCTTTAAAAAGCGCTTCCTTCCCCTGAAAGTCATGTGGAACTCTGTGAGGCTACCAGAGGGTAATTTCTAGAGTGGTATGCATTGTAATGTCAGTGCCTGCTCTCACGCCCTTCACTAGGATAGTCCCATTGCATGAGAGGGGCATGTGTCCACTCTGGAGGTAAAATGGTGTGTTTTGTATCACACATTCACACATTAAGGAGTCAGATTTAATAGCCTGTGTGTTCAACTCTTACCACAGCAGTTTCAGAATGACAGTTCAGTTTTTTTTGCTAAAAAAAATACCCTGCATCAGTAAAAGTGACTTCTGGATTGTCATCACCCTTCAGAAAAGAAAGCCAGCTGTTTCTACCCATTCTGGCATGTAAGTGACTCCAGTCTGACACACAATTGGGTCTTTATTGCTCTCTAGCAAGTTGTGTGGGAAACTGTAGTAAATAATGAACAATCAATGTTCATGAAGGAGGCACAGTACAAATTGGAAATGCCAACTAGTGATGGCAGCATCCGAGGAGCAAGAGAATCAACGTTTCGGGCATAAGCCCTTCATCAGGAATGAGGCTTGTGGGTCGGGGCTGAGAGATAATTGGGAGAGGGGATATGAGGAAAGGTAGCTGAGAAAGCCATAGGTGGATGAAGGTGAGGGAGACGGTGATAGTTCAGAGGGGGAATGATGGCTGGGTCCGGAGGGCGGTGCCGAGTTGGAGGCTTGGGACTGGGATAATGTGGGGGGAAGAGAAATGAGGAAGCTGTTGAATCCACATTGATCCTGTGTGGTTGCAAGGCCCCAAGGCAGAATATGAGGTGGTCCTCCTCCAGGCGTCAGGTGGTAACGGTTTGGCGATGGAAGAGGCCCAGGACCTGCATGTCCTTGATGGACATGCAGGTCCTGGGCCTCCTCCACCACTAAATCCTAACCACCAAAAACCTGGAGGAGGAATGCCTCCTATTCCACCTTGGGACCCTGCAATCACATGGGATAAATGTGGATTTCCCTCGGCTTCCTCATTTCCCTTCCCCCCCACATTATGCCAGTCCCAAGCCTCCAACTCGGCACCACCCTCCAGACCTGTCCATCACTTCCCCCTCCGACCTATTACCATCTCCCTCACCTTCATCCACATCGCTTTTTCAGCTTCCTTTCCCCATTACCCCCACCCTCTCCCCCATTTATCTCTCAGCCACAGCCCACAAGCCTCATTCCTGATGAAGGGCTTATGCCTAAAATGTCTTGCTTCTCGGATGCTGCCTGACCTGCTGTGCTTTTCCAGCATCACACTCTCGACTCTGATCTCCAGCATTTGCAGTCCTCATTTTCTCCAACCTTACTAGTAATGACAAAAGTTGAATTTTTGAAGCATGAAAAGTCAGGAAGCTAAAAGAAAAGCCGAGAAAGAGATTGGAGAGTTGATCGACATTAACAGTATTGTACTTGCAAAAAAAAAGTCATGAATTTCCTCTCTGAGCTGCTGAAAAAAGAGGACGTCAAAGTTAATTCTTAGATGGGGTGCAACAGAATACATTGAACTTTGATGAACTGTTCCAGTTAGATCTGGCCAACCTGATATACATGAAACTCGGTCAGATTATGGTCAGTGCAGGGGGCAACCTGTATAAGAGTCTGCACAAACATTATCACAACATTTTTTGACTGTTACTGTGAAATACAAGTTCAGAGTTTGAACGAAGACTGTGCAGTTCCTGGAGTGCACATAATAGATTGACACATTAAAAGCAAAAATGAACATTCCCTTATCAATCCCTCCAGCTGCCTTGTGTGGTTTAAAGGAGGCCCTACCCCAAACTGCAAATAGGAAGAAATGAGAAACACATTCAGGACAGCAGTCTGGGTAAAAAAGAGGAAAGACATGAAAGAGACAGGTACCAAAAATTTAGGACATGAGTGTGGAAGAGAAAGGAAGAATTTGCATTTTACGAATGCCTTTTACAACCTTAGGAAGCCCCAAAACCAATAATGTTGTGTCTGAGAAGCTTTGGGTAATTTCGCCAATCTTTTGTGTTGGCATTAGTACTGGATACTGGTTCCACGTGAGGCAAGATCAAAGTCTTTTACAGAAGCCAGGCTCCATCCTGATGGACAGTGAATAACATAAATAGCTGTTAGTGACTTTATATCTCCTGTACATGGCAGTCTCTTGTCAGACATCAGGCTCAACCTAAGAGGAAATGTTTGAGAGTTCTTGAGAAGATTTGTAGCTCGGGTTGTGGGTGAAGTTGTCAATTCATTCGCCGAGACAATGTGTTTTTCTGCAAATGTTTTGTTGCCTTGCTAGGTGACATCCTCAGTGCGACTTTGATAAGGTATTGGTGCTCTGTCCTGCCTGGAGTTTATATGCCTCTGTTTGTTAGCACTTCCAGTTCAGTATCTGAGTGTCTATTGATTGAGTTCTGGTTGGAGTGCTAGGCTTCAAGGAATTCTCTGGCATGTCTCTGTTTAGCCTGTGCTAGGATGGTTACATCGTCCCAGTTGAATTTGGGTCCTTCGTTATCTGTGTGGTTGGAAGTGAGACAATGCCGGTTATGTCTGACGGTGGTGAGCTGATGTTCGTACACTCATACAGTCAGTTTTCTTCCTGTTTGTCCTATGTAGTGTTTTGCAGGGTAACTTGTAGATAATGTTCGTCCCTGTTGGATGTGGGTGTCAGGCCTTTAACCTTTGTGAGGAGCTGGTGAAAGGTGTTTACTGTTTTGTGGAGTAAATTCTTATTTCTCTATTGCAACACAACTTAGAGACACTCGTCAAAAAGTGTGGTGCTGGAAAAGGTACAGCCAGTCAGGAAGCACCCAAACAGCAGGAGAGTTGATGTTTCAGGCATAAACTGTTCATCAGGAATTCCTGGTGAAGGGCTTATGCTTAAAACATCAATTCTCCTGCTCCTCGGATGCTGCCTGACTGGTTGTGCTTTTCCAGCACCACATTTTTTGACTCTGATCTCCAGCATCTGCAGTCCTCACTTTCTCCCAACTTAGAGACACACCAAGAGTAACACACTGGTTAGCTTGTCCCAGGAACAGTCTTACTATTCATACAGTTAGTAACTGCTTTTTGCAACAGAGTATAGTTACTGTTGTAACAAAATAAAGCAGCCAACTTGCACATTGCAGGCTCCCATAAGCAATAATTAGATACAAGCCAGAGAGCTGATGTGTTTTCATCAGGCTGAGCGAGGGATAAATATTGGTCAGAGGTCATTCCATGTCCAAAGATGTGCATGTTAGGCAGATTGGCCCTGCTAAATTACCCATAGCTTCCAGGGATGTGTAGGTTAGGTGCGTTAGCCACAGGAAATGATTTGTTACGGGAATGGGGTCGGGGGATGTCTTTGAGTGGGATGCTCTTCGAAGGGTTGGTGTGGACTCGGACTGAATGGCCTGTTTTTACACTGTGGGGATTCTATGAAAGTTGACACACAGCACTCTGAAACAAATTCTTGATGAACCTTTTGAACTCAAAATTGTGTTCATCAGTTTCAGGTCATAATCTGTGCTCCCATTTTGTTCAGTTCCAGTTGTAGTTGATGCTTTTGTTGCTCCTATCCCTCATCTTGGAGAATCATTGTGCTGTCTCATTTCTCCTTAAACAAGTCAGCTAACTCCAACCAGAACATTATGAATAAAGTTTCCCAGGTGTCCCACAATATTGAAGCGGTCAAACCAATATGAATACAGGCTGGTACTAATGTCAAACGATCCCAATTTTATTAGGAACAAAATCACAATAACTTTTAATACTAAATCCTTAATCCTATTTGGCCCCTGAAGGTTACAGTACTTGCCGAGTCTCTTGTAGATGTACACAGTCTCTCTCTCTCTTTCTGACTCTGTCTCCAGGTTCCTCTTTCTCCCTCTCTCTCCCTGTCTCTGTCTCTGTCTCTGACTCTGTCTCCAGGTTCCTCTTTCTCCCTCTCTCTCCCTGTCTCTGTCTCTGTCTCTGTCTCTGCCTCTGTCTCCAGGTTCCTCTCCCTCCCTCTCTCTCCCTGTCTCTGTCTCTCTCCGGATGGTCAGTTGGGGTCTGCCCCTTGGCAACCTGGTCTCCTCAGAAGGCCTCAGACAATTCCAAGACAGTTCAAGAGAGAGGTCTTGCAGGTGAACCCTGTTTTTAATACCTTTTTAGATGGCTCTCTGGAATTTTCTATAGTTCTGGCCAATCAGGAAGATGCACTTAATAGTTTGACACAGAGGCAATCATTTGAATGGCTTGTCACCGTCTGTTTCTTTGTGTAGCTGGACTTAGTGCCTTTCTGTCTGTGCTGTCCTGTGTTTAGTGGATATGGTGTTGGGGTTATGTCTGTCCAGAATACCTGTTGCCTTTTACATAGAACATAGAACATAGAAAAGTACAACACAGTACAGGCCCTTTGGCCCACAATGTTGTGCCGAGGATTAATCCTAATGTAAAATAAAATAACCTAACCTGTCCAGCAGTCGCTTTAAATGTCTCTATAGTCTCTGCTTCCACCACTACCACTGACAATGCATTCCATGTGTTCACAACTCTCTGTGTAAGACCTCTGACATCTCCTCTATATGTTCCTCCTAACACCTTAAAACTATGATTCCTCGTGCCAGTCAATCCTACCCTGGGGAAATGTCTCTGGCTATCGATTCCGTCCATGTCTCTCATTATCTTGTATACCTCAATCAGGTCACCTCTCTTCCTCCTTCTGTCCAGAGAGAAAGTCCGAGCTCAGTCAACCTCTCTTCGTAAGACCAGCCCTCCAGTCCAAGCAACATCCTGGTAAACCTCCTTTGCACCTTCTCCAAACCCTCCACATCTTTCCTATAGTCGGGCGACCAGAACTGGACTCAATATTTCAAATGTGGTCTCACCTGGGTTTTGTAGAGCTGCAGCAAAACCTTGTGGCTCTTCAACTCAATCCCCCTGTTAACGAAAGCCAAAACACCATATACTTTCCTAACCACCCTATCCACTTGGGTGGCAACATTGAGGGATCCATGTACTTGAACACCAAGATCCCTCTGCTCCTCCACACTGCCAAGCATCCTGTCTTTAATCCAATATTCAGCATTGAAGTTCGACCTTCCAAAATGCATCACATCACATTTATCCAGGTTGAACTCCATCTGCCATTTCTGAGCTCAGCTCTGCATCCTGTCTATGTCACGCTACAGCCTGCAGTAGCCCTCCATACTATTGACGGCACCTCCAACCTTTGTGTCATCAGCAAATTTAAGAACCCACCCCTCAATCTCCTCATCCAAGTCACTTATAAAAACTACAAAGAGCAGAGGCCCAAGAACAGAGCCTAGGATAAAGTTACATTATGCTAATGTCATTAGCACCTGGGTGTTGCGTTTGCAGTGTGTCTGGTATGTGGGTTTTATGGTTTCAGAGCTTTATTTGACCAATGCACCCAGCATCCTTTGCTGTTTGGTCAGGTTAGTGATCTATCTATGTTTCCCATCATCACTTTCATCGTCACCATTCTCATCATTGAGCCTCTCCCAAATTCCACCCTATCACAGGCCTTCCCACTTAATATGTCCCACGCCTTCAAACCCTGTTCTCCTTGTCCCTGTCCCTGTCTCTGTCCTTCTCTGCTATCCCTCAGACACAGGACAATGCAGCTTCTGAGCCTGCTTGCACTTGTCTCTCTCTGAGAATGTGATGCGATGCTGGTATATGGGTGATAGCACGTATTCTGACTGACCAAATATTCTAATTACGCCAGAATCATTTTCATACATACTTTCATTACAGTTAGATTTCCCTGAAAAAGCAACGTGTTTCCTCGATTGTTATGATTTGCATCTTTTTTTAAAAAAGACACAAGCAACATACTCAAAATGAATTTCCTATAGGATCTTTTCAATGGACTATAAATTGAAAATGAAATGAGCTGTATAACGCAGCAAGTACCTGAAATAATTAAAAAACAAAAGAACTGCAGAAACACAAACAGAAATTGCTGGAAAAGCTCAGCAGATCTGGCAGCAGCTATGAAGAGAAATCAGAGTTAATGTTTTGTGTTGAGTGAGCCTACCTCAGAACTGAATAAGAATAAAAGAATTAATTGTTCTATATAGCAAAATGTTCGCGGGGGAGCTACCTGCTGGGCAGTGCCTTAACTGGTTCTGCTTTTGGATCCATGACTTATTACCAATATTGTTTTTGTAGCTGCGATTGAAGTGTGTGAATGAGAAGGATATTACAATTGTGGTGGGTGATTCTTATCTGAATACTGACTAGACAAAGCAGATGGGCAATGGTGACATGGAAGATGATTTGGAGATTGCTTGAGGGATCAGAAATTGATTCTTAGATCAGTATGTTGCACAGCCTACCCAGGAAGAGGCTATTTTAGGCAATGAAATAGGATTAATGAAAAGGTACAAGGTTCCTCTAGGAGGTAGCGATCAGAACATGGTAGAATTTCAAATTCAGTTTGAGGGTGAGCAGCTCATGTCTCAAGTTTAGATCAGAGTGGTGCTGGACAAGCACAGCAGGTCAGGCTGCATCCGAGGAGCAGGAAAATCAACGTTTCGGGCAAAAGCCCTTCATCAGGAATGGAGGAGCTCCTCCATTCCTGATGAAGGTCTTTTGCCGGAAGCGTCGATTTATAGCAAAACTTTTGATATAACTTCTGTGTCTTATGATCTTATACTCCAACAACCACCTGATGAAGGAGCAGCGCTCCGAAAGTCCAATTAAACCTTTTGGACTATAACCTGGTGTTGTGTGATTTTTAACTTTGTACACCCTAGTCCAACACTGACATCTCCAAATCAGAAAAAAGGAAAGTTGCTAAAGTGTGGCATTCCTGGAGGACATGAATTGATAATGGAAATAGCTCATAATTTCAATCTATATTTTGCATCAGTTTACATGACACCCTGAAGATAATGGATATGCAAAGTGCTCATGGGAAGGAAAATCTCGGAACAGTCTCTATCATGAGGGAGAGAGAACTTAACAAATTAATGGGATTGAACATAACAAGTCACCAGGACCTGAGGTCTGCCTGGGGATGAGCTGGTCAGGAGTATCCCAGCCTTTGAATAAATGCCAAGTCTAGCAGCTCCATAGAGGCAAGCCTGTAGGTGGCAAGCCTGGGGATAGGGGTGCTGGGACCAAGGCTCATGAAGGGACTAACTAAGAGCAGGGGAGGCAATGGCCTAGTGGTATTATTGCTGGTCTGTTAATCCAGAGACCCAGGTAACATTCTGGGGACCTGGGTTCAAATCCCACCATGGCAGATGTGGAATTTGAATCCAATAAAAGTTGAGAATTAAGAATCCATTGTCAATTGTTGGTAAAACCTATCTGGTTTGCTAAAACCTTCAGAGAATGATATCTGCCAACTTTACCTGGTCTGGCCTACATGTAACTCCAGACCCAAAGCAATGTGGTTGACTCTTAACTGCCCTCTGGGGCAATAAACGCTGATCTACCCAGTGACGCCCTCATCGTGTGAATGAATTAAAAGAAAGAAGTGAAGAATCGAGGGGTGTGGAGGAGATTGAGGGGTCCTGGGAGAGTGAAATGTTGAGGTGGGGATGCGGACGGATGAGATGGGAGGGGACAGGGATGAGAGGAAGAGGGAGGGCTCTACCAGAGCTGATGGCCCCAAGCACCAATGACACTGTGCGAACCAATCCATTCTGACAATTTCCCAGATTATTCTTCATAAATCTTGAATTTTAATTGATGTTGTTTGAGGCCTCCAATTGAGGTGCCTTGACTGGGCCTGAACCTTATGAATCTGCCCGACAAATCTGTATTTTTTTAATTTATTCATGGGATGTGTCTGGGCCAACGTTATTTATCTATCCCTAATTGCCCAAAGGTCAATTAAGAGCCAGCCACATTCTGGGTCTGGAGTCACATATAGGCCAGACTAGGTAAGGATGGCCGATTCTCTTCTGCTATGAGAGCCTGGGTCCCAGGGATCACTTCTTAACATGTTTCTGGGAGGAGACTGTGGGTGACCTGGGACCCCAGACCATCAGCAAGGGTCTTGCTTGTCCTGAATGAATCAATATTTTCAAACGCCTTAAAAATATACCCTTCCCAAATGATGGGCCTCAGTTATGCACTCTCACTGAGTTTGATGCACTCCGTCAGGTGAGAGATTCAAATCATTTCAAATGTAAGCAGAAAACCATGCAGATAAGAATTGTCCTTTTCATTGATAAGGACAGTCCTGTGGATCCAATGAGGTATACGTTAAAGAGTCTCCTTTCTGAAAGAAGTACAGCCATGATAATGCGATGTTCCTCCCAGAGAGAGCTGCTGTTATACACCTTTTGTCCTGATCTTCAACCCCAGTTCATCTCCAGGAGATTGTTCAAAGACTCAACCCATCCTTTGTATCATGGGTCAAAAATGGTGACCTGATCATTGATTGGACATTTTGGTCTAATATGTGGAAAAAGGAAATAATTTTTGATCAGACATGTTCCAACACACCTGTGTGGCAGGTAACACTTTAACCTGGACCCTCTGATGGTATTAGTGGGGGGCTATGGTCCAGTTTGTAATCCTGGAGCCAATCAGGCAAGTTCAATACTAACAAACTCCACTTCTAAAGGGTTAAAGGGTGACACCAGCCAAATAAAGTTCATATTAGTGTGGGAAATATTTCTAATTCTTTTCAGTCTTGGCTTTCAGTTCCCATTCACGAACAATGTTCTTCCCATTGTATTTAATGACTTGATTAAGCAGTTCATTTTGACAACCACACCCAGCTCCAATAGTTCATTCAGTACATGATATAAATAGAGCTTCATGCACAGCAGACAGATAGAAATGGTAGCCCTACCTCAACCACAATGCCATGGAAGCAGACCCTTCGGTCCAATCAGTTCACGCCAGACCCACCTGCTTGTGCATGAGCCCATGTCCCTCCAGACATTTCTTAGTCATGTGCTTACTTAAATGTCTTTTAAACATTGTAACTGTACCCACACCCACTACTTCCTCTGGAAGATCATTCCACACACGGACTAATCTCTGTGTAAAAAAGTTGCCCCTCATTGATAAAGATTGGCGTAAGAAGAAGGAGCAGTCAGAGCAAAGTCAATGAATGCCTTTGGCATGTTCTTAAAGACCCTTTATGGATGCTGGTCCATAGAAAGCAGTCTATCCGGATGCATCACAGCATCATATGCTCTGCCCAGGACTGTAAGGAACTACAGAGAGCTGTAAACACAGCCTAGTCCATCATGCGTGCCAACCTTTCATCTGTTGACTCCATCTTTACTTCTCTCTGACTCGGGAAGGCAGCCAACATCATCAAAGACCCCTCCTACCTGGTTAGAATCTCTTCCAACATCTTCCATCAGTCAGAAGATACAAAAACTTAAACACAGATTCAAGATCAGCTTCTTTCCTGTGTTATTAGACTTCTGAATGGACCTCTCAAATTTTACATTTAATGTTGACCTTGCTTTGTGCACTTTCTCTGCAGCTGTAACATTGTATTCCTTGCTCTGTTATATTATCCTAATGTACGCCGCACAAAATAAAACTTTTCACCGTACCTAGGTACTCATGAGAATAATAAATCGAATGACCGAGAAGCCACTAATCATAGAATCTCTACAGTTAAAACAAGCCCTTCAGCCCAACACCAACCCTCTAAAGAGTAACCCACCCAAACCCTATTTCTCTACATTTACCCCTGACTAATGCACCTAACCTACACACCCCTGAACACTACAGGTAATTTAGAATGGCCAATTCATCTAACCTGCACATCTTTGGATTGCAGGAGGAAACCCACACAGATACAGGGAGAATGTGCAAACGCACATAGATATCTGCCTGAGGCAGGAATCAAACCCAGGTCCCTAGGGCTGTGAGGCAGCAGTGCTAACCACTGAGCCACCATACTGTGCCCCTTGAGCCATGCAAGAAATGGAGAAAAATGGGATGAGAATTTGCAAATCGAGATTGGGTGTCACAGTACAGATAAGGACTACCCCTAAAGGAGGTAAAGTGATTTTTTTTTATCAAATACACATCAAAGCAATTAATAAATATGAAGGTGGAAGAAGAAGGAAGAATGAATGAGAGGCAGGACGTGGCCTAGTTTACAGTTAAATTCTTCATAAAAGTCCAAAGAACTGCAGATTCTGTAAATCAGAAAGAAAACCAGAAATTGCTGGAAAAGCTCAACAGGTCTGGCAGCATCTGTGGAGAGAAATTAAGGTCAATGTTTCAGGTTGAATGACCCTCCCTCAGAATGCAGTTAGATTAGATTAGATTACTTTACAGTGTGGAAACAGGTCCTTCAGCCCAACAAGTCCACACCGACCCGCCGAAGCGTAACCCACCCATACCCCTACATTTACCCCTTACCTAACACTACGGGCAATTTAGCATGGCCAATTCACCTGACCTGCACATCTTTGGACTGTGGGAGGAAACCAGAGCACCCGGAGGAAACCCACGCAGACACGGGGAGAACGTGCAAACTCCACACAGTCAGTCGCCTGAGGCGGGAATTGAACCCGGGTGTCTGGCGCTGCGAGGCAGCAGTGCTAACCACTGTGCCACCGTGCTGCCCACGGATTCTTGACTGATGAGGGAATGAGAGGTTATTAGGGAGAAGCAGGAAGTGAAACTGTATTCAGGTCAATGGCTTAGATCTGCTCCTAATTCATTTGTTTGCATGATCCCACCAAATGGACCATGAGCTATCTGATACCTCTCACTGACAGGGTGCCACCGGAAGTTAACTCTCCATTAGCGTAACTAGCATTAGTGCTTCCATGGTAACAAGCCCATTCCATACAGTGTTTGGGATTGTTTGCATGTTCCCCTGGGGCTATGCTGTACTTTCTGGTCCCCAGTTAAGTAGTTGAATTCTCCCAGTGCTGCTCCGTAACTCACCCAGGGAGTATCTCACCCTTTTGATGCTAGTTTCTATCTGGTGATTCGCACTTGAATCTATCCCCCGCTGGACATACCAACGGTGTCAGTCACTCCTTGAAACAGCCCAGCAAGCCATCAAAGTAAATGCCAAGTGTACAGCTCTCAGCCCTGCCCTGTGAAACCTTGAAGTACCTGACTGATGTGATGACATGCTCATTGAGGAATGGCACCACCGCATTGCAATATTTACAAACCAGATTTTCTTGCCTGTGAACAAAACACCAAATGACAATAGACTGGTCGAATCTGGTCTATGATTAAAAGAAGTCTAATGCCTAACGACAGTCAAAGTACATCTTATTAAAATCACATTAGCAGCCTCAGTTTATTGCTTCCCAGTGATAAGTATATAATTAAGTTGGAAGCTTGAAGGTGATCATGAGAAAGATTTAACCAATTGGTTAATAGTTTTTCTAACCTACTCAAAATCCTGGAACGCCTCACCTGCTCAGTATTGTGGGGACACATTAATCACACACAACACAGTGGGTGAAAAAGGGCATCTGAATGGCACCTGGGAACGGGCAATAAATACTGACTGTTCTTGACACTGATATACTCATTCCAGAAGGACCCATTAACATACCTATTCCAGAAGGATCCATTGACATTCCCATTCCAGAAGGACTCATTAACATTCCCATTCCGGAAGGACCCATTAACATATTCATTCCAGAAGGATCCATTAACATACCCCAGAAGGACTCATTAACATTCCCATTCTGGAAGGATCCATTGACATTCCCATACCCAGAATGATTGTTTTCCCCAGAACAGAGCAGCCATATCTATTACATTACAATGAGTGCAATTTGTGAGGCAAATAGTAGAGGTTATTCTGCAATAAATTGCATACTGTCTAAAAGTCATAACTAGGAGGGTGCAAGAATATAAATCAACATAAAAATGCCTTTTCCTGGCTACCATTAGTTCTGAAGAAGGATTATACCAGAGTCGAGATGTTCACTCGATTTCTCTCTCCGTGATGCTGCCAGACCTGCTGAATCTCTCCAGCACTTTCTGTTTTCATGTCAAAGTGCTTTACAGCCAATGAAATATTCTTGAAATCGAGACAATTGGTGTTGTGAAGTAGGAAAAGTAGCCATTGATTTACTCATTGCAAGGTCTACTTAACATCTATACATTAATGACCAGATACGTTGTTTTGGATCAAAGGATAAGTGTTGGCCAAGAATTCTCCTGCTTCTCCCTTGAAAAGGACACCATGGGATCATTGATAGCCATCTGAATAAGCAGATGGAGGGCATTGTTAGAATGTGTCCTCCAGGGGGCAGTACCTTAGCCTCACTGCACTGCACTGGAGTATAACATTGATTTGCTCTAAACTTAAATGAGACGTTGTCACCCAAAGGTATGTGCACTACCAACTGCACTACCAGGCAAACTCGGGCTGGGTGACATGTGGTGCCCTGAATTGCTCACCGTACCTAAGATTAAGGCTCCATATAGTTGAAATATGGTTTTTACCCATTTGTGTTCTAGTTCCAGCAAATAAAGGTCATCATTTCATTAGTCTTTTTGATTGTTTTCTGCACTTGTTAATGATATTTTCACCATCTGTGTACCTGGACCACCAAGTCTCTGGTTCTGATCTGCCTCTGTCTTGTCACCATTTACAAAGTCCCTCGTTCTATGCCTTATAATGTTCAAAGTGAATGACCTCACATCTGCCTACATTGAAATCCATCTGCCAACACTTTGCCCATTCAGTTCTTCTATCTTTTTCATCATTTATATAAATGATTTGGAAGTGAATATAGGAGGTATGGTTAGTAAGCTTGCAAATGACAAAAAAATTGGAGATGTAGCAGGCAGCGAAGATGGTTACCTCCGAGACCAATGGGATCAATTTGACCAATTTGGCCAATGGGCCGAGGAGTGGCAGATGAAGTTTAATTTAGATAAATGTGAGATGTTGTATTTTGGAAAGGCAAATCAGGGCAGGATTTATAAACTTGATGTTAGGGCCCTGGAGAGCGTTGCCGAACAGAGACACCTTGAAGTGCAGATTCACAGTTTCTAGAAAGTGGAGTCGCAGGAAGACAGGAAAGTGAAGAGGTCACACTTGCCTTCATTGGTCAATGCATTAAGCATAGGAGTTGGACATCATGTTGTGGCTGTACAGGACATTGGTATAGCCATTTTTAGAATATTGCATTCAATTCTGGTCCCCCTGCTATTAGAAAGATGTTGTTAAACTTGAAAAGGTTCAGAAAAGATTTACAAGGATGTTGCCAGGGCTGGAGGGCTTGAGTTACAGGGAGAGGCTGAATAGGCTGGGACTTTGTTCCTTGGAGTATTAGAAGCTGAGGGGTGACTTCATCAATTCATGAGGGGCATGGGTAGGGTGAACAGCCAAGGTCTTTTCCCAGGGTAGGGAAGTCAAAAGCTAGAGGGTGCCACGGTGGCTCAGTGGTTAGCACTGCTGCCTCAGAGACCCAGGTTCAATTCCAGCCTTAGGCAACTGCCTGTGTGGAGTATGCACACCCTCCCCGTGTCTGCGTGGGTTTCCTCCCTGTGCTCCAATTTCCTCTCACAATCCAAAGGTGTGCAGGTTAGGTGAATCGGCCATGGTAAATTGCCCATAGTGTTCAGGGATGTGTAGGTTGGGTGCATTAGTTGGGGGTAAATGAAGAATAATAGAGTAGGGGATTGGGTCTGGGTGGGTTAGTCTTTGGAGGGTCAGTGTGGACTTGCTGGGCCAAATGGCCTATTTCCACATTGTAGGGATTCTACAAGGAATCGGTTTAAGGTGAGAGGGGAAAGATTTAAATGGGACCTAAGGGGCAGCTTTTATACATAGAGGGTGGTGCGTGTCTGGAATGAGCTGGCAGAAGAAGTGGTGGAGGCTGGTCCAATTACGACATTTAAAAGGCACCCTGCTGGGCATGTGAATAGGAAGGGTTTAGAGGGATTTGGGCCAAGTGCTGGCAAATGGGACTAAGTCAGATTGGGATTTTTGGTTGGCACGGATGAGTTGAACTGAAGAATCTGTTTCTGTGCTGTATGACCCTATGTCTCTACTAGCCTTTTCTTATTTTATGTTGCTATTTTTCAAACTTCATTCATGGGTGAGAGTGTTGCTGGCCAGGCCAGCATTTATTGCCCATCTGGAATTGCCCAGAGGCCAGTTAAGAGTCGGCCACAAGACTGTGGGTCTGGAGTCACATGTTGGATAGCAGACTTCCTTCCCCAAAGGACATTAGTGAACCAGATGGGTTTTTATAACAATCAGCATGGTCACCATTAGACTAGCCTTTTATTCTAGATTTTTATTGAATTCAAATTTTAACATTCACCGTGGTGGGATTCAAACCCACATGCCCAGAGCATTAACATGGGGTTCTGGATTACCTATACCACCTACAATACCAGATAACATTGTGTTCTGGCATATTTAAGCATGTGCCTTTCAATCTCATTAAAGCCTTATTAAATACAATGACAAGATGCAGTCCCAGTGCAGACACATTCTGCCATCTAACCCTCCATCTCGGCTGGTCATTTGGTATCCTAATCACATCAATAACCTGCTTTAAGTTCCATGAGCTTCAATTTTAACTAAAAGTCTCTTTTGAGCGACTTTACCAAGTGCTTTCTGGAGGCCTATCTAAATAACATCGACAGATGCTCACTCTCTGAGTCACCTTTTAAATTAGGTTCATCCAGCATGACGTTACCTCAACAAAACTGGCTGTCTCTCAGCTGAAAGTGTTCAGGATATTCAGTCATCCTAAACTGAATTATTCATCCTAGTGTGCTCTGTCCAAAGACAAGGCTTTGGATCATTACTCGCTAATGTTTCAGCCTGACTTGCTCCTATGATAGCCTTTATCAACAGTGGGGTGTTATTGGCTTCCACTGTCAAGGGGAAGGCAAAGGGACAGGTCCCACACCATACACGTAACAGGGTAGGAATCAAAGCCACATTGTTGTTCCTGTGTATGACACACGTACAGGACTGTAAGAAACAACAGACAGCTGTGAACACAGCCTAGTCCATCACGCAAGCCAAACTTTCATCCGTTGACTCCATCTTTACTTCTCTCTGACTCGGGAAGGCAGCCAACATCATCCTACCCTGGTTATAATCTCTTCCATCAGTCAGAAGATACAAAAACTTAAATACAGATTCAAGATCTGCTTCTTCCCCGCTGTTATTAGATTTCTGAATGGACCGCTCAAATTTTAAATTTACTGTTAATCTTGCTGTTTGTGCACCTTCTCTGCAGCTGTAACATTGTATTCCTTGCTCTGTTCTATTGTCCTAATGTATGCCACGCAAAACAAAACTTTTCACCGTACCTAGGTACTCGTGAGAATGACTGAGAAACCAGTCATGTGTGCAGTTCTGGGCACCCCATTATAGAAGAGACATTATTAAATTGGAGAGGGTTCAGAAGAGATTTACCAGGATGTTGCCCAAAACGGAAAGTTTCAGTGATAAAAATAGGCTGACTAGGCTTGGATTTTTTTTGCTGGAGCATAGGAAGTTGAGGGCTGACCTTATTGAGGTTTATAAAATCACAAGGGGCATAGTTGAGGTGAATTGCAAAGGTTTTTTCCCTAAGACGAGGGGGCATATTTTTTAAGGTGAGAGGAGAAAGATGAACACTTCAACCCCAGGGCATCACCACTTTCCTCATTTCCCCTTCCCCCATCTCACCCCAGTTCCAAACTTCCATTACTGCTCCTCGGATGCTGCCTGAACTGCTGTGCTTTTCCAGCACCACTCGAATCTAGAATCTGGTTTCCAGCATCTGAAGTCATTGTTTTTACCCAAAAAACATGAGGGGCAACCTTTTCACACAGAGAGTGTTTTGTACGTGGAATGAATGTCCAGAGGACGTGGTGGATGCAGGTACAGATAGAACATTTAAAAGGCATTTGGACAGGTCCATGAATAAGAAAGGTTTGCAGGGATATAAGTGCAGGCTGGTGGGATTAGTTTGGTTTGGGAACATGGTCAGCATGGACAAGTTGGACCGGAGGATCTGTTTTCCTGCTGTATGACTGTATGATTCTATGGTATAGGTCTGACGTTGATGTAGTGCCATGTCATGTAGCAACATGTCCGCCCACTAGACAGATCCCAGCTCTCAACCATGTCAAGTGACCTGATTTTGTGTCTGCATTAATTAGACAAGGCAAGACAGACATACTGTGAGCTCTAAGCTCTGAACAAGATGGCAAAAAGATAAAGTGCAGCAGAAATAGTTTGAGTATCCAAGTGAGTGACAGAGCAAGCAACGAGCCCTGCACTTCACCCTAGTCAGATCTACTGGATGGGTTTTTGTCCCTGAGTGCAAAGTGTCATGGCAGCAGCTTTACAATGAACGGTGGAGGTAGGTTCCAAAGCATAAGGATAACATGGAGAACTGCGTTGTAACTGGGATGAGCTGTGCCTGTCAGGCTGCTGCTTCCCAAATCCAAACTCTGGGAATGGGGACTGTAGGTGGTCACTGTCCAAGGAGTATACTCTGAGATGCTGGGAATTATCTCAAAAGTGAAGATCCAGAAGAGGAAGCAGGAAGTTGGATCCAACAGGTACTCACTGAGATTCTTTCATTTAGAATTGTCTCATCTCGGGCCAGTTTCTGACTGGTGCATGTGAGATCAGAGTCGAGAGTGTGGTGCTGGAAAAGCACAGCAGGTCAGGCAACATCCGAGGAGCAGGAAAATCAATGTTTCATGCATAAGCCCTCACTTTCTCCTCCACATGGGAGAGCAGGAACATACATATCAATGCAGTGAGATCAGGTACTAAACACCATGTGTGAATGCGATTCTCATCTTGATGTTCAAAACGTAGTTGCTGAATCAGACTTTTCTCCCTCAACGTGAAGTATCTCACCTTTCTAAGCATGTCATTTTTTTTATCCAAGATGGCGGCAGAGTTGGTCACTCCAGCCGGACCTCCTCTGCTCCACTCATTTGTTTTCTTTTTCTCTTTTCTTTTCAACCTTCTAACTTTAAACTTATTTGGAGGGGAATGGAGGAGGTGATTCCGAGACCAGAGGCCGCTGCAGGCAAGTCCCAGACCAGGCCAGCATGGGAGGCAATTCCCAGAGACAAGTCTGGACTGGAGGCCAGTGAGGCCGAGTGAGTCCCGGACGAGAGGCCGGTGCGAGGAGGTGAGTCCCAGATTGGAGACTGGTGGGGGGAAGTGAGTCCCGGAATGGAGACCGGTTTGGGGAGGTGAGTCCCAGACTGGAGGCAAGGCTTTGAGGTTTGAAGTCTGGTACTGTTAGGCCCGGTGTGGTCTGGACGTTCCGTGCTGGCATGGATTGGTGAAAAGAACTGTCTTTTGAGTACTATCTTTTCCTTTTTATTCTTATGCTGGATTTTTATTTATTTTTCTTTCAATTTTGTACCAAACACTTAAGTATCCTGTACTTAAGATTGGCGACATTGCAAACTTTTCATTGCATTAATTTGAGTGCATGTGACAATAAAGGCAATTTTAATTCTAAACCATGTTTTCCCATCTCTCCATTTCTCACATCTTTTAGAGGCTGGGACAAATCTGTTCAGGGTTACAGGTTTCAAGAAGCAAGCATTTCACCCAACCATTTCCCATTTCCTCCAATAATTGTGAAACTTTACAGGTTAATTTACAAAGTTCTTTTCATATTTCTACTTTGCGGCTCCTACCATCATCCTTTACTGTTCTTTGCATCTCTCCTATTTGACAGGAACTGTGCCATTTCATGTCATTTTATTTCTCATGTTACGTTGTGTCTTACCTATTGAGGGAAATTGTGAAAAAGACCAGAGCTGGTTATTTTTGGATCAAGTTTTGTTGCGTGCAGGAAGGCAGGAGAGTGGAATTGAGGATTATCAGTTCAGGATTTCATTGAGTTGTGGAACGGATTCGATGAGCTGATTGGCCTACTGTTGCTCCTGTGCCTAATTTTCTCATGGTAAATGTACTAATTAATAAGCAGTACTTGGCCTATTAAGTGTCCTGGCTCCGACTGCCCCGCTTGTGGTCTGGAGCAGAGAGGAGAAAGTGAGGGCTGCAGATGCTGGAGATCAGAGCTGAAAATGTGTTGCTGGAAAAGCACAGCAGGTCAGGCAGCATCCAAGGAGCAGGAGAATCGACCTTTCGGGCATAAGCCCTTCTTCAGGAGCAGAGAGCTGTGTTGTAAGGTGGGAATGGCTGAAATTGGGAATTGGTGTGGACGGCGCAGTGGCATAGTGGTTAGCACTGCTGCCTCACAGCGCCTGAGACCCGGGTTCAGTTACCGCCTCAGGCGACTGACTGTGTGGAGTTTGCACGTTCTCCCCGTGTCTGCGTGGGTTTCCTCCGGGTGCTCCGGTTTCCTCCCACTGTCCAAAGATGTGCAGGTCAGGTGAATTGGCCATGCTAAGTTGCCCGTAGTGTNNNNGTCGGTGTGGACTTGTTGGGCTGAAGGGCCTGTTTCCACACTGTAATGTAATCTAAAAAAAAACACAGTCAGGTTACTGAACCGAAAGTAGCTATTTGTTCTTTTGAAAGCTCTCTGCTAGAGTAATGCAGCTAGTGCCATCTCTTGACCACCTTTCCTCAGTAACCCTACAAATCATTCCCCTTCCAGAGTATGTCCAACTCCCTTTTGAAAACCATGATTGAATCTGCCTCCACCACACTCTCAGGCAGTGTCCTTGCTGAGTAAAAGCACCATTCCTCATACTGTCCTTTGTTCTTTTGTCAATCACTCGAAATGGGTGACCTCTCATTTTAGCATCAATGAGAACGGTACCTCCATATTTACTCAGTCCAGACCCTTTGTGAATTTGAATTCCTCTGTCAAATCTCCTCTCAACCTTCCCCAATCCAGGGAGATCAGTTCCAGCTTTGTACATCATTCCATATGATTGGAGTTGCTCATCTCTGGAAACATTCCCAAATGCTTTCCAGCTCTCTCTTCAATGCCTTCACATCCTTTTGTAAAGTGCATTCACCATAACTGGACACAGTATTCCAGTGCTTTTGACAAATTTGTCATTACTTTATATTTTTCTGTTCTATGGAGTTCAATGCAGCTAAATGTGAAGTGATGCACTTTGGGAAGAATAACAGGAAGGCAGAGTACTGGGTCAATGAAAAGATTGTTGGTAGTGTGGATGTGCAGAGGGATCTTGGAGTCCATGTGCATAGATCCCTGAAAGTTGCCACCCAGGTGAATAGTGCTGATAAGAAGGCATACGGTGTGTTAGGTTTCATTGGTGGAGAGATTGAGTCCCGGAACCGCAATATCATGCTGCAACTATACAAAACGCTGGTGTGGCCACACTTGGAATATTGTGTACAGTTCTGGTCGCCCCATTACAAAAAGGATGTGGAAGCATTGGAAAAGGTGCAGAGGAGATTTACCAGGATGTTGCCTGGTCTGGAGGGAAGGTCTTATGAGGAAAGGCTGAGAGACTTGGGTCTTTTCTCATTAGAAGGAAGAAGGGTAAGGAGGGATTTGATAGAGACATACAAGATGATCAGAGCATTAGATAGGGTAGACAGAGAAAGACTTTTCCCTAGGATGATGACGTCAGCTTGTACGAGGGGGGATAACTACAAATTGAGGGGTGATAGATTTAAGATTGGTGTCAGAGGCAAGTTCTTTACACAGAGAGTGGTAAGGGCGTGGAATGCCCTACCTGCTAAGGTAGTAAACTCAGCAACATCAGGGAGATTTAAACAATCCTTAGATAAGCACATGGATGATTTTGGGATAGTGTAGGGGGACAAGCTGAGAAAAGTCCACTGGTCGGCGCAACATTGAGGGCCAAAGGGCCTGTTCTGCGCTGTATTGTTCTATGTTCTATGTTCTATCCTTTGACTGAGAAAGCCATGGATGTCCTTTGTCTTCTTCATCACATTGTTAAGCTCCCAATTGAAGATTCGCATTGGAGGAGTGGTGGAAGAGAATCTTTACCAAAGATGTAAATTGAAGAGGACAATTCGTGCTGCGATCTTCAATAATTTAAATGTCCCCAGGTACCGCTGCTCTTAAACTTGTCTTACAACTGGATGTTTTATTTTATTTGCTTCTCCTCATTCTCCTTGACAAAATCCATCACTAATTTGAATAAATGCAAGGTTATTCACTTTGGAAGCAAAAACAAGAAAGCAGATATCTACCTGGGTGGCTGTACATTGGGAGTGGGGAGTGTGCAGTGGGACCTGGGTGTCCTTGTGCACCAGTCACTGAAGGTAAGCATGCAGGTGCAGCAGGTGGTAAAGATGGCAAATGGGATGTTGGGCTTCATTGTGAGAGGTTTTGAGTACGGGAGCAGGGATGTGTTGTTGCAATTATACAGGGCCTTGGTGAGGCCACACCTCGAACATTGTGTGCGGTTTTGGTCTCTTCTTCTGAGGAAGGATGCTCTTGCTCTCGAGAGAGTGCAGTGAGGGTTTCCCAGGCTGATCCCAGGGATAGTAGGACTGACGTAGGAGGAGAGATTGACTGGGTTAGGATTGTTTACACTCGAGTTCTGATGAGTGAGGGGGGAATCTCATAGAGATTAAACTTTGGCCAGTTAAGGGTCTTAATTGACCAACACATGGTCAATGAAGGTGACAGCTTGTAAACTACAGATGTCATCACAATTTCTGAAAACATGACGATTGTCAAATTTGCCCTGACACATCTAACAAAGGAGAAGAAATCAAAACTTCTGCTCAGTCAATAATCTGAAGACTAGGATCACTGGATAATAGTGAGGAGTGAGAAAAAACAGAACCTGCTCTATTAGATGTTGCTACGGGCCTAACAGTTGAATAAATAATCATTGCACTTGGGCAGTGTGGTGGATCAGTGGTTAGCATTGCTGTCTCATAGCGCCAGGGACTTGGGTCTGATTCGACCCTCAGGTGACTGTCGGTGCAGAGTTTACATGTTCTCCCTGTGTCTGTGTGGGTTTCCTCTGGATGCTCTAGTTTCCTCCCACAGTCCAAAGGTGTGCAGTTTAGATGGATTGGCCATGTTAAATTGCCCATAGTGTGCAGGGGTGTGCAGGCTAGGTGGGTTAACCATGGGATAGACAGGGTTACAGGGATTGGGTTGGATCTGGATGGGATGCTTTTGGCAGGGTCGGTGTGGATTTGATGGGTCAAATGGCCTGTTTCCACATTGTAGGGATTCTATGTAATTTGTGGAGCTGCACTTTAGTGTTTAATTGGCTAGGACAAAAAGACAAACCTTCTCAAAAGTCTGGAGGAGTTGGTTGATGCAGTTTACACTAATTAAGTATTACATTAGAGGCCCAGACAGCATTTCACCTGCTGACAAAGAGATATCACAAATCGGTCCTAGTGTGTTTTTTAATTGCAGCTCTCAACTGAAGATGTTACATGAACCAATTACAGCATATCAATATGTCTTCGTGTACCAACAATACAGGGAAAACTTGCTGACAGTAGGGGAATGAAAGCTGGAGTTTGTATAACCTTTATAAATGGGTCTGCTTCATAAGCCAGACTGCCATAATAGCAGCATGCAGAAGCAATGTGATTTGCCTTAACATTACCACACCTCAAAACAACGTCCTGGAAATGTGCAGATTTCATTTGCACCAATTCTGCTTTAAATCCCACGGTCAATGTCATGGAAACAAAAAAGCATGAGGAAAACATCAAATTCTAAAACTTTAAAATGGTTCTTTTGTCTGCTACAGGTAAGTAATCACAAGGTCACTGTATAAAGCATTGCTACAAGCTGGTGGATACACTGGGATTATGTTTTCCATTACTTGAACTGCACTGATTTGCAGATTGAACATGTAATTCAAGCAGAGATCACTCCCGGAGACTAAAGATATCGCTGCAATAAATCCATGGTGTGTAGCAGAATTGTTACAATGTCGATGGTGGCCATTTGGCCCATCATATCTGTACCGGCTGTTTGTTAACAATGCTAAACTCCTGCCTTTTTGCCATTCCCTTGTTTCTAATTAAATAATCATCCTCTGCTCTTTTGGATGCTTTAGTTGGACCTGCCTCTACCAAATTCCCAGGTAATGCATTCTGGATCCTAACTATACGCTGTGTGAAAGAAATTTCACTTGGCATTTGTTTCTTTTGCAAAGCATTTTAAGATTGCCCTCATTGATTCTTGATCTTCTTTCTCCCCTTCTCCTCTGACCAGAACTCTCTCCATTAAATCTTCTCTTAGCCTTCCCCCCTCCAAGGAAAACAGTCCCAACTTCTGCAAGCTTTCCTCACCAATGAAGTGTTACATTCCAAACGCATCCCATGACATCTGAGAAAGCTTCACTAATCCCCAGCAACATGGAGAGGGGAAAGCTGGACGATCCCTCAAACCTGTTCTGTTTCACAGTTAGATCATGGCTTAATTTCAACTAGTATCACTTTCAACATTTTGGTAAAACAAACAAGGACAGGACTTATCATAAAAGTAAGGTCTTGGATAGTGCTTTGGCACAGAGAGACCTCGGGGTTCAGGTACATCATTCTTTGAAGTTTGCCTCATGTAGATAGCCTGGTTAAGAAGGCCTTTCGCACACTTGTCTTCATTACTCATTGGGAATAGGAGTTGGGGGTGCCATGTTGAGGTTGCACAGGACGTTGGTTGCCCTGTTAAAGGAAGGATATTATTAAGCTGGAGAGGGTTCAGAAAAGATTTAACAGGATTTTTCAGCGAATGGAGGATTTGAGTTATAAGGAGAGGGTGGGACTTTTTCACTGGAACGAAGGAGGTTGAGGGGTGACCTTATAGAATTAGAATCCCTACAGTGTGGAAACAGGCCCTTTGGCCCATCAAGTTCACACCAACTCCTCCAAGGAGTAACCCACCCAAACCTATTACCACCCCTGACTAATGCACCTAACCTACACATCCCTGAACACTATGGGCAATTTAGCATGGCCAACTCACCTAACTGCACATTTTTGGACTGTGGGCGGAAACTGGAGCACCTGGAGGAAACCCACACAGACATAGGGAGAATGTGCAAACTCCACACAGACAGTCACCCGAGGCTGGAATCGAACCTAGCTCCGTGGTGCTGTGAGGCAGTAGTGCCAACCACTGAGCCACGATGCTGACCCAAGTTTATAAGGTCATGAGGGTTTTAGATAAGGTGAATAGCAAGAATCTTTTCCCTAAAGTGGGGGATTTCAAAACTAGCGGGCATATGTTTAAGGTAAGAGGAGAAAAATTTTAAAAAGGACGCAAGAGGAGATTTCTTTTACACAGAGAGTGATTCATGTGAAGAATGAACCTGCAGAAGAAGTGATGGTTGCAGATACAGTTACAATGTTTAAAAGACACAACGCCGAATGCTCCTGCCTAAAAAAACGACTCTTTTTTAGAATTTCCATTTTATCCTCCTCCCCATCCTCGACAGTTTACTTTTGGGTTGTGGGAGATTTTCACAAAACAATTGCCACCTTCCTCTGTCCTCCATGATCTTTTAAGACTCAAAACAGAGCAAAATGCTGCAGATGCTGAAAGCTGAGATCTAACATTGCGAGACGCAAAAAGATTCTTTATCTCTCTCTCCACCGTTGCTGCCAGACCTACTAATTCTCTTCAGCATTCTCTGCAGTTAACTCGATATTTAAGGTCATGTCCTCTTGCCCTCTTAAATTCCCCTCATTTCTGTCCCAAATGTGTGACTCCTTATTCTCAAACAATGCTCTAGATTCTCCTCCAAGCAGAATCAAAATTGTTTTATTAGGCAGGAGCATTCGACGTTGTGGAATCATAGAGTCATACAGCATGGGAACAGACCCCTTCGGTTCAACCAGTCCATGCCGACCATGTTCCCAAACTACACCAGCCCCACCTGCCTGTGTTTGGTCCATATCCCTCCAAACATTTCTTATTCATGTCCTCACCCAAATGTTTTTTAAACATTGTAACTGCATCTGCATCCACCATTTCCTCTGGAGATTCATTCCACACACAAATCACTCTCTGTGTAAAAGAAATCACCTCTTGTGCCCTTTTAAAATTTTATTTCCTTTTACCTTAGAAACATGCCCGCTAGTTTTGAAATACCTCAATTTGGGGAAAAGACTCTTGCCATTCACCTTATCTATACCCCTTATAAACCTGAGTCAGCATAGTGGCTCAGTGGTGAGCACTGCTGCCTCACCGCACCAGGGAGCTAGGTCAAGTCTCCTAAGAATCATACGTGTTTCAGTAAGGTCGCCTCTCATTCTGCTCGATTCCAACAAGTACAGGCCCAACCCATACAACCTCTCTTCATGATAGTCCCTCCATACCTGGAATCAGCATGGTAAACCTTCTGTCTCCAAAGCCAGTTTATCTGTTTTAGATAAGGGAACCAACTTGTTCACAGTATTCCAGCTGTGGTCTGGCTAGAACCTTGTAGAGTTTTGGCAAAACATCTCTACTTTTATACTCCACTCCCTGTGAAATAAAGGCCAACATCCCATTTGTTCTCCCTATTACACACTGAATTTGGATGTTAGCTTTTTGTGATTAGAGTCATTGAGTCATAGAGAAGTACAGCACGGAAACAGACCCTTTGGTCCAACTCATCCATGCTGACCAGATAGCCTAACCCAATCTAGTCCCACTTGCCAGCACCCAGCCCATATCCCTCCAAACCCTTCCTATTTATAAACCCATCCAGTTGCCTTTTAAATGCTGTAATTGTACCAGCCTCCACCACATCCTCTGGGGCAGCTCATTCCATACACGCACCACCCTCTGTGAAAAAAAGTTGCCTCTTAGGTCCCCTTTATATCTTTCCCCTCTCACCCTAAACCTATGCCCTCTAGATCTGAACTCCCCCACCCCAGGGGAAAGACCTTGTCTATTTACCCTATCCATGGCCCTCATGATTTTATAAACCTCTATAAGGTCACCCCTCAGCCTCTGATGCTGTAAGGAGGGCTCCTAAATCCCTCTGTTTTATAGGTGCCTGCAGCTTTTCTCCATTTAAATGATATTCAGCTCCTCTATTCTTCCTGCCAAGCTGCATAGCCTCATATTTTCCCACATTACATTCCATATGCCAAGTTCTTTTGCCCACTTGCTTAGATCCCTGAGTCATCCTCACCACTTGCCTATAGTACTTGGCCATAGTACATTCACTTTCCTCATCCAAGTCATCAATATATATTATAAATAATTATGGACCCAGCACTGATCCCTGTAATACTCCACTAGTTATATGTTGTCATCCTGAAAATGTCCTGCTTATCCCAAATCTCTGTCTTCTATTGGTTAGCCAATCCTCTGTCCATGTTTATGTGCAACCCCGCAACACAATTGGCTCTTACCATATTAAGTAGCCCAGCGTGTAGTACCTTACCAAACACCTCCCTGAAAGTCCAAATATGTTGCATTGCTCACATCCCCTTTATCTATTCTGCTGGTTACCTCCTCAAAGAATTCTAATAAATTTGTCAGACATAATTTGTGACACCATTGTTTGATCATAATATGCCTTTCTAAATAGAATCATAGAGTCATATAGCACAGAAACAGACCCTTCAGACCAAATCATCCATGTGACCAGATATCCTGAACTGATGTAGTCCCATTTACCAGTATTTGGCCCATATCCCTCCCTATTCATATACCCATCCAGATGCCTTTTAAATGTTGTAATTGTACCAGCCTCCATCACTTCCTCTGGCAGCTCATTCCATACACAAAACACTGTCTGCATGAAAAAAGTCTCCTTCAAATCTTTCCCCTCTCGCTTTAAAACAATGCCATCTAGTTTTGGACTCCCCGACCCTGGAGAAATGATCTTGGTTGTTCACCCTATCCGTACCCCCCATGATGTTATAAACCTCTGCAAGGTCACCCTTCAGCCTCTGACACTCCAGAGAAAATAGACTCAGCCTATTCAGCCTCTCCCGATAGCTCAAACGCTCCAGTCTCGGCAACATCTTTGTAAATATTTTCTGAGCCCTTTCAAGTTTAACATCTTTTTTTATAGCAGGGTGACCAGAATTGTACGTAGCATTCTAAAAATGTCCTGTACAGCTACAACATGACCTTCCAACACCTATATTGACCAATAAAGGTAAGCATGCCAAACACCTTCTTCACCACCATGTCTACATGTGACTCCATTTTCAAAGAGATGTTAAATATTTCGAAATGGATTTTCTCATCTGGCTTGATTGCAAATTTTGAAAGATAATACTCCTGCAAATTTCACTGTCACACGCTATGATTGGTCAGTTCACTTTATAGATGTTTACATAACATCTCACAATGGAAGCAATTTGCAAGAATTATTTAGGATGAGAAAACAAACATAATCTTTGCAAGTAGGCCACTCTGTCCCTCAAACCAACTCCACCATAGTTAATCTAAATGCCGCTTCTGTCTTCCAATAGGTCTAGACCCCCTTGTCAGTTACAAATCTATATACGTAAGTAGAGGTAGTGTAACATCTGATTAACATGGTATCAATTCACTAACCCAGTCTCACCATAGTTGTATTTGGAATGAGTTTGCCCTTTAGATATCAATTAGAAGATTATAAGTTTTCATTGAAGCCAATTATGAGCCCAGCCAATGATATTTGGCTTAAATAAATGCAGAAGACAAATTCACTCAGCTAAAATATACAAAAAGAGGGGTTATGATCATTAATTGTTGTCCACAAGTGATAAAACTTTCCTTGAACCCTTCTCTTTCTCTTTTTGTTTTGCTGGAAAATTGATAGACCTCACAATAATAAGGACTAAGTTAGAGCAACGGTTCCACTCAGTCATACATTGCTGTTCAAATTGACTCCTGCGATGGTGTCAGGTTAGGAAGGGAAGAAAGACTTACAGACTGCTCCCCCAATCTCAGGTACAACTTGAAATGGCTCCCATTGGCCATTGTCCACTATTGGATTCAACTGGAAGGAATCTGTTTGAATTCTGTGCCCAAACTAAGTTGGAATGTTATTTTCAGAAGTGTGGACAATGTAGTGGAACCTCATGAGCAGCTCCCAACCCCTGGACTTCACTGAGCTTGGTGATGGGACACCACAGAACATAGACTGGGCTAGAAAGGGCCCTGTAAAATATCTCAGGGCCCATCACATATGAGTTCTCAGACAGAATGTGACATTGAGACATATTAGAGTTGGGGACCACAAATTTAATCAATGTGGTAGGCAGGTTTTGAAAGACAAATAGAGAAATGGTTTTAGGAAGGGAATTTGAGAGTTTAACTGAAGGGAAGGCAGTCTATAATGGAGTGTAGAAGCTGGTACTTGTGCATAAGGCCAGAATTGTTGGAGTGCAAAGATCTGGGTGGGAGTGATGGGGGGAGTTGGGATTCGGATCGAGGGAGGGAATGATTCAGGGCTGGAGGGAGTTACGTAGATGGAAGGAACAAATCTGAGCCAAGCAACAATTCTTCAAACTGGCTCACAATATTATCAAGTTTGGGAGTGGGAAGGGGTGGTACAGTTATATAAAATGTTCCCTGTTGAATCAGCAAGAAATAATGCAAATAACAAAGACATTTGCTGTCCCAGTATTAGACTGAACTGAAACTGTTGGTACTCTCATCTTTTGCCATGATATAAATGAGACATGTAACCTAACCCTAACAGGTTATTTGTCATTCCCTCACTGGCTTATATTTAGGCAATGCGCGGGAACATAAGAAGCTTTATTATATTAGGTGCAATGCTGTAATTTTCTGAAATTCTTAGTTTAGAATGCAACTCCACCCACATAGCCTCCAGGGAATATCTGCATATTGAAAATATTACAACACACCTGTATGCATCATCCATACTTATCCCTTAATCTCATTGAGTGAAATCTAATAACGTGGACGAGAAACAGCATAGAACTATTGTCTGCAGTTAATAACAGACTGGAACCTTGTTCACATTTGCGGAGCATTTGTATTTGGTATTTGTCATGGTATTTATCCGTCAACCTGTGTCTTTACTAATGGTTCCTCCAGACAGTGACAGTGTTGATATGGCAGTGGGGCAGGGGCTGGGCACTTTGCAACAATGGGCAGTTAGATTGTCAGTCCTGCCCAGCTGCAGTTGAACACCCCTCCAAGCGCTGGTTGCCCAATAGCATTGGCACAGTGCCAGGAACAGCAGACTACCAAGAATCAGAATCAGAATCCCTACAGTGTGGAAACAGGCCTTTTGGCCCAGCAAGTCCCACTGACCCACCCAGGCCCTTTCCCTTAACCTATATTTCCCCTGACTAATGCACCTAAACCACACATCCCTTAATACTATGGGCAATTTGGCACAGCCAATTCACTTAACCTACACATCTTTGGACTGTGGGAGGAAATCAGAGCAAACCCATGCAGACACGGGGAGAATGTACAAACTCCACACACACAGTCAGCTGAGGATGGAATCAAACATGGGACCCTGGTGCTGTGAGGCAGCAGTGCTAACCACTGAGCCACCATGTCGCCCAGTCTCTTTTCATTTCCTGGACAGGACTAGGAGATGCAGGGACATAGACTGCGGCAGTTCAAGAAGACACCCCCCCCCATCAACATACCCATGGCAATTAGGAACGGGCAGAGCCAACCAGTGATGCCCAAACCCCGTGAAATAAATGAAGAAAAAGAGAGAAAGAGTAAAAGGAAGGGGGAACATAAAACTGTTGCCATGTAAGCAGTAATTTCAAAGTGCATCAACTTAGATGGAGTATCATCTTTCTCTAGTGGCTATGCTTATTAATTAAGCAGATGCATACACACCATGGGTTTTATCATACAAGGTTCAATGAGAGGGCACGGAGGTTTATGCTAATTTTGCAGAAACACATTTAAAGCCAAATATTGAAAGATACTTTCCCGATTCAGGTGGATGTGTTTATCTCAATGTCACAGCTGAGGTGCCGGATTGTGAGAATATGTAGAGGGTAACGATTAACTTGCTGTCAGCTTCATTGCATTTCCATCCCATCAGCCTCAGCGTTCCTTAACGATAATAGATAACAGGGAGTTTGTTCAAATAAAAGGTCAAACTGGCAGGTGACCTAAAGATCCAGAGTTAATAAAATAGTCAAAGAAAATCTCAGAGAGATGAGGAATTATATTTTTAATATGGCAGCAACTTTGTTAATGTTATAATCAGGACTGCATTGGGTTAAAGGATGGTGGAACCAGAAAGCAGTGACTAATGAAAAACAGAAATTGCTGGAAAAGCTCAGCGGGTCTGACAGCATCTGTGGAGAGAAATCAGAGTTAATGTTTCAGGCCCAGTGACCCTTCCACAGAAGTCCTGATTTCTCTCTACAGATGCTGCCAGACCTGCTTTTTCAGTAATTTCTGTTTTTTTTTTATTTGGAGGTGCTGATGTTGCACTGTGGTGGACAAAGTTAAAAATCCCACAACACCAGGCTATATATAGTCCAACAGGTTTAATTGGAAGCACTAGCTTTCGGAGCGACACTCCTTCATCAGGTGGTTATGATGAAGGAGCCGCACTCTCAAAGCTAGTGCTTCCAAATAAACCTGTTGGACTATAGCCTGGTGTTGTGGGATGTTTAACTCTCTGTTTTTCGTTAGTCACTGCTTCCTGGTTCTAATTTTAATCGGACCAGTATAGTAGAGTGGGAGGAAAAAGATAGGTTTAAGAGAACGGAGTAAATAGTTGTCTAATGTTCTCTTTTGGACTTAAAGAATAAAATTGTTAATTTTTACTTTAATTAGTGACCTGTGGGGTAGTTCTTTGCCTCTCGAAATTTACCAGATTACGGTGCGAGGTGAGCTCCTCTGTGTGTTGCGTTTAAATTAGCAGAGGAGTTTACAGCGTGTGGTAACACTAAGCTTCTGTGGATGGAGAGGATAGGGTGTGGGACCGAGGTTTATGGTGTGGGAGTAGGGTGTGGGAGTGGGTGTGGGGTGTGGAGAGTGGGCTGTGGGGCGTGAAAGGGGGTGGGCGTGAGGGAGTGTATGGGCGTGAGGG
>NC_057737.1:45169501-45308697 GCF_004010195.1 Chiloscyllium plagiosum | reverse complement strand
GGAGTGGGCATGGGATTGGACATGGGGCATGGGGCATAGGAGTGGGGTGTAGGAGTGGGTGGGGGTGTGAGAGTGGGCTATAGAATGTGAAAGCGGGTATGGAGTGTGGGAGTGGGAGTGGGAGTGGGGAGTGAGGTGTGGGAATGGGTGTGGGCTGTGGGAGTGGGGTTTGGGGAGTGGGGAGTGGGAGTGGGCGTAGGCTGGGAAACTGTGCCCAAAATATATGAAAAAGATAGTCCAGACACTATTTTTTCTTATTTTAAAGGTAAATGTAAGGTGTTGTATTCCAGATGCAATTCAATTGGTCAAACTGCTCAACTTTCACCAAACCACATGTTATTTTCACACCATGGTTAAAATATGGACAAAATAAAAATACAAATATTGGCTTAACTGTAACTTTATAAACACTCAAAGGCAAATTGTCTCACATGTATTTCTAGCAGCAGGAAGAGAACCTGAGCATTTAGCTGCAACAGAGAGAGGAATAAGAGCTTCCACATCCAGCTTCAAGACTCTAGCAATTGCTGAAAACTAAAACATAAAACCCTGGTTCTGTGGAAGATTGACCCCACCCATTCAGGCTGCTTTTTTTGTTCCACCTTTGAAAAAAATACCCAAGGCCTCACAAACTGCTTACCTAATTGGCCTTGAGCAGACTGCTCTCCACCTCTGTATCAACCTTTCTTCATAAAAATCAAGACAAAATACACCTCTTAAAGCCATAGTATCATCACACCTCACCCCTTATAAGAAAATGAGTCATCAATATACAAAGGTGGCTTCATCTTTGAAAACCTTTGCTCTTACATGGTTTGCATACTACACTACATTTACATTACATTGACTGTAAGCATGCACACATTCACTACTATAGTCTATTTCAGTCCTTTTATTCCCACCACCAAACACCTCTGTCTTCCTTCATCAAATTCACGACAACCCATCGGTAGTTATGTTCTCTCATCCTGCCCTGTGCATGATTTTCAAATTGAGTGGCTGCAATAACAAGCTCCATCTAAACAGTTTGGTATTTTTATTCTTAAATTTCTCCAAAAACTTTAAGGGGGTATGATCAGTATATACAATTGTCTCAGACACATTACTGCCAATGTAAATGTTAGAATGTTGCACAACCAATGCCACACTCAAGGTCTCCTTCTCAATTGTGGAATATTTCTGTTGATGATTGTTCAATTTTCTGGAACAATACCTAATAGGTCTTTTTACTTTCTCATCCCTGCTTGCAAGAGTGCAGTACCAACACCTATATCACTCGCATCAATAGCCACTTTGAATGGTTTTGCTTAATTAGGTGTGGCTAGTATTAGTATTTTCTATATATACATCATGCATCAATTAATTTTTACTTCCCAACTTATTCCCCATGCAATAATAACCACTTTTTCAGGTAGTTTTGATTCTCCTTGGAACCCAATTTTTGAGAACTTCCTCGTTGTTCAATTTAATCTGAGGAATATCCAATTTTGAATTAAATGAACTCAGTTCTTCACTCTGTGTTGTAACAGGTAACACATTCTCCTTTCGCTTTCCTTCCCTATCAAAATGACTTTTGAGCACATTCACATGACACACTCTGTGAGATTTCTTTCTGTCAAATAATTTACCTCACTCACTTTCCTTTTGATTCGATAAGGCTCACTAAACCTCTTAAAGCCATAATATCATCACAGGTGTAATTGTGAGGTGTAGGAGTGCAAGTGTGCAACAGCTTGGTGAAAAACCAGGAGCAGCACGGTGGCTCAGTGATTAGCACTGTAGCTTCATAGCACCAGGGTCCCAGGTTCAATTCCAGCCTCAGGTGAATGTCTGTGTGGAGTTTGCACGTTCTCCCTGTGTCTGGGTGGGTTTCCTCTGGGTGCTCTGGTTTCCTTCCATAGTCACAAAGATGTGCAGGTCAGGTGGATTGGCCATGGTAAATTGCCCATAGTGTTAGGTGCATTAGTCAGAGGGAAATGGGTCTGGGTGGGTTACTCTTCAGAGGGTCAGTGTAGACTGCTTGGGCCGAAGGGCCTGTTTCCACAGTGTAGGGAATCCAATCTAATCATTGGTACTTGGATACAATGCTTGTTTCAGACCTCTGTCACAAACAGCAACATGAGAGTACCTCACACTCGATGACTAGGACTTTATCTGAAAGCCCAATTTCTGCCTTACTTTGGTGATACGCTCCTCCCAGGTCATGAGTCCGTGCCCTCCTATTTGAATCTGGAAGGAGTTCTCATTCAGCATGTCCAACAGTTAATGCAATCATGTTGAGGCAGTATCCCTGTGGAGTGATCCTCCAGACAATTTACAGGGGTCCACTTCCATTATTACATGGAGTCCTCCACTTTGATACCTCCTCTCTGTGCCTGATCATCACTCACCTTTCCCAATGGGACTGCCTGTCAACCCTTCATGTGAGTACTCTGACTTGCCCTCCTCCGTCTGTGTGCCTCCTAATTCCAGGCTGACATTGCATTATGAGAAGTACCACCTTTTACAGTCAGAGTCAGAGGGATGTATAGCATGGAAACAGACCCTTCGGTCCAACCTGTCCAGGCCAACCAGATATCCCAACCCAATCTAGTCCCAACCTGGCCCATATCGAATGAAGTCTCCAATGGGTCCCAAGAACACTATCCTGAAGGTTTATCAAGAAGTTTCATTTGGTATTCTGGCTGATATTTATCCCTCAACCAGAATTAAAGAACAAAATCATCTGGTCATCATTCCATTGTTATTTGTGCAAGCCTTTTGCACAGAAATCAAATTTCCCACATTAACACATTTTGATAACATTTAATCTGAAAACATTCTCGTTAATTTCCTTAATATACCCATTGAAAATGTAATTATTTATAAAAACATTCAGGAAGAGCTTTTAAGACCCTGCATCATTTATAAAGAAATCAACTGGAGAATGAGAAATACCTGTCTTCTGTGACCTGGTGACCCTTGACCTGGTAGCAGTACCAACAGGGCCAAAGATGACACCTTAAATTGTGTAGCTGTAGACACAAAAGGAGAATTACATGCGGAAGGTGAAGTCAATCAACACATAGATGCAAACAAAGAGACACAACAGATAGATACAGGAAGAAGAATACAGGATTCATACAAACAAATCTCTCTGGTAATAAGAAAGAAAGTAACAATCACAGAAGCTCCTGTAGAAGTGGTGTAAGGGTTGTAAAGGAGCTAAATCCTAAAGGACAGCATGGATAGCTCAGTCATGCAAAAGAGCTGAGAATTTGTAACATGTGTTATTGGTGTTATTGGTGAGTTAGTTGAGGAAGAATTCTGGAGGAAGAGAGGAATTGTCCGAGTGTGCCTTGTGTTGATGATAACTATAGCTATGAAACTTGAAGGTGAAAACTGTTGTCAGATAAGACTGCGACATATCCTCCATGAATAAAAATCCACATTTTGTGGAATTGTGGCAATGTATTACCAAGCTGGTGAGAGTTCAGAGGAGATTTACCAGGATGTTACCGGGTATGGAAGGTTTGAGTTATATGGAGAGGCGGGGGACCTTTGTCACTGGAACATGAGAGGTTGAGAGGCAACCTGATACAAGCTTATAAAATAATGATGGGTATAGATAGAGTTAATGGCAGTTGGCGTTTCCCTAGGGTGGGGGGGGGGGGGGGTTCAAGAGTAGGGGACACGCTTTTAAGAAAAAAAGAAATGAGAGGCAAGTTTTTTTTTACATAGAGGTTGGTTCACATGTGGAAGGAACCTCCTGAGGAAGTGATGGGTACAGTTATAATGTTTAACAGGTTTTTGGATAAGTACATGTACAGGAAAGGTTTGGAGGGGTACGGGCCTGGAGCAGGCAGGTGGGACGAGTTTAATTTGGGAACATGGTTGGCATGGACTGGTTGCACCGAAGGGTCTTTTTCTGTGCTGTAAGACTCTACAACTCCAGTAACCCATTCTGCAGGAAGCGAGGCTGGCATTTGTGCATGTATGAGATGTATTTATTTAGCATTCACTATTGAAAGTAAAATTTGCTTTTTTATTTGAAGTGACACTTATTTCTTCATTCTAGTACAATTTGGGTTGGCTCTGGTTCATGAAATCTTGGTGGTTTCTTCATTTGTGGTTCGTTCAATGAATTTGGTCGTTTTAGCTCAGGGTTTCCCAGGGAGCATTGTAACAACACTTCCATAAACCACTTCGATATGCACTAAGATCGTGAAGGGTGCTGTAGAAATGAGCATTCTTTCTTTAGTAACAGATTCTAGAACCTCGTGCTGACTCAAATAGAAAGCAGATTGAGCTGGGGAAGGTTTAGAATGGAAGATGGGAGCTGGCAGAACGGAAATATTGTTGTCTAATTATGTCTCATAAAGTCCCTTGAAGGAAATGTTCCTATTCATTGAATAGAGACCATTTGATTTGAGTCTTTCCAAAACCCTTCACCAAACTGTGCTAAGCTGTTATTAGTGCAGTTAATTTAGCAACCATACCCTTTTTTTCCCTAACTAACATGTTTCATATGTTCCTGTACAGACTGAGGATTAACTGACAGTTCACTGGGAATGTTTGCCTCTTGTGACAGCTCCTGCACATGTCTACTATTACAGCTGAGCTGGCTGTACAACACAGGACAGGACAGCAAGGCAAATATACACTGGTGATAGAGGAGGAGGAATTAAAGGGACAGTGTTTCTATGAATGAACGTTTGGCAAAGCCCAGAAGGTAAAACTGGTAACTTTGCTGAGCCATTGGAGAACGCAATGTTGGGATATATTTGAGAGAGTTCCACTCTGTGCCCCAAATCCTGTTCTTGAAGCTCCTTGCAGACAACAGAAACCTTTGATCTGCTCAGATTTCCCACTCACTTCAATTTGTCATATTGAAATTTGCTGTTGACGCAGAGATTTGGAAAGCAGCATTCTGAGCATTCCCGTTGGTTAGCAAATCCTGACTCGGAGCAGTTCAATTTCGTAACTTGAGATTTTTTTTGGGATCCAACCTTGTTAGGCTGAGGTATGGGTGAGGACCTGGGATAGCCCTCTGACTGAGGCTTGTTAAAGTTGCACCCCTGAATAGCCATCACATGGTAGAGGCTGCTGGAGTGGACACTTGGCATGATCTTTACCTTCATTCATGAAATCCCAGGGATGGTGAGGGGGTGGGAGGGCTTGCTTTGGCCCATAGATGAGCAAGCTACCAGGTATCTTCCCATCCACAGATAAAACTTCAGTGGACCTCTGCCCTGAGGCTCTTCGCATGCGTTACATTTGTTGTATATGTCCCAACTGATCGTAGAATCCCTTTGGTATAGAATGTGGCAGTTTGGCCCATCGAGTCTGCATCAACCCACCCAACAGCATCTCACCCTGAGATAAATCCCCAACCCAGTCCCCATAATCCCACATTTCCTACTCAACCTGAACATCCCTGGACACTTCTAGAATACTGCATTCAATTCAGGCCTCCCTGCTATAGGAAGGATGTGGTGAAACTTGAAAGGGTTCAGGAAAAAGTTACAGGGATGTTGCCAGGGTTGGAGGATTGGAGCTATAGGGAGATGTTGAATAGGCTGGGGCTGTTTTCCCTGGAGCGTCAGAGGCAGAGGGGTGACCTTATAGAGGTTTATAAAATTATGAAGGGCATGGATAGGGTGAACACCCAAGATCCTTTCCCTGGGGTAGGGGAGTCCAAAACTAGAGAGCATAGGTTTAAGGTTGAGAGGGAAAAGATTTAAAAGGGACCTAAGGGGCAGCTTTTAGGTGCAGAGGGTGGTACATGTATGGAATGAGCTGCCAGAGGAAGTGGTAGAGGCTGGTACAATTACAACATTTAAAAGGCATCGTTACGGGTGTATGAATAGGAAGGGTTTCAAGCTTGGTCTCAGTGTGATTTCTTTTTAATGTGTAGTTGTTGTGAAGGTCTGCAATTTGAAGGCACTTCTAACTTTACTGCCTGTTTGCAAAACATAAGAGGTTCTGAACATGAGCTGAATACACATTTTACTCAGTATTTTACACCATTATCCACCAATTAGATACACCTCCTTTGTGTGCACACAAACTAAATTCCTTTAAGTTAGGCACATTTTAAACACATTTAATTGTCTATGTTAATTATGGCTCAGTCGCCATAATATTTTGATTGTGATTATCCTGCTATTTGTTTTCTTGTCCACTGCTGATGTTGCTGGCTCATCGTAACAAATGCATGTGTAACATGGGATTGGACTACACATACAGCCCAAACATCATGAAGCAGGGATTCTTTATTCAGTTCACTACAAACATGAAGGGACGTGAAGGGTATCTAAGATAATAAGATATCTAAGATTACAAAGAGATCTTGGGTCAATCGACTGAAGAGTCACGATGGACTTTAATTTGGATAAACGCAAGGCATTACATTTTTGAAAAACAAACGAGGGCAGGACTAATATGACTAAAAATGGCGCCTTGGGTACTTTTGCAGAACTAGAGACCTAGGGGTTCAGGTACATAGTTCTTTGAAGTTTGCATACTAAATTGCCCCTAGTGTTAGGTGCATTAGTCAGAGGGAAATGGGTCTGGGTGGGTTACTCTTCGGAGGGTCGGTGTGGACTTGTTGGGCCAAAGGGCCTGTTTCCACACTGTAGGGAATCTAATCCAATCAGATATAGATAGGGTGGTTAAGATGTTTAGCACACTTGCCTTAATTGCTCAGACCTTTGAGTACAGGAATCGGGACGTTATGCTGAGGTTGTACAGGATGTTGGTGACGCCTCCTCTGGAGCACTGTGTGCAGTTCTGGTCGCTCTGTTATAGGAAAGATATTATTAAACTGGAGAGGTCTAGGGTCCTTCTTCGAAACATTAACTCTGCTGTTTCTCTCCACTGATGCTGCCAGACCTGCTGAGTTTCTTCAGCAATTTTTGTTCTTGTTTCAGGTTTCCAGCATCTAGCGTTCTTTGTGTTAGTTTAGATCTACCTCCATGTCCCAGTGAGACACTCTCTCCTTCAGTCATCATTCCAGTTTCTATCCATGTTTACCTTCTGGCTGCTCTTCTTGTTACCATTTTGCGGTTCATTTTCAATCCATAATCAAAAGCTTCCTGATTTCACTGATTTCTGATATTTTATAAGACCCTTCCTGCTTCTGCTAGCAGGCCTGTGTCATTTTGCCTCCAATCTGTACCTGTTGGCATTAAAACTAACTGGGTGAATTTTTTTCTGTATTATTTGATTACTTTGCACAGCCTTGTCATTCTCCTCTCTTCACTTGCAACGTCCTGATTACGAAGTGTAGACTGGGTGACCACTTTGTGGAACACCTATGTTCTGTCTGCAGAAAAGATCCTGGGCTTCCAGTTGCCTGGCACTTCAACACCCCACCCTGTTTCCTGACCAACATCCCTGTCTCAGGCTTGCTGCAGTATTCCGGTGAAGCTCAGTGCAAGCTGGAAAAACGGCACCTCATTTTCTGCTTGGGAACTCTGCAGCCTTCTGGACTCAATATTGAGTTCAACAATTTTAGGATTTGAGGCACCATGTCCTTATCCCAACCCTCAGCCCCCAGGCCTTATTATCACAAGGTCCACTATTAAGCACTATTAATCTCCATAGCTATTCATTCCCCCAGGTTGTCCATTCCTTTATCTGTTCACATGTTCATCTCTCTCTTTGAGCTCTCCTTACCTCCTTCTTCCACCTTACCTTCTGCATACAAACCAACATTTTCCGCGCGACCGTAAGTTCTGCGGAAGGTTAACTCTGATTTCTCTCCACAGGTGCTGCCAGACCTGCTGAGCTTTTCTGTTTTTGTTTCTGATTTCCAGCTTCTGCAGTTCTTTCATTTTTTTGTTTCTGACGATCTCTCCTGATTATCCTTCGTTAGTCTAATGCTCATTATTCCATCCCAGTTTAGGATCTGGGGAAACCTCATACTTGTACTGTCAGTGTCACATTTCAAGAACAAAGCACTGCTATTAATATTTGTGAAAAACGCAGTCAGACACATTCTTTTTGGCTACGAAGCAGATCAAAATGTTTCTGTTTGCTTCTAGGTATTTATGAAAGATTTGTCTTCAGTGAAACTTTCTTCATTTGTTCCTGCACTAAATCCAGATTTTGTTTCACTAATTCTGCTTCAAATGTGTTTTTTTTCCTAATTTGATTTTTTTCAAGATCACTTTTATTGAAGCTGAAATTCTAAATTTATTGCACTTTATGTTGCTTAGGTACCAACAGGAAATGTCTCAAATCACTTGGAATGTTTGTTTTGGTTATTTTGATCGCGCATTTCTGTTATCGGCTTCTACACCTGTCTCTCCAAGGGCTTTTAGATGTTCTGTTGTTATTTGATTTGTGCCTGGAGCTTTTCCTGCACTCATCAGTTTCAAAGCATTATCTCTGATATCATAATATTTCCTCCATCTTTTGTCTTTATATCTAGAAAGCTCCTTTAATTTTGAGGAGGTCCTCAATTTGCCATTTTTAGGGCCTGACTTTGCCTCTGCTGGCGCAAAACTGATAGGGGGCGGTGAAAACTCACCTCATCACTATTCTTTTCAATTCCAGTTTAACGGTGGACCTCCTCCACCCTATCTCCTCAGCCAGGTCCCTGATCCTATTGGTTAGCACTGCTGCCTCACACCACCAGGGACCTGGTTTGGATTCCATCCTCGAGTGACTATCTGTGTGGAATTTGCACATTTTTGAGTTTGCATGTTCCCCCCGTGTCTGCGTAGGTTTCCTCCAGGTGCTCCGATTTCCTCTCACAGTCCAAAGGTGTGCAGGTTAGGTGGATTGGTCATATTAAATTGTCCGTACTGTCCAGGGAAATGCAGGATTATAGGGTAGGGGGGGTGTCTGGGTGGGATGCTGTTCAGAGAGTCGGTATAAACTTGATGGGCTGAATAGCCCATCCACTGTAGGGATTCTATGTTGTTTGTTTGCCAAAACCCCCATATTTCCCTATGTTCCAGCATCAGGGATCGCCACCTCAGTCACCCTGTAGCCCCAGGACAGTGTTCTCCTGGGCGTGGGGTCACTGTCCTGGGCGTGGGGTCACTGTCCTGGGGGAGGGGTCACTGTCCTGGGTGTGGGGTCACTGTCCTGAGGGTGGGGTCACTGTCCTGGAAGAGGGGTCACTGTCGTGGTCGTGGGGTCGATGTCGTGGGGGTGGAGTCACTGTCCTGGGCGTGGGGTCACTGTCCTGGAGGAGGAGTCACTGTCCTGGAGGAGGGGTCACTGTTCTGGGGATGGAGTCACTGTCCTGGAGGAGGGGTCACTGTCCTGGAGGAGGGGTCACTGACCTGGGGTTGGGGTCACTGACCTGGTGGAGGGGTCACTGTCCTGGGCATGGGGTCACTGTCCTGAGGGAGGGGTCACTGTCCTGGGTGTGGGGTCACTGTCCTGGGGGAGGTCTCTCTATCTCTAATCTTTTCCACCCTTACAAATCTCTGTGGTAAGTGCCTTTCTCTAATTCCACCCTTGAAGTTAACCCATTTCTATTTCAGATTCCTGCACCCTGAGCTTCAGAATGTCCTGCTTACTCTCTGCCTCATTTACCTCCCAAGAACAATAACCAATCATGTAACGTCAATTCTAATATGACCTTCTCTGCACCGTTTTTAAATGTGGCTTGTCATATTCCAATATTAAGTGTCTCAGAGGTCTACAGAACATAAAAAGGCTCTGTGGTCCATTGGGCCTGTGCTGTAAAGAAATCTACCAGCTAAATATTCTAATCCCATTTTCCAGCACTTAACCCACAGACCTGTCAGCAAGTGCACCCTAGAAATACATCTGACATATTATCAGGATTTCTCTCTCCCACCCTCACAGAGAGTGAAGTTTAGTGCAACTGTTGCTCTATGTTGACATCACACAGGAATACAGAGCAGCTGGATCTGTGCAAACCAGAGATTCCCCACACATTTGGAAGAATGGCAGGGTCTCTGTCCTGGGGGTGGGGTCACTGTCCTGGGGGTGGGGTCACTGTCCTGGCGGAGGGGTCACTGTCCTGGGGTAGGAGTCTGTCTGTCCTCTAGAGTGGGGTCACTGTTCGGCTCTGCCCTTGGAATTGGGTCACTTTATCCTGGATCTGGGATCTCTGTGTTGGGGGAGGGGTCTCTCTCTGTCTAGCACTGTCCTGTGGGTGGGATCTGTTCGTTCTCTGTCCTCGTCCTCTGTTTTCTGACCAGGGGTTTTAAACTCTAAACTGACCCAGTTTAATATGAGTGTGGAGAATGTGTTGTTGACTCAATGTTCCAATAATCAAATGTTCTTGAAACAAGAGAAGGAAAAACATTTCTTTGGTGCAATGTCTTTTTTTCATTTGCAGGTGCCACACTGTTTTCCAGCCCGTGAAGTGAAGAGGTGCCTGTCATTTACACTGGAGCTGAAGACTAGCTTCCATACCAGCTCACCTGCATCATGCCCACCCTATCACAATGCAAGTCTATTCATTTACCTGCCTCTTGGGAAGCTAAAAATAAACCTCCGTCCCAGGCTTAATATATCTCTGCGAATCGATGGGGAGGAGTGAGACAGTCTGCCCACCCCCACCCCCACCCCCACCCAAGGCAGGAGAGAAATTGTTTTTGTGAGGTTCCATCTAGCACAGTGTATGGAGAAACAGCTCTGTCTGAATCACTTTGCAGCTTTATAACATCCCCGGCATCAACTGTCCCTAAAATCAATGATTTCTTGAAACCACCACACAAAAGAAGGAAAGAACATTTGTATTGATGCGATGTCTTTTTTTCATTAGCAGGTGCCACACTGTTTTCCAACCCGTGAAGTGATTTTGTAGGTTAAGATTGGAGCTTATCAGCCACATTATCCCAGACTGTGATGATCATTATTACCGTCTGGACTTTATGGGATTGTCTGAAGCATGAATATTCACGAGGAGTCTGGTGAGATCACCCTGCTCCTTCCAATATCATACCCGCTCCAAGTACAGGCAGGACCTGTGTTCACCAGAATGCTATCTTAGCACCAATGAAAGACCTTTGTGGAGACACTCATAGAGTCTTAGAGATGTACAGCGTGGAAACTGACCCTTTGGCCCAACCTATCTATGCTGACTAGATATCCAAAATTAATCCAGTCCCATTTGCCAGCATTTGATCCATAGCTCCTTAAAACTTCCTATTCCCATCCAGATTCCTTTTAAATGTTGTAATAACCCCCCAGCCCCCACCACTTCCTCTGGCAGCTCATTCTATAGACATACTGCAATCTGCATAAAAATGTTGCCATTTGGTCCCTTTTATAGATTTCCCCTCTCACCTTAAACCTATGCCTTCTACCCTGCGGAAAAGACCTTCTCTGTTTACCCTATCCATGCCCCTTATGATTTTATAAACCTCTGTAAAGTCACCCCTCAGCCTCCGATGCTCCAGGAAACATAGCCTCAGCCTGTTCAGCCTCTCCCTGTAGTTCAAACCCTCCAACCCTGGCAACATCCTTGTAAATCTTTTCTGAACCCTTTCAATGGTAACCACATCTTTCCTAAAGGAGGGAGACGAGAATTGGATACAATATCCCAAAGGTGGCCTCACCAATGTCCGCAAACTTTCAATTGCAGTATGACACTTCTTCAGAGTTCTCTCAATCTGAATTTGAATTAATTTTGGTCTTTATGAGATGCAGGGAGACACCCGCAAGACTGAAGGACTGAAGATACTGCTAATGGCCCATTGCTGTGTCTAACACAGAGATGGCTTTAGGAAGGTCCTGTTGTCTGTGCTGAGTGAAATGCTACATGAATGAGAAAAAAAAATTAACGGATATAATTACATTTAAAATGATTTGAAGATGTAATAAGCAATGAGGATAATGGGGATCCTGTAGGTATAGTACACCTGGACTTCGAGAGGTATTTGATAAGTCAACACAAAAGGTAAGATCACACAATTTCATAGGCCATCTATTAGCTTGGATAGAGGATTGGTTAACCAAGAAAACAGAGATGGAATAAATAGGCCTTTTTCTGATTGGCAAGCTGTAACAATTCGAAAAGTGTGGCGCTGGAAAAGTACAGCAGGTCAGGCAGCATCCAAGGAGCGGGAGAATCGATGTTTCGGGCATAAGTCCTTCATCAGGAATGGGCTTACGCCCGAAATGTCGATTCTCCTGCTTCTCAGATGCTGTCTGACCTGCTGTGCTTTTCCAGCACCACACTCTCGACACTGATCTCCAGCATCTGCAGACCTCACTTTCTCCGAAGCTGTAACTAGTGGGGTGCCACAGGATTCAGTCTTCAGGGCTCAACCAGTTACAATCTACATTAATGACTCAGATGTGGGGATAGGAAGTACTGTCGCCAAACTTGCAGACGACACTAAAATTGATGGGAAAGTCAGTTGCAATGAAGAGGTAAGAGATTTACAAGGATATGGATAGGCTGGGTGAATGGGTCAAAATTTGGCAGATGAAGTCTAATGTAGATATGTGTAAGGTAATCCATTTGGTCAGTCGAATAGAAAGGTAACTTATATGTAAATGGAGAGAAATTTCAGAGTGCTTCAGTGCAGAGGGATTAGGGTGTCTATGTGCATTATTCACAGAAAACTAATACACAGGTACAGCAGGTAATAAGGAAGGTAGATGAAATTCAGGCATCTATTGCTGAAAGAATAGAGAATAAATGCAGGGAAGCCTTGCTGAAACTCTACAAGGCATTAGTGAGACTGCACCTGGAGTATTGAGTACAATTTTGGTCCTTATACCTGAGGAGGGATGCAATTGCATTGGGGCAGTTCAGAGGAGGTTCACTAGATTGATTCAGAGATATGGGGTTTGTCTTATGAAGAGAGATTGAGCAGTTCAGGGCGATACTCTCTGGAGTTTAAAAGAATGAGAGGCGATCTAATTGAGGCCAATAAGGTGCTAAACAGGATTGGTAGAACCAATGTAGAAAGGACATTTCCCCGTGTGGGGCAATCTAGGACGAGAGATCATAATTTTAGGTTAAGAGGTGGCAGATTTAAGATGGAGATGAGGGGGATTTACTTCTCTCAAAGGGTCATGAATCTGTGGAATTCACTTCCCAGAGTGCAATGAATGCTGGGACGTTGAGTAAATTTAAGGAGGAGAGGGACAGATGTTTAATTAGCAGTGGGTTAAAGGGTTAAGGAGAGCAGGCAGGAAAGTGGAGTTGGGGGGGGGGTATTAGATGTGATCAGCCATGATTGTATTAAGTGTCAGTGTAAGCTCAAGGGGCCGAATGGCCTACTTCTGCTCTTAGTTCTAATGTTCAAAGAAAGCAGGTTAGCTCAATTCCTTCCTGGGATTAAGGGGATATTTTATGAGGCAAGATTAAGCAGGTTAACTGTCTATCAGTTGAAGAATGAGAGGTGATTTTCATTCACTCATTCATCAGACGTCGCATCACTACTGGGCCAGCATTTAATTGCCGTCCCTAATTGCCCAGAGTCAAACATGTTACAGGTGGATTTGGAATCACATATAGACTGGGTAAGGACTCCTCACTCTGACTGCTGTTCACAGCATGGTCGCATGTTGACCAGCTGAAAAGAGTCGGTGAGTAGGGACGATGAGCTCCCAGTGGCTCGAGGCAGGGGTTGAGGTGGCAGCCATTTTGTCCACAGATGAGGAAGGAAGTGCTAGTGCCTTAGTGATTCCTGTCCCCTGCTACTGCCCTGGACAAACTGAGGCCTGTCAGAATTCAGGAACCTTCAACACAGGAGTGGGCGGCACGGTGGCACAGTGGTTAGCACTGCTGCCTCACAGCGCCAGAGACCCGGGTTCAATTCCCGCCTCAGGCGACTGACTGTGTGGAGTTTGCACGTTCTCCCCGTGTCTGCATGGGTTTCCTCCGGGTGCTCCGGTTTCCCCCCACCATCCAAAGATGTGCAGGGTCAGGTGAATTGGCCATACTAAATTGCCCATAGTGTTAGGTAAGGGGAATGGGTGGGTTTCGTTTCGGCGGGTCAGTGTGGACTTGTTGGGCCGAAGGGCCTGTTTCCACACTAAATCTAATCTAAATCTAAAGGAGTGCTCGACACCCTTCAAAGGCCTGATTGCTGCCAGAGTCAGCGACAGCTAAAGTCACTGCAGAGTGTGTAAGGATAGACTCCTGCTGAGAGCCCTCCGAGGGTGTCTAAGAGGTAGCAGATGCTGGAGGAGCAGTGCGGGGTGAGTGAAGGTCTGTCGGAGATCCAGAGGGGACCCTGCCTTAGACAATCAAAGGCAGGAATGGGGCCATTGTCCTCTTGCCCGTGTGGGTGGCCTCCTCCAACAAGACGTTGGTGACCCTCCTTTGCAACAGGCATGGCAGAGATGCACAGCACACCTACCCTCAGACCATCGCCCAGTCCCTGAGCTTGAGGGAACAGTTCTATCTCAGGTCTTTGTCCGTTTGGGACAAGTCTGTCCAGTCTGTCTTTGCAATGAGGAGGAGCTGCTGCCTTCTGCTACTCGCAGGATTTTGTGAGTGTGGACAGCCCTTCTGCCATAGCTTGCATTGCTTGGCTACAGAGGAGGCTCCAGTACCTATGCCCAGGCCTCAATCAGCCAGAGGTGCCAGGCCCGGGGGATCAGCCTGACAGTACCTGCAGCTAAGGTACACTGGGTAGGAGCACCAGAAATCCATTTTAAAAACACATTGGATGCACTTGGGCCTTGGTGATCAGAGGACAGTCCATGAGTCTCACCTCGTTAGTGACAATGAATTCAATTTGGTTTCAGACAGCTTCCATTCCCTTACTAGGGCTCCTCCGACAATGTAAGATGGGCATGTGTTGACCTAGGGGTTGGAAAGGGGTGAGCATGTTGTGAGTGAGTGTGTGAGAGAGAGACTGTGTGTGAGTGTGTGAGAGAGATTTTGTGTGTGTGTATGTGTGAGAGAAAGAGAGAGAGAGAGAGAGAGAGACTGTGTGAGAGGGAGACTGTGTGTGTGAGAGAGACTGTGTATATGAGTATCTGTGAGAGATTGTGTGTGTGTGAGAGACAGACTGTGTGTGTGTGTCTGTGTCTGTGTATGTGTCTGTGTGTGAGAGAGTGAGACTGTTTGTGATACCGTGTGTGTGTCTGTGTATGAGAGACTGTATGTGTGTGTGAGAAAGAGAGGCAATAAGTATATGTGTGCATGTGAGACAGACAGAGTGTATTTATGATTGTGTGTGTGTGTATGAGACAGTATGTGTGTATGAGTCTCTATGTGTGAGAGAGCGACTCTGTGTGTGTGCGTCTGTAAGAGACTGTGTGTGTGTGCGTGTGTGTATGTGTGAGAGAGAGAGAGAGAGAGTGTGTGTAAGAGACTCTGTGTGTGTGTGAGATAGACAGTGTGTTTGTGAATGTATGTGTGTGATATGACGGACGAAGAGAACCACTATCTGGGAAATGGTGGTCAGTCACAAAGGGGCCATGAGCAGGCGAAGGCACAGAGACAGACTCCATTCCCCCGTGAAGCTCACTACCTGCCACTTGTAGAATTGGAGCCTGGTGTCATTCCTTTCAGAATCTGACTGAACGTAATGGCTCCTTCACCTCAGTTATGGCTACAAAACATCAGCGCAAGAAGGCTCTCAGTTTGATCTTCGCTCTGGACTGTGACTCATCTTCATGAAGTAGAAAGCCAATTGCTCCCAGGACCAATAACCTCAATATGGTGGACATGGGAATGACAGCACAGCTGGCTGTGAAGTCTTTGTTATTTTGTTGCACTAAGCACAGCCCAGATAGGCCTGAAGTGTTATGACTGCACTACATGTGATGTTCCAATATAAACCTCACTTTCAGTGGCATTAGTAATAACCTTCTTCAGTTACTGTAACAGAAAAACCTGGAGGAACTCAGCAGGTTTGGCAGTATCTGTGGAAAGAAAGCAAAGTTAACATTTTGGAAGCAGTGACCATTCTCCTGAAATTTAAAGGAAGCTTTTGACAACACAATCTATCATCCATGGTTCTATGCTTCAATGCAGTTACTGTATCTGTGCTGTAAGTGGTCAGTAAGCACAGAGTCTAGACTAGAGTCATGAGTCATAGAGATGTACAGCATGGAAACAGATCCTTCAGTCCAACCCGACCATTCCGACCAGATGTCCCAACCCAATCTAGTCCCACCTGCCAGCGCCCGGCCCATATCCCTCCAAACCCTTCCTATTCATATACCCATCCAAATGCCCCTTAAATGTTGCAATTGTACCAGCCTCCACCACATCTTCCATACACGTACCACCCTCTGCGTGAAAAAGTTGCCCCTTTGGTCTCTTTTATATCTTTCTCCTCTCACCGTAAACCTATGCCCTCTAGTTCTGGACTCCCTGACCCCAGGGAAAAGACTTTGTCTATTTATCCTATCCATGCCCCTCATAATTTTGTAAACCTCTATAAGGTCACCCCTCGGCCTCTGACGCTCCAGGGAAAACAGCCCCAGCCTGTTCAGCCTCTCCCTGTAGCTCAGAAATGCAAGTCTGACTTTTAATGGCAGTGTGCATAGTTAGTGCCATTAATAAACTTCAACATATCTTTCGCATCAAGAACCCCAGTCTTTGTGGTATATATCACAAGGACTAACATATAGGGAATATGTATACCAGATCATCAGTGATGCTTTACCCTAAACACACATCAGACTCTACAATCCATTAGTTTGTTGGCAATCATAGCTGAGGGATAGTGTCATGGCAAAGGAAAGGATAGTGTCATGTGAATTGGGCGGCATGGTGGGTCAGTGGTTAACACTGCTACCTCACAACACTAGGGATCCGGGTTCAATTCCAGCCTCGGGTGACCGTCTGCGTGGAGTTTGCACATTCTCCCCATGTCTGTGTAAGTTTCTTTCAGGTGCTCCGGTTTCCTCCCACAGTCCACAGACATGCAGGTTAGGTGGATAGGCCAAGCTAAATTGCCTATAATATCCAGGGCTGTGCAGGCTATGTGGATTAGCCATGGGGAAATACAAGGTTATAGAGTAGGGGGGTGGGTCTGGGTGCTGGGTGGGGTGCTCTTTAGAGAGTCGGTGTGGACTCGATGGGCTGAACGGCCTACTCCCACACAGTAGGGACTCCATGAGAAAACCAAGTGATGCAGTAACTCAACACTTTTAGGAGAGAAGGGGGAAAATCAGGAATATTAAATTCTCCCAGAATCAAGAAAACAAATACAAAGGAAAGTTACCACAGACTCACTTATTGATCCACTTTGGAGGCAGTTGTAAGAAACTAGCACATAACTGTGGGACAGGATCATATATGTGCCAGGCTGGGTAAAGATGAGAGATTCAAATTCTCAGAGATGTGGCTCACACTCTCTGTATCACCAACCCAATCAAATCCAGCCTCCGTCCCTCTGCTCCCCCAAGACATCCCTGGATCGGGGGTCATTATAAATGGCCAGGTTTTGGGGATCATGGATATGAGAGAAACCCAGATGCAGCTACAGAGGGGCCATCACTGAGGGACGTGAGAGCAGCAGGAGGAGGAACAAGACTGAAATCAATTCTTCCGGCTTTGGTTGAGAGGTAAAGGTGTCAGGAAGTGGTGGTATTGGAGCCAGTATATATCCACACAGAACCAGGATCCACCTTCCTACGGGCCATACATGGAATACAGAGAAGGAGTAGTGGTGGGTGAGAGGTCTCAAAAATCTAGAGAAGGCCAAGGCATCAACATTAGGTCTCACCATCTGATCCTCCTGGTATCTCACCATCTGATCCTCCTGGTATCTGACTACTAAACAGATAATAGGAGTATCCAGTCCATGCCAACTTAGTTAAAATATGAGTTTATTGAAACAGTGCATACTTTTGGATGCCTTTTAGATTGGAATATGTGTGTGCAAGAGAGAGAGTGTGTGTGTGTGTGTCTGTGTCTGTGTGTGTGTCTGTGGCTGGGTGTGGGTCAGTGCCTGTGCTTGTGTGTATGTGAGTGTGTGTCTATGTTTGTGTGTGTGTCTGTCTATGTTTGTGTGCATATGTCTGTGTGAATGTGTGTACATGTGTTTTCAGAAAGCTGTATGTATAAAATCGCTTAAGGAAAGAATGATCTCAAAGCAGTATCTTTTCTATGTGGTGATAAATCCATTCGATAACACGATTCTGTTTTTAAAAAGAGACGAAGATCAAGACAATGGGGGAAAGGAAAAGCACAGTGACCTGGAAACAGGCCTGACAGCTGCCTGAGACACTCCCACTAACAAGGGCAGGTTCCTAAGGGATGTCCTTGCTTAGCAACTGCCCAAAGCTAGCACTGACTGAGTTCACTAACCCTTGAGAGGCACATCCTGCTTCAGCCCCATCAGTAAAGGCAGAAAATACTCACCATATTTCCCAACCCCACCCTCTCTACCATCCCCAGTCCATTAAATAGCGCAGTAAATCCTAGTGTTTTCACATGTCTGCATTATTGCACATGTACTATCGTCTCTCCTCTTCCTTTCTTTCATCCCTGTGGTATTGTGGAAAATTCAAATGCTATGACCCTTTTCTGCTTTGTCCTTAGTGGAGTGTAATTGTCATTCCAGTTAGAAGAGTATAATGGTCGTCTTCCTTGTGTAGTGTTATCTTCCTGGTTACTTTATTTTTAAATTAATTCATTTAAATGAAGGCATCAGTAGCTAGGCCAACATTTATTGCCCATGTCTAATTGCCAAGAGGGCAGTTAAGAGGCTGTAGACCTGGAGTCACATGTAGATCAGACTAAGGATGGCAGATTCTTTCCCTAAGTGACCTTTGCGAACCAGATGTGTTTTTCCAACGATTGACAATTGTTTCATTGTCATCATTAATAGAATGTCATAGATTTTTATTGAATTCAAATCGCACCATCTGCCGTGCCAGGTCCCCAGAACATTACCTGGGTCTCCGGATTAACAATCCAGCAATAATATCACTCAACCACTGCCTCCCCTTTGTATCTTGCTAGTTACAACATTGCAATAGTTATCTTTCTAGTCAAAGTAATGTAATGATTATTTTCCTGGTGATCTTTTTAAATTCACCTCTTGTGTAACAATTTCTTCTGCCGTCAGTAATGAATGAACTCACTCTTTTTGTTAATTCAAGAAAGCCTGATTAAATTGCCTTCTGTTGATGTGTGAGTTCATTTGGTTCTGGGAGAAACATATACCAACAAGGGAGAGACTCTTCTAAAATGACTGTTGTTGCAACCAGCTAAGGGAGTGAATAAAGAAGGGGATTATGTCCACCCCATCCTCAACAAGAGCTTAACAATTTGGGGTATTCCATCTGGAGCTGTAACAAATTGGAGAACTTTGCCTGGGCTCTGGGTGTAACTGTTGTTGGAGGTAATGTTTTTCAAACAGCCATCTAACACACACAGCAATGAGATTACTGGCCCAGAACACCTTGGAGAAGTTGGGGGTATTTTACTTTGAGAAGTCATTGCTGAAAGGAACTATGGTAGAGGTGTACAAAATCATTCAGAGTCTGGACAGTGTTGACAGGGAGAAACTGTTCCCAGCTTAGTTACAGCTAAGTAGGACCTTAGGCAGTGCTGTAGAATGGAGAGACCTAGGGGTGCAGAGTACATCATCCTTTGAAGTTTGCGTCACTGGTAAACAGGTTGGTGAAGAAGGTGTTTAGCACGCTTGGTCGTCATTGCTCAGACCTTTGAGTATAGGAGGTGGGATGTCATGGTGAGGCTATCTGTTGGTGATGCCTGTTCTGGAGTACTGTGTGCAGTTCTGGTCGCCCTGTTATAGGAAGGATATTATTAAACTGGAGAGGGTCCCGAAAAGATTTACCAGGATGTTGTTGCGAATAGAGGGTTTGAGTTATCAGGAAAGGCTGCATAGGCTGGGACTTTTTTCACTGAGAACAGGAGGTTGAGGGGTGACCTTATAGAGGTTTATAAAATCATGAGGGGTATAGATAAGGTAAATGGTAGGTACCTTTTCCCTAGGGTTGGGGATTTCAAGTCCAGAGGGCATGTTTTTTAAGGTGAAGGGTGAAAGATTTAAAGACCTTGGGGGCAATTCTTTTACACAGACAGTGGTTCGTGTGTGGAATGAACTCCCAGAGGAAGTGATGGATGCGGGCACAGTTACAACATTTAAAAGACATTTGGATAAGTTCATGAATAAGAAATGTTTGGAGGGATATGGGCCAAGCGCAGGCAGGTGGGACTAGTGTAGTTTGGGATCATGGTCAGCATGGACTGGTTAGATCGAACGTTGGTTTCCATGCTGTGTGACTCTAAGACTCCATGACTGTATAACTCATTAACAGATCAAAAGTGAGAAAGCACAAATTTATATTAAATGGCAAAGAAAGTAAAAGTGACACCAGGAAAACTCAGAGAGCTGGAGCAGAATAGCCTCCTTCTGCACTGAAGCAGCTCTGTGATTGTGCGATCTGTTTCAGTTACACTGACTGACAGCTGAATATTAGCCAGGATACTAACGAGAAGTCTCTTCTTATTTTTTGAAACAGCACTACAAGATCTCTAACCGCCTCCTGAGAGAACAGACGAAGCCTCAGTTTAATGTCTCATTCAAGAGAAAGTACTTCACTGAAATGCCAATCTAGATTAAGTGCTCAACTCTTCAGAGTGGGCTAGAAACCCACAATCTCTGACTCAGATATGGGAGTAATACTGACATGGCATAGGGCCCATATCCACAACTGAGTGATTCACCACATCTAAAAGGCCACAGAGTTGATAAACCACCACAACCTGCGAGGACTGACAATTAACAAACAGCACTCAAAGCATTGCACGTTAAGTAGAGCACTAATATAAGCAGAGTCTCAACAATTTGTAGACTGCAGCAGAACTAGAGGCCCCAGTGAACATTGGCATATTCCATAAATATTCTTAAGTTAAATTGCAACTAAACTGATGGATTGTAAGCAGAAATGTCCTCTAAAGTTGTTTAGGAGACCTCACCTGTCCAGTTTACAGATCAAGGAGAAGCTAAGGACTTCAGATGCTGGAGAGTCAGAGTCGAAAAGTGTGGCACTGAAAAAGCACAGCAGGTCAGGCAGCATCGGGGAGCAGGGGAGTCAATGTTTCTGAAATGTCAACTCTCCTGCTCCTCGGATGCTACCTGACCTGCTGTGCTCCTCCAGTGCCACACTTTTCGACAGTTTACAGATCAAACCAGGCAAAAACAAGGGGGATTTGCAGCTTTTCAATATCATAAGCGCAATAAATTTAGGGAATAGTCAGTGACACAACCATGTTGCAGGTAATGTTAAGGAAATTCATAACACTGAGGGCAGGAAGCCAGGATTCAAACATCTGGAACAAGTGTGGCTCCCAAACCCACAGCATCAGGAGGGACAGGCAGGAGGCTAGAAGAACACAGCAGGCCAGGCAGCATCAGGAGGGACAGGCAGGAGGCTGGAAGAACACAACAAGCCAGGCAGCATCAGGAGGGACAGGCAGGAGGCTGGAAGAACACAGCAAGCCAGGCAGCATCAGGAGGGACAGGCAGGAGGCTGGAAGAACACAGCAAGCCAGGTAGCATCTGGAGCTGGAGAAGTCAACGTTTCAGGTGTAACCCTTCTTCAGGACCTGAAACATTGGGTTATTCGGGTGCCATGTTAATTACATAAATTATCAAAGAATTATTCCATATAAAGTTAAAGCAAATTTCATTTTTTGTTCCAACCAGGGCTCTTGATTTCTTAAGTGACTCCGGGACGTGCCTTACACTGCAGCTGCCAAAGCAGACCCTAAGTCCACAACACCAAGGGAGGAAGCATATTGAAGCAGTCCCCACTGCCACTGACCAGACCCAGAACACTGCCTCTGCCAAAGCCAACAATCGCCGTTGATACTCCAGCTGCCCCCACAGCCAGGTGACTGTCCCAACACCTGAGGCCTATGCTCAATTTTTGAGGCCTGAAAACAGATTTGCATTTATAATGTGTTTCTCACATCCACTGGGGGTTTCAAGATGTTGTTGCACAACCAATGACACATTGAGAAGTGTGATCACTGTTGTAACGGGAAGAGTCAGAGGTTTGAGGAAAGATTGGATAGACAGGAGCAGTGAAGTTTGAAAGGGGACCTGATAGAGATGAACACAATTATGGGAGGGGCATACAGAGGGGGGAGTAGGAAGGCACTTTCTCCATTAGTGGAGACTGGTGCATTTAATGTCAGAGGCAGGAGGCTCAGGGGGGAACTGGGAGAACATCCCTCACTTGGAGGGTTGTGGGAGTCTGGAATTCACTGCCTGCAATATTTAGATATTCACATGTCATAACCTGCAGTGTTATGGGTCAAGATCTGGCAGATCTAGTCAGATCTTCATAGACTGGTGCAGAGATGGACCGAAAAAGCTCCCTCTGTGCTATAAACATCTACAGCCAATGTTTTATTAACTTGCACTTATGGGACCAGGAGTGTGCTGATTGATCGAGTAGCCAGGTTAATCAGGAGGTCCACATAATCAATATTAAAACACACATTGAGTAAAAGAAACATAATGTACATGTCACTGTTATACTTTATTTACAGCATTAATCACTTAAATAATAATGTAACATTGCCTTAAACTTAGCAACAGACAGCCTTCTCACTAACACCCTCAACTGACTACAGTAGATTAAATTCCCTACAGTATGGAAACAGGCCCTTCAGCCCAAAAAGTCCACACCAACCCTCTGAAGAGCAACTCACTCAGACCCATTCCCAATATTTACCCTTGACTAATGCACCAAAATTATGGGCAACTTAGCATGGCCAAATCACCTGATCTGCACATCTTTGGATTATGGGGCGAAACTGGAGTATCCAGAGGAAACCCACACAGACACGGGGAGAATGTGTAAACCTCACACAGACAGTCACCTGAGGCAGGGATTGAATCCAGGTCCCTGGTGCTGTGAGGCAGCAGTGCTAACCACTGAGTCACTGTGTTGCCTATTAGGCATCATGCTATTGGAGGAGAAATTGACTTGAAATTGAATCAACTGTTGATGTTTTGTGTTGTCATTCCATTAAACAACAAGCATATTTATACTGAGATAAATAAATTTTTAAAATTATAATAATTGTAAAGAATAATAGTGTTTGATAATGTTTTGCCGGTTTATCAAGAGTGCTAGTTAATAAGATGCTGGTTAAAACAAGAGTTTGCTTTTAAGTCTGTGAGTCTATGATCAGCTGCTATACCTTTCTTGCAAACTGCAACCTGCTAATGAATAGATCCTCATTGCTCTTTGTGATGCTGATTCAGCCATAGACATTGACCAGGACATCTGAGTGAACTGCCCTGCTCTTCTGCCATGGGATTGCTGTGATATCCACCTGAGACAGGCAGCTTAACATCTGGAAGACTGACATCTCTAACATGCAGTGTAGCACTCCCTCAGTGCTGCACAAGAGTCTCAACTTTGATTTTGATATTCATTCCCTATCATTGAGAATTTAACCCAGAGCTGTGTGGCTGAAGGGGCAAGAGAGCTACCAGCTGGCAGTGTCATAGATTTGATCCAGGATTTAGCTCAGTCCTAATCTGATCACACTCTCACTCAAGGTCAGCAAGATCCAAGATTCTCAGAGAGCACCTTCCAAACCCATGACCACTTCCATTCAGGTGGACAAAGGCAGCAAAAACATAGGAACACCACCCCTTGGAAGTTCGCCTCCAAGCCACTCACCATCCCAAACTTGGAAATATATCGCTGTTCCTTCAGTGTGGCTGGGCCAAACTCCTGGAATTTCCTCCCTAAGGGGCATTGCGGGTCTTCCTACAGCAGGTGGGCTGCAGCGGTTCAAGAAGGCAGCTCACCACCACCTTCTCAAGGGTAACTAGGGACGGGCAATAAATGTTGGCCCAGCCAGTGATGTCCCATGAGAGAATGAAAAAAAAAGAGGTCACTCTTCAGGAGCAGCGGGCCTTGCTGGCTATTTTATTGAACACTTCTTTTCCCAAAGGGGACAGTGAGCATTTGTAGCTGCTTGGATGAGTAGTTTACTAGTGATGGTACTTGGGTGGGGTAAATGCTCATGGTTCAGAGGGGCAATCCACAAGTGAAAATTTGACGGCAGTGTTTTAAACCTGGGAATCTCTTGTTGGGGCTCAGTGGTTAGCACTGCTGTCTCACAGTGCCAAGAATCCAGGTTTGATTCCAGCCTCGGGCGATTGTCTTTGTGGAGTTCGCACATTCTCCCCGTGTCTGCTTGGGTGCTCCAGTTTCCTGCCACAGTACAAAGGTTAGGTGGATTGGCTGGTATAATTGCCTATAGTGTCCAGGGATGTGCAGATTAGGTGGGTTAGCCATGGGAAATGCAGGGGGATAGGATTGGGGGGTGGGTCTGAGTGGGATGCTTTTCAGAGGGTTGGTGTAGACTCAAAGGGCCAAATGGCCTGCTTCCACACCATACGGATTCTATGGTAAGAGCCAGTATGTGTAAAAATGACCAGGAAGCTGTCAGATTGTTGCCACAAGAACCCAGTTGGAGAGATACCAGACCATCATTACCCAGTTTGGCTGGGGGTGTCTTCAATGTCACAACCAGCCACTCCCTGTACGAGGGGCTAGCAGGATCATGTTTCTGTGCCCAATCTCTACCATCTCACAGTACACAGCAACGGGACAATAAACATCAAGCAGCACCCACGTACCAAGAAAGAACAGTAATAATGTTATAAATCCACTGCCTATTCCCTGTGTGAGCATTTCCTTTGTGGTCCTGGATTAACCTGGAACTCCCTATGGGAGGTAATCTCCTGCAGTCCTGCTGGCTCTGCCTAAAACCTGATATTCAAACACTCGGAAAAGTTTACTTCAAAAAGGGAAATTATGGGTGGAAGAAGTTGAACTGCAGTCCTGTCAGATTATAATTAAGCTTGCAAAGTCATTCCCTTTCAAACAGCTAAAGTCTGCACCCGTGCCAACAGCTTTTTTTGATGCCTCTCTGATTTACGTTGTCAAACATTTCGTGTTTATCTTTAACTAATGTCTAGGTTGAAATTATATAGCTTTCACATCATACTTTAAAACAGTCTCTCTCTGCAGCTAAACATTGGGTATCGAGGGAAAAAATAGTTCTGTGGCTGGTAGGACGCAGAAGGAGTGCTATACTATGGAATGGGCAGGGCAGTGGAGCCCAACTTTAACTGGTGAGCTAGCCTAGGCAGTGCAGCATTTTCCAAATCATAGAATCCCTACAGTGTGGGAGCAGGCCATTCATCCTATCGAGTCCACACTGATCCTCTGAGGAGCATCTCACCCAGACCATTCCCTGTAACCCTGCATTTCCCATCCACCTAGCCTACACTTCTCTGGACACTATTGGGCAATTTAGCATGGCCAGTTCACATAAGCTGCACATCTTTGGACATGACCGTGGTGAGACAGCTGGCACCTCCCTGACCCAGAAACAAAAGACTGCAGATGCTGGAGAACTGAAGTTGGAGCAGCAAGTTCTGGAAACGCTCAACAATTCTGGCAGCATCTACGGAGAGAAAAACAGAGTTGGCGTTTCGAGTTTAGCATGATTCAACGTCTTTGGGCAACCATGGAGCTGTAGGAACCCAAGATCTCTCTCCTCCTGCTTTAATATGGCATTAATAATGCTGGTGAATGGAGCACTTCATTACACATTTAACACCCACAACAAAGGATCAATTTATATTCACATTGCTGCTGATTGTGTACAGCTATATTTCTAACCCTACTGTGAACCCTATAAGAATGATGTGCTTATTTTCACGAGAATGGTTGTAGCTGTGTAACTTCTATCAATAACAGCATTGACACAACTCTCCAGCTCCCCCATTTTAGACATCAGGAAACTGCAGCTGGCTGCTCCCAAACACCTTACAGCCAAGCCTTCAAACCCTGAGCCAAATTGAGATACTGTAGGCATTTTCTCATTATTCCACAAGGAGGAATTTCACAGACACACTTTGAAATCCATTTTAAAACTACTAAAAATGTTTATAAATTAGTTAATCTCAGGTTGATCAGTTACAGTTTTGAGCTGAAATATGAATGTTGCAGCACAATGACAGTGTCCCTCACTCTAGGCTTAGGTTCAAAAAGTCTCACCTGCTCCAGTGGTGTGTACTAACAACTCTGAACAGGTTGATTAGAAATATCTCTGAGGCTGGATTGAATCACTGGAGCAAGGCTTGGAGGTTAAAATTCACATAATTTGACCTAATTTTATATCATTTTGATATTGTTGTGTGCACTCAGTAAGCTGGTTGTTCTGCAATAGGCTGAGGAGGAGAAAGATTTTAAAAAGACATGAGGGCAAATTCTTTACACAGAGGGTGGTTTGCATGTGCAATGTACTTCCTGAGGATGTGGTGGATTAAACAATTACAATGTTTAAAAGACATTTGATTCAGGATATGCATGGGAAAGGTTTGGAGGGATGTGGGCCAGGAGCAGGCAGGTGGGACGAGTTTAGTTTGGCATTATGTTCAGTATGGACTGGTTGAATCAAAGGGTCTGTTCCCATGCTGTATGAGTTGCAAAACGGAGAAATGTTCTGCAACAGCACCACCAGTGGCAGGAGAGTGCAATTACAGTGTGACATGTTTACATAGGCTGTTTGCATTGTAAATGTGAACACAGACATTTATCAGGGAAAAATCTTGAGACAAGAACTGAAGTAAAGAGAGCAAAGTTTTGTAATCAGGAAGTGCGCACTGATTTTTGGAAGATATGACTTAATACACTGCCATTTCATCTCTGAACCTTGGATTTAAATCCAGATGAGGCAGGTTGGATTGAAATCTGTCATCTGCCAGAAGACCAGAATAAAAGAAGATGAAGCAACTCAAACTAATAATTTATTGTAATAAATTAAGAATGGAAATGAAAGTGGAAACTTGAGTCACATATAGCTTCCTTCAGACTGTGATGTCAGGATCTAGTGCCTGATAGCATATAGCTGCCAATGGTTTGAGATCAATCTCACCCTAAATAAAGACAGAGCTAGCTAATGGAGGAAATTAAAATGACATTTTAGTATTGTACTGTAGTAAGGAGACATCCCTGAATAAGGTTGTACTGACCTGGGAGAACTTTAATGTTGGTACAGGGTATAACCCCTATAATTAAACAAATCTTCTGTAGCTGGATTATTTATTAAGTTCCATTAAAGATTAAAGAAAGCAGAATTAGTGGGAGGAAATACACTTTAAAAAAAATAAACCATTTGTGCAGATAATTCTGTGTATAAATAATATAACTGTATTTTCATCAGTGCTCATTAAGAGGGTATAAATTCTCATCAACAGTAATTAATAAAGTACATGTTTACATCCACTAAATGCTTGTGTTGTTTCTCTCACAAAAAGCCCATGACATTTCAAAGTCTTTTTTTTTAATTCACACACTAGATGCAGGAATTGCTGGCTGGGCAGCTTTTTTTGCCTCAAGACCACCTTCTTAGAAACATAGAAAATAGAAGGGGGAGTAGGATATTCAGCCCTTCAAACCTGCACTGACATGCAATATGAAAGTAGCTGATCATCCAGCTGAGTATTCTGGCCCCACTTTCTCCCTATACCATAGAATCATTAAACCCCTACAGTGTGGAAGTAGACCATTTGGCCCATTGAGTCCATGCATACTCTCTGAAGAGAAGCCCAGCTCCCCCCCCCCAATCATGCTGCACTTCCCATGGCCAATCCATCTAACCTGCACATCTTTGTGACTGTGAGACAAAACTGTAGCACCCAAAGGAAACCCACACAGACATGGAGAGAATGTGCAAACTCCACACAGACAGTCGTTCAAGGATGGAATCGAATGCAGGCTCCTGGCACTGTGAGGCAGCAGTACTAACCACGGTGCCATTCTTTTGATCCCATTAGCCCTAAGAATTATATCTATCTCCTTCTTGAAAATATTGCAAATATTGCAGCTGATGGTGTTCCCCCCCAAACCAATGAAGCATTTTATGAAGTGTAGCCATTGTTGTAAAGTCAGAAATGTAGCAACTCAATTTGTGAACAGCAAGCTCCTACAGTTGATAACCGACTAGATGATTTGTTTTCATGATGGAGTCATAGAGTCATACAGCACAGAAACAGATCCTTCGGTCCAACCAGTCCATGCCGAACATAATCCCAAACTGAACTAGTCCCACCTGCCTGCTCCTGCCATGTCCCTCTAACCTTCATGTACTTACCTAAGTTTCTTTTAAACATTGTAACTGTGCCTGTTTCTTCATTCTCTGTGTAAAAAAAATTGCCCCCATATCTTTTCTTTTAGATCTCTCTCTACTCAACTTAAAGAGATGCCCCTTAGTCTTAAAATCCTCCAATCTAGTGATAAGACACCTCCTATTAATCCTATCCATACCCCTCATGATTTTATAAACCTCCATGAAGTCACCTCTCAACCTCCTATGCTCCAGTGAAAAAGTCCCATTCTCTCCAGCCTTTCTCTATAACTCAAACCTTCCACACCTGGCAACATCCTGGTAAATCTCTTCTGAACCCTCTCCAATATCCCTGCAAAAAGAGGGCAACCAGAATTGGGCGCAGTATGTTGTTCAAATATTAGCCAGAGACGAATCCCACTCAAATAATACAATGGACTCTTTCCCCTTGATTGTAGAGAAGTTTAATGCATATAAAAGACAGCATTTCTGACAGTGCAGCACTCCCTGTAGAGCTGCACATAACTCTGGAGTGGGACCTGCACCCACAGCTTTTTGACTCAAAGAGGACCATTCTTTAACTGAGGAAATGTCACCTTTTGGGAGTTGCAGAACAAAGCATCTTTGACAATTATCATCATATGAATTTTCCTTTGCATAATTCTGAACAATTTCTGGATAAGACACACACACTTTGACTTCAGCTCCTGCGTCAGAAACTAGTGAGAAACTGAGAAATGAATTCTAAGAAATAGCAACAGAAAAGTGTACATAGTGCAGTGGTAGAGTCATACGGCACAGAAACAGACCCTTCGATCCAACTTGTCCATCCCATTTAAGTTTCCCAAAATAAACTAATCCTACTTGCCTTTGACCCATAGCCCTCGAAACCTTTCCTATTCATGAACCTGTCCAAATGTCTTTTTAATGTTGCAATTGTACCTGCATCTGCCACTTCCTCTGGCAGCTCATTCCACACAGGAACCACCCTCTGGGTGGAAAAGTGCAGTGTTCTCTTTAATAAATAGAACTGTACATTCCTCACAACCTGCGTTTGAATGCGAGCGAGTTTTAAACCGGAAAGTTGCAACTGGTCAAATTCACTGGATTCTTTACAAATTTTAAAATGAAATATTGAAGGAAGCCTCATCGTGAAGGCTTTGTCAAATAGTTCTGACGCAGTGTGTATACGACAGATTTAAATTCGCAAGTTAGCTGAGCGAGGGGGTAATTTTGATCCTTGTAATGTCACAGTGGTTTGAGGTAGGGCGTTGTAGCTGGACCCTCTCCAATCACCCCGAATCCATTCCGAGGAAGGGACATAGCAGACTCGAAACACGAACTCTTGTTGTTTCTCTCTCTCTCTCTCCCCACAGCCTCGGCCAGGTTGGCTGAGTTTTTCCAGCATTCTGTGTGTGTTTGTTTGGTTTGAGAATCTCCAGCACCCGCAATGTTTTTCTGTCGGAGCCGGATTTCAGGCAGCGAGAGAGAAGGAGCAGAGGACAAGAGCATTTGGAAATAATAGCACAGTCAGTGCAAAGATGCTCCTTTCTGGGGATTCGGGAAGGCTGGTGGGCTTTATACAGAGGGAGGGTGCTGATGTGAGTGTATTCTGCGTTGGGGATGTTGGTTGGGACGGCGACATGCTGTTTGTTGTTTGAGAGGAGGGGCTAGTGTAGGTTTATCTCCGCCCTTGGTCTCTCTCTCTCTCTCAGTGGTGTGTGTGTGTGTGTGTGTGTCTATGGTCCTGCAGGGCTCCGCGTCAATTACACTGAAACTGACATCCCCCCCCCGCGTCAGTTACCCTGAAACTGACATCCCCGGGCAGCGACCAAAGCCTCTCCCCTCTCCTTCGGGACTATGTGTGTGGAGAAAGAAACATCAGACTGCCCTCTCTCCGGCTCCTCGGACGAGATCCGGAGCCTGAACGGTGCTCCCTCCGCCGTCAGCTCCGCCGCAGATACACCGTTCAGTCCGGCGGAGAAATTCCGGGCTCTGTACCGCCTGCGCCCGCACATCGCCGCCGGGGTGCTCAGTTTCGGCTACGTGGTGAATTATATGGACCGGTTCACAGTGGCAGGTAAGAGGGGGGAGATGCTCTGGGACTTCCCAGGTAACTTCTGCCTGTCCCTAAAACAAGATCACCTTCCTGAGAGATCACCTGGGGGTGGGGGCAAACGGATGCTGCCTGAACTGCTGTGCTTTTCCAGCACCACTCTAACCTAGACTCTGGTTTCCAGCATCTGCAGTCATTGTTTTTACCTAAACAGGAGATTTAGCCCTTTCTGCGCTCCCCCTGTCTGTTCAGCTTTCCTCGGGATCTTTATGTAGCTCCCCTTCTCTCAGATTTTGTGTTGTCCTCCGACCCCCCCAGCTGGCAGTAATGTACCCCTCTGAGACCAGGAGGGCAGTGCCAGTCTGTGGTGCTCTCGGCCGACTCATTCCCGTGCCACAGTTACCCGGACAGGTGAGAGAGACAGCCCCTAGGCTGTGGGTCAGACACTGTTGGAAAGGGTCCCAGAGTCTCCACCTCCCACCTCCCACCTATGTACCTTACAGTCCGACATCAAGTCTTGAGGCTGTTCAACAACAGCCACCACCACCAGCACTTCGGAAGGATCTGACAGCGAGCACCTGCTTCCAGGGTCCAGTGAACGCCAAACCCCGGAAAATGGAGCAGACTTTATGTCCAGCAGCCGAGCTGCAGCCGCTTCTCAGAGAGTGAATGTTATACCCTGACCACCGCATACTTTGCCTCCTCACCTTTGATTCCCAATTCTTAGAGTTCAGTGTTTTCTTCATCACAAATAGCTCTAAGGAGCTTACAGGTGATCAATAAAGTCAATGGATCTTGTTCTACTATAGTTATGTTCTAGCGTGGTTGTGCTATGTTCTAGTGTAATGATATACAGTAGTAACGTTATAGTAATATTATAGTGTGTAATTGTATAGTTATCTTATAATGTCGTTATGTTATTGTGTAATGTTACAGGGCACTTGTGTTATACAGTGCCTACGTTGTAGTGTAGCCATGTTCTCGTGTAGGTATGTTCTAGTGTAATGTTACACTGTAGTTACATTATTGTTATGCTATAGTGTAATGTTCTAATATAGTCATGTTATCATGTCATAGTGCACTTACTATCTATGTTACAATGTACCAATGTTATAGTGTAGTTATAGAGAGGTTCAGTCTCTGCCTGAGCATTTATATTTAAAAGAATGCAACATAGAGGTAAGGTCTCACCCTGCCCTTTTGACGTACAGGAGACTTGGCTATTTTGGGCTAGTATGGACAATTCTAATTAGACTCTCCTCTTAATATCACTCTAATTAATAATCATCACCAAAATGTGCACACATTATTTATAATATTACTGTAGGTAGTCAAAATACACAGGCAAGTAATTCAAGGACAGTACCTTCACTAGCTGTAAACTAGTATTGCTAAGTGTAAAGATTATGTCTAGTTTGAATTCCCTAGCAGTTATTTAACCTGGGCTACTGTCTACCAATGGGAGGTCTTCTGGTACAGTGGATAATTTTCCTGTCCCCTGATCCAGAAGCTCATCCCAGGAGCCAATGGCCAAGGAAGATGTATGCACAACAAAGGCAAACAGGGTGGGTATCAACTAAAATCAAAGTTCTGAACGTTTGAAATAAAAAGAGTGCTGGAGGAATTCAGCAAGTCTGGCAGCATTTGTGGAGAGAAAGCAGAGTTAATAATTCGAATCTAGTGCCTCTCTTCTTTGGAGTAGGTTAATTATCAATGTGTAAATTTGTCCTACCCAATCTTAATAAGTTAATGATCCAGCCCTGAATGTAAAATCTACCCATCTACAGGAGCCATATAACTGTCTCAAACACTATCCTGTTCAGAATTTGTTGCTAAAATATAGTGCATTAATGGGTACGCTATTACTAATGTGTAAGTCATCCAGCAACTTGTGACGAGGAAGAGATACATTGGGAATGATAAACTCAGTGCAAGTTGTCAAGAAGCGTGTGTTAGCCTCGTCAACACCACCAATTGTTTTCACCTGCTGTGTTCAGTGTATATAGTTGTTTCAATGTGAAGCCACCGCAGGGAGTTAAAGCTGAGGTTTCCAACTTAGGCAGGTTTTTAATAAGGATTTTTATTTTTCTGTAATCTCACGCTCCCTCTCCACCTCAGAAAGAAAACGAGTGAAGCTGAAGAATAATTTCTGTAGGTAGAAAAATGTTTCTAAAGGAATTTAAAAGTTGAATTTTAAATCATGCTTTCCTTTCCTATCATCTCTCATTGTCTAACCTCCTCTTTCTTCCTCTGTTTCTCTTTCTGTCCCTGATTTCATTCCAGTTGAGAATAATTCCTTCTGTGATACCTCTCTTTCCCGCTTCAGCTTTAGATCTCCCTTTGGTGGAGAAGATGAACTCGTGATCCCCATTGTTCAGTAAAGTTCAAGATTCCCAGTTGCCCTCAATGTGTCAGTCAGAATTAGAGTTAGGTTTCATTTTCACGTGTACACAAGTACACGATTACAGGAGCATGGTGTAAAGTGTGCAAAGTCACCATTCTGCAGTGAGTTAGTTCACACTCGCACAATTTGCAGGACAATTTGAGCTGAAGGTTGAGGCATAAAGGATAGATAAAAAGGTGCATCATGTAATGATCCACTGCAAGAAAATCTATAGCTTATCTTTTCTTGTGTTATGCTTTTTATGATGAGGCCACTTTTAACACTGGCATGGACCAGTCACAGACTAGTAGGTATTTGATGGGGTCTGTATGTTGAGTAGATTCAGTGCTCGCACTGTATTTGCTGTGACCAATTTGTTGTTCGCTGGGTCAAAACTCCCTCCCTAATAACACTGCGGGTGTCTCTGCAGTCCAGAAACCATAATGGTGCAAGAAAGCAGCTCAAAGATAATTAGGATTGGACAACATAGGCTTACCCTTCCTAGCAAAGCTAACATTCCATGAACAATTTAAAATAAAATCCATTTGAATAATTTTAAGGAAGTTTTTTTACTTCTGTCAAGTAGTATAAATGACCCAGAGCAAGCACTTTGAATTGCATTGTGAATATAAACTGGCATGAAAATGAGGGCATGTAAATGGGCTAAGGTGCAAGATATCAGTTCAATGGTTAAATCACAGGCAAAATGGATCACAAAATCTCTTGTTTAAATTGGCTGAACTGGTTACCCAGAGAAAAGAAGTATCACCAGGATCTTTGAAACAATGGTGCAGTGAGGTGTGAGTCTGTCAGGAAGATGAAATGACTTGTTTAGGGAGGGGGTCTGCTGAGAGAAGAATGTGATCCATTGACTTAAAAAAAAATCCATTGAATTTTAAAGAATTGATTAAATGATTTGAAGAAGATGATGTTCATAAACAAAATTGTATGTACGTCCCAAATTGAAACTACCTGAAAGAACTGTCCTCATTTCTGTTGCCAAGAATTGCAATTAGTTTCTCAGGAGACACGCGACTGAATCATATTTATTGTACAGTACTCACTCTTGGTGCCACACAATTGTATATTTTACAAGTGGGGACATGGTATTTCTGTGTGTTGCAGGGAGAAGGGGTAATTAATTTTATATTTCGTAGATTTCGTGTATGTAGAAATAGGTGAAAATGTCCATTTCACAGGTGAGGGCAATTGTATATTTTAAGGGGGGGGGGGTTAATTGTATATTTTAAAGCCAGGGAGGGGATAACTCTATACTTAAAATATACATAGGGATTTAATTGTATATTTTAATGATGGGGGAGTCATATATTTCACAGCTGGGGAGGGGTTAATTGCATATTTAAAATATACCACGGGGTGTAATTGTTCACTTTAAAGGTGGGAGTAATTGTCTATTTTAAAGGTGGTGAGGGGTCATTGTCTATTTTAAAGATGAGGCTGATCATTACATTATGTGGGTGCAGAGGGGGTAATTATGTTTATCCTCCCACACGCCACCCTCCCCCCACCCCATCGCCACCTCCAGTGTTTGTTCAGCTCAGTCAGTCTAATCTGAAGAAAACTAATGCAGGTGAAATACTTTCTCTCCTCAGCAGTGGATCAATTGTAAAGGACAGGCAGAGTGAGCACTCAATTATTCAAGTCTGAAAGCAGACCAGCTGGACGCAGAACACGGTGATCATTCTTTGTCCTTTTAAGCTAAGGGGTAGTGGGAGCCATTGCTGGGTTTACCTGTGAAGTACATCACTGCAGGCTAGTGCGTGTCAGCGTTTGTGTGAGATTTTGTGTGTGAGGTTGAGTGCGTTACCGACTGATGCAGGATAAACAATTACAAATGAGAGAGGCGAAGGTTGTGTCTGCTTTTGTGGTGATTCTGTAGCTGCAATAGATTCAGTGACCGGGGCGGGAGGGAGACTTTAGAACATCTTTCCCTTTCATTTGATGGAAAGCTGTTTGAGGTGATCTTGAGTCAGCAGCTGCATCATTTAGCTAAATACTCAGCCCAGAGCTGCACATCAGCAAGGGGCCCTGACCAATGTCTGATTTGTGCTGACATTGTCTGGAGTGGCAACAGAGCAAGGACGAATGGGGTTAGCACCTAGTCCAGAGAAGGGAAAGATCAGCATAGCTTCGATATAATCTTTAGCTGGGCAGAAGAAAAGAGCTGTCAGACTTCCTCCACACACCAAAAATGATCTTGAATTGGGTTTTAAAGCGAAAGGTTAAAATTGGAAGAAAAGAATTGAAAAACGTTCTAATCAAAGTGAACATGATCATGTTCCTCTGATCTGTTCAATGTTGCTTCGTAATGGTCCAAAACTGATAACTGATCGATAACCACATTAGGGAAATAAAGCATAAATTAACGTGTCAGCATTTCATTGTCAAATGACCACAGTTTGCAACAATGCATGACGTTCATATTGTTCATCTTTGGCCTCTGCCTTCTGGGAGATGCCAGGCATGTAAGCTGGACCGTGGCGTCAGTAAACAACTGGAGAATGAGTAATTTCAGAAGCAGTTCCTGATTCCTGCAGCACAGTAATCATTTGGGCTTTGCACTGAATTGTTTCATGGAAAATTAAGGAAATGGGCTATTGTTGAGAGAAAATGGAATTCCTGCTCAAGACGAACCTGCCACTGTTGGAAAAGAAAGGGAAGGGAACAGACTGTTTGTTTGTGTTGATATGACTCAGCAGGGAGCACTCTTGTCTCCAGTTCAGAACGTTATGTGTTCAAGTCCCCCTCCACAACTAAGGGAGTATAGGAGTCAGGGCATCATGTGGAGTTTGTACAGGACATTGATGAGGCCTCTTTTGGAGTATTGTGTCCACTTCAGGTCCCCCTAACATAGGAAGGTACTGGAGAAGGTTTAGAAAAGAATTACAAGGATGTTGCCAGGAATGGAGGGCTCGAATTGTAGGGAGAGACTGGATAGACTGGGACTTTTTTCACTGGTGCATAGGAGGTTGAGGTGTGAACTTATGGAGGCTTATAAAATCATGAGGGGTATAGATAAGGTGTCTTTTCCCTAGGATGAGGGATTTCAAGACTAGGGGCATACTTATAAGGTGAGAGGAGAAAGATTTAAAAAGACATTGGGGCAACGCAGAGAGTGGTTCATGTGTGGAATGAGTTTCCAGAGGAAGTGATGGATGCTGGGAGAGTTACAATGTTTCAATGACGTAATAATAAGAAATGTTGAAGCAATATGGGCCAAGTGCAGGTAGCTGGGACCAGTTTATTTTGGGATTATTGCTGGCATGGACAGGTTGAACCAAAGGGCTTCTTTCTGTGCTGTATGACTCTGAGTGTTACATTGTCAAAGTTCTATCTTTCAGATGAGATGTTAAACAGAGGCTCTGTCATGATGTACAAATCTCAAAAAAGAGCAGAGAGGTATCTCTGGTATCCTAACCAATATTTACCCCTGAATCAACAGCATTGAGACAGATTAATGTTGTTGTTTGTGGGATCTTGCTGTGTGAAAACTTGCTGTCACATTCCTATATTGGAACAATAACTACACTTCAATACTCCTTTGTTAAATCTGCCTTTTACCTCTTTCATGTCACATTATGCATGATGCTCCAGTCAAGAGCTCTTGTAGACATATAACCTGTCTCTAGCTGTAATTGTTCAATCAGACATGGTAGAAACAGTGGGATAACATCAGCACAATTGAAGACAGCCCAGTCTACATTCATTGCCCTCTTTGCAAAGCCATAGCTTAGATTATCCCAACAGCACATCAAGACAATTAACAATTAGCAGCTGTGTAATCAGTCACAGGGTTAAGATCTTAAGAAACAGGAACATAGGATATCTGGTCGGCATGGATGGGTTGGACCGAAGGGTCTGTTTCCATGCTGTACATCTCTATGACTCTATGAGTAGGTCATGCAGCCCCTCAAGTCTGCTCCACCATTCAATCGCTGATCTGGTATTCACTTTCCTGCCCATTCCCCATAACCTTTGATTTCCCTCCTGATCAAGAATTGGTCAATCTCAGCCTTTGTCTGAGGGTAGCATGGGGGTTCAGTAATTACCACTAATGCCTCATGGCACCAGGGACCTGGGTTCGATTCCAACATTGGGCAACTGTGATGTTTGCACATTCTTCCTATGTCCGCGTGGGTTTCCTCCAGGTGCTCCATTTTCCTCCCGCAGTCCAAGGACGTGCAGGTTAGATGGATTGGCCATGGGAAATGCAGGGTTAAAGGGATTGGGTGGGAAGCTCTCGGAGATGTGGTGTGGACTCAGTGGGCTGACTGGCCTGTTTCCACACTGTAGGGATTCTATGATTTTGTCAGACCATGCATGAGGTATGCAAGAAAGATCTCCTGATATAAGTACATCTTTCAGGTCTGGGAACATTTTATTTCCATTGTTGGCTTCAATCAAACTTTTCTGCATCAACCAACTGAGATACTTAAGTGATCTGTTTGTAGATGGTTACTTCGTGTATCAGCAGGTGGTTACTTAATCTAACTAGCTCCATACCCTGTCTCAGTATGTGGATGATCCTGAAACATAAAAATCAAACTAAAATATCGCTAACTCCAGACTACAAACAGAAAATGTTGCAGAAACTCTGTGGGTCTGACAGCACTAGTGGAAAGAGAAACAGAGTTAATATTTAACATTGAATTTGACCTCTTCATAACTGTTCATGCTGCAGTCTGCTGTCTGGTTAGTACACACTGCTACCACAGTACATGGAGAGAGCACCACTGTATCAGGTTCCATGTTTGTTCTCGCAGAAAGAAATGCCCAGTTCAAAATCCCTGGCCATCAGTTAATAGTAAGAAGGAGCAGCCTCATTGGGAGAGGCCAGGATAGGACTCTAAACCTGTACATGAATGGGGTGTTTAGTCCAGCTTGCTGGAAACTGTAACATTTAGCTTCCTGAGCTATGTAGTGTCTGTACCGATGCTGGAGAATGTTGTACAATCCCAGCTTGATACTATATTCCAAACAAATCCTTTGGAGGACACAAATTAGAATATTTTCCTCATGCATTAATAATGATCTGTTCATCAAAGTGACTCGAAGAGGCAATACCATGTTCAGTGTGATTCCCTGTCAAACTCAATTTAACAAATCCCTTGCTTCCAAGCATTCTCAGGGTGCAGGCATAGCTGCCAACTCTGGCATTTTCGGCCCCGTCTCTAGATTCTCCCAAGAGTCCTCCTGTTTGACCCATGAACAGATACAACTGTGTGGCCTACCAGGCAATTTCAGTGGGCAATGAACAGTCAGATGTACGGTGTGGGACTGGAGTCATTTATAGATCCAGCCTGGGGGAAGGAAGGAAGGCAGGTTTCTCTTTCAGAAGGATGTAAGGGAACCTGATGGATTTTTCACCACAGACTTTGTGCTTGCTCTTCGAGATATGGTCTATTTTGTTCAAATCGAATTCTTAAGCTGAAAGGGTGGGATTTGATTGTATGTTTTTTCTGATTTGTAATCCAGTGTTGCAATACCTACATGACTACGCCTCTTAACAATGTCTGATTGCAGCCCGAGATAGAATAAAATCAATTAAACTTTCTTCTTTTCAGTGCAACATGCTTTCAAGCAATCATCCCCAATACTAAAGCAAGATTATTACTGTGTCAAAATTGCATTTTCTCCCACTATTTGAAATGACAAAAATGAAATAACTAAATTATTGTCAAATACACCTTCATCAATTCCGTCTTAAGGATTCCTTGTGCAGTGTTGGATTAGCACCAGCAAAATCCAAACAGGCTATCAGTAGCTTGGACTACACTCTGTCACTCAGTTCTTTGGATGGTTTCAACATTTCAATATTTCTATCCCAGTCCACCAGATAGAAAAGTGTGAAAGGTGTGAGTTTGCCATGACTGGGATATTTCTATCCCAGTCATGGCAAACTCACACCTTTCACAATTGCCCCACCTAACTGACCACTTTAAAAAAAAGTTCACTCATGAAGCAGCCCAGAAGACTCTCTTCAACCAAGTGTTGATAATTTTTTTCAGTGGCATCTAATTGATGAGCTGTAAAAATAGCTAGAATGTGTAAACACACAGGGTGCAAAGATCTTTCGTTTTACAGTGTGTTACTGTCAGGTTGTTTCATGTATTTTGGGGGGTTGAATTTTTAGACTCTGCAAGGTGAGGAATTAAACACTTCTATTTTTGGTCACCTGTTGCAGGGATTTACTGATTTACAGGGACAATGAGAGTAAAGATTTAGAGATGAAATAAAGCTCTGGGTTATTCACTCTCAGCAATGTTCCTCTACATTGTAACTCAGTATAGCACCTCCTACTGCCACAGCGTGAGTTTCTCAAAACTTCCTTGTATTGAGCCTTCTGTACTTCACATCATACCTGCTCTGTCTTCAAGAGATCACGACTTTTCTTGCTGTGCTGAGCACTCTATTGCTAGGAGATAATGTTTTGGAACTTGAATGGAAACCAATGTTGGGGGGGTGAGGGGGGAAGGTGGAAGATAGAAACAGGCTTTGATCATTCAGGATCCACTCTGTGGGACATGGGATGGCAGAGTATTGTGATAATGGACATATCAACTGACCAATGCACTGAGGTGAGGCAGTTGAGAGTGGAAGGCCATGTGGTGAAACCTCCAAGACAATGTCAAAACCAGAGTTGGCGACGTTGTATGATACATCTTACTGACACTCCTGAATATTCAATGATTAGAAATGAATGTAACCGAAGACATTTGAAAACAGGGACATTTCTAACTGGAACAGCATTTATTGCCCATCCCTAGTTGCCCCTTGAGAAGGTGGTGGTGAGCTGCCTTCTTGAACCAGTGCAGTCCATGTCCCGTAGGTTGACCCATATTGCCATTAAGGAAGGAATTCTGACCCAATGATACTGGAAAACATAAATACTTTTCTGAGGCAGGATGGTGAGTGGCTTAGAGGGGAACTTGCAGGTGGTACCTGCAAGTTCTTGACCTCCTTGTTATATGCAGTCTATCCAATCTCAGACACAACTGAGTGGCTTGTTAGATAATTTCCAATTCAACCACATTGCTGTGGGTTTGGAGTCACATGTAAGCCAGACCAGGTAAGGATGGCTAATTTCCTTCCCTAAAGGGCATTAGTGAACCAGGGTGTGTTTTTCCAACAATGGTTCAGGTTATGCGAGCTTTTCTATTTGTATTGAACTGAAATTCCATCATCTGCCACAGTAGGATTTGAACCCATCATCCCTGAGGTTCAGGATTACTAATCCAGTGACATGTTAGTGCACTACCACCTCTTTCTATGACAGTAGGTGTAAATGGATGGGTTATCCACATTAGTATGAAAGCTCGCAACCCTTTTTTTATTACATACATTACCAGACATTAAGAAGGTGTGTTAATATCATTCTGTGTGATTCCCTCAGGAATTAATTTATCTGCCAATATATTAAGTAAATGTTTCCGTGTTATCCAACATGCAGCACACACGGATGTTGCCAATGGGCACATGCAGCTGCAGAATCCTGCCTACTCCCCTCCCCTTAGTCAAGGATGTTTCCCGTCACTGACATCCCCCAATGGTTCCTTTGGAGTTTCCCTCTCCCAGCTCTGCTTGCTGCTGACTGCTGATTAAGACAAAAGGAGGTGACCAGCCCTTTCTTACTGCTCCTCCTGGTTGCTGGGCAGGGTTTGTTTGAGCCCCAGTCTGTGTCTGCAGCATTTGTCCAAAGGCCCTGACAAAAAGGTCCACCCCATTCCTTTTATTCAGTTGAGACAAAGCTGAAGGGAAACTTTGAACAAAAGGACCTCGCGTGGCCAAGAGTTTTACAGTAAGCCTCTTAATTGGTAGTTTTACTGGAATCTTGTGATCATAGCTTTCCCGTTATTGGTATTAAGGAATTCCAACCCCTATAATTCCCTGAGAACTATTTACTCGTTGGAACAGAATACCTATTGAGGCCCTTTAGTGCACAGAACTTCAATTGACTGGAAATCTCACTTAAAATGCAAGGTATGATCATGTTAGAACAGCTCTTCACTGTCGGCTGTGAAGATAAAAGATGGTGTAGGGTTCTGCATCTCCTGGGAGTTTGGGATTCTTTCAGGATGCTGTTTATAAGGGAGGGAGCTCTGAAGTTCCTACAAAATGCCAGAACCCATCCAAAAGCACTGGTGAGAGGTGAGGTGATCAATTTGATCAGCTGTTTGTCAAATGTCACAGTCCCATTCCAGCACAGGGACAATCACCATAGGGGTGGCGCGATGGCGCAGTAGTTAGCATTGCGATCTCATTGCGGCAGGGACCTGGGTTCGATTCCACCCTCAGACAGACTGTCTGTGTGGAATTTGCACATTCTCCCTGTGTCTGTGTGGGTTTCCTCCCACAGTCCAAAGAAGTGTAGATTAAGTGGATTAGACATGGGAAATACAGGGATGGGTCTAGGTGGGATTCTGTGATTCCTTCTATTACAATGACTACACTGTACAAAGTAAAGTATATGGGGATGGCCTGAGGTTGTGAGACTGCCAGTAAATGCAATTGATTTTTACAGAATCCCCACAGTGAGGTAAGAGGCCATTTGGCCCATCAAGTCTGTACTGATCCAAAGAGCTTTGTACCCTATCCCTGTAACCCTGGTTAACCCACCTAACCCTGCATGTCTTTGGACTGGGGAAAATGTGCAAATTCCACACAGGCAAACATCCTCAGCTGAAATCAAACCCAGGTCCCTGGTGTTGTGAGGCAGCAGTGCTAACCACTGAAGCATCATTGTCACGCATGGTACCCTGGAAATGCAGTAGGAATTGCTCTTTAATTACTCGCACTTTCCTGACCCAGTTTCTGTGGCAACATTTTCTCTTGGGCAAAATCACTGACTCAGCTTGACGTGTTCATTGTGTGGCACATCGAGTTAGCTCCATCCTCTTATTTCTAGGTCTCAAGCGAGTGTCATTCCACTGTGATAAAAGTCTTATCTCACTTCGGGCCATAGAAGAGATGACATTTTAGTCAGTGTTAATATTTGATGTCCTTCACACGCCTCCTCATCAGTCCCTTGAAAGAAAGAGGGCACTTACTACTGACAAGTTTAGAGTGGTGCTGGAAAAGCACAGCAGGCCAAGCAGCATCCGAGGAGCAGGAAAATCGCGCTTCAGGCAAAAGCCCTTCAGCCTGTGGAAAGAGTTTATGCATGGAACCCTTTGTTGCTTCCTGGTTCTGGCTGAGCAGAAGGATCTTTCCCCTTAATTAGAAGGATTTACAGAGTGACAATCTGACCATATTTATTTGTTTGGTCACATACAGTTTGACAACATTACAAATGCACTTCCCATTGAGTCCCAGTGTGGGAGTTGAACCCAGAACGTCTGGCTTAGAGGCAGGAGCTACCCGCTGCTTCACATGCCAACTTCCCCAACCCAACCCTTCCCACCTCCATCCAATTCATTAAAACCACAAACATCCGCAAAACCACATGAAAAACCAGACTCAAAGAATGTTTACTCAAGTATTCATCATAAAACAAACCACAGCACAATAAGCTGTGCTACTTATCCATCAGTAAGGAGTCCATGTTTTCTCCATTATTCTGTCTTTTTTTACTGGAGTTAAAGTGTGTGGGAGGTCTGAGCACAGGGTTCGCATATTCATTAATACCACCTTTGCGGTCAGCTTTTAGTCTGCAGAGAGCCATAATCTCAAAATACTCCTGATCTAACATACATCACTCCTGAACTTCACTCCATACTTCATTCCTGAAGAAGGGCTTATGCCCGAAACGTCGATTCCCCTGCTCCTTGGATGCTGCCTGACCTGCTGCACTTTTCCAGCAACACATTTTTCAGCTCTGATCTCCAACATCTGCAGTCCTCACTTTCTCCTAATATACATCACCAACCTCTTTCCAAGTGCTTTGGGAGTGAAGAGGCTGAGGCTAATAAGGAGGAGAAAGTGAGGTCTGCAGACGCTGGAGATCAAAGCTGAAACTTTATTGCTGGAACAGCACAGCAGGTCAGGCAGCATCTAGAGAACAGAAGATTCGACGTTTCGGGCACATGCCCGAAACATGCCTGAAGAAGGGCATGTGCCCGAAACGTCGAATCTTCTGTTCTCTAGATGCTGCCTGACCTGCTGTGCTGTTCCAGCAATAAAGTTTCAGCTGAGGCTAATAAGGAGCTTGATTGTGGTTTGAGAAGTGGGGGGTTAGGGAGGATTGACAGAAATTTTAAAAGGCCTATTGGTTTTGGGGTTAGAGAGGAATGATTTTTATACACTCACACGAACTGCATGCTATTGAGAGTAGTGTCTAAAAGGAGAAATTGTACAATTTCTCAGCGCTGAAGTTCCTCAACTTACCCAATCTTTCCAAACAGAAGGAGGTCATTTGGCCCCTCTTATCAGAACTATCTGTTTAGTTCCTGTCCTGTGCTCTTTCCTTGTAACCTCCAGAGTGGTTTTCTTTTCACAAATTTATTCAATTTTTTTTGGAGAGGTAGCATTATGTCTGTTGTAACTCTTTGTGTTAAAAAAAATAAGTTCCCTTCACCTCTTGCCAATTATTTTAAAGCTGTGTCCTCTATTTTAAACATTAGGAAAGCCGCTCTCTGAGAGAGAGGTAAATGTTTTCTCTGAGTGTGCCTGTCTGATTTGATGTATGACACGGAATTGCACATTAAAAGTCAATTATAACAGGAGGGGACATGCTCACAAGACAATCCCACTGTGAGTGACAGTCCCATTGTATTGGGAGGTGCAACATTGCAGTGTCAACTTGATCAGATAGTCTCAATAAACACACTCAAATTTCCCTTTCGCAAATCAGCAGAAGTGCTGATTTGTCCAGATTTAGAAGCGCAGCTCGAAAGCTCCAAAGATATTTCCTGTCAACAGATTTTTATTTTTATTGGCTCTCCTTTTCAAGCCACACTTCCTTACACAGATTCTTGTGTAAGTGGCACTTTTCAGCTACAGAACTGTGACTATGAGGGAGCCTCGTTTGACCACAAAATTACAGTTCCCACTAATTTTCCTCTGGCTGTGGCATTTGTTTCTTTATATGATCCCTTTTAAGATGGATGTGTGGCCATGCACTTGTGCATTTTCTAAAACATTCATGGGATGAGGGCATCTCTGGTTAGGTCAGCATTTATTGCCCAGAGGGCAGTTAAGAGTCAACCACATTGCTGTGGGTCTGGGGTCACATGTAGGCCAGACCAGGTAAAGATGGAGGTTTCCTTGCCTAAAGGGCATTAGTGAACCAGATGTTTTTTTTTCCAATAATCAACAATGGTTACCATTGTCCAGGGGCTTTTGCTGGTGCACAATCTGTTTGTTTCTTGTGCAGTACGGTCCCAATTTTGACTTTTTTCACCCATTAGAGGTGGCTGAGCCAGCATTTATTGCCCATCCCTGATTGTCCCTTTAACTGAGTGGCTTGCTGGGCCATTTCGGATGATAGTTGAGTCAACCATGTTACTACGCGTTTGGAGTCACATGGAGGCCAGACCTTGTAAGAATGGTCCATCTCCTTCCCTGAAGGACATTAGTGAACCAGATGGGTCTTTCCTAACAATTGACAATGGTTACCATTTGGCTAGCTTTGAATTCCAGGTCTTTACTGAGGTCATATTTCACCATCTGTAATGGTGGGGACTAATCTGGATTAGTATCACTAATATACCCCATTGCCACAGGAGTATGCATCCACATAGTTTAAACCAAACATTGCACATATTTGTGGGCTTTGTCTGTCAGAGTCCAGCCAGTGGTCTCCCATAGGACCTGTGTTGGTGTCTCGTGATTCACCACATTTATTAATGTCTTCCACATTGAAATTGAAAGGCGCACGCACAACTTTACAGCATTGTAAGCAGCTTGAGTAGAAGCATAAAGTTGTGAAGAAGTATTTGTAGAGATGGAAATGTGTTGCTGGAAAAGCGCAGCAGGTCAGGCAGCATCTAGGGAACAGGAGAATCGACGTTTCGGGCATTAGCCCTTCTTCAGGAATGAGGAAAGTTGGTCCAGCAGGCTAAGATAAAAGATAGGGAGGAGGGACTTGGGGGAGGGGCGTCGGAAATGTGATAGGTGGAAAAAGGTCAAGGTGAGGGTGATAGGTCAGACTGGGGTCTTAGCCTGCTGGACCAACTTTCCTCATTCCTGAAGAAGGGCTAATGCCCGAAACGTCGATTCTCCTGTTCCCTAGATGCTGCCTGACCTGCTGCGCTTTTCCAGCAACACATTTCCATCTCTGATCTCCAGCATCTGCAGACCTCACTTTCTCCTCAAAGAAGTATTTGTAGGTTAAATCAATGGGAAAACCAGTGGCAAATATATTGTAATGTATAGATACATGTGAGGCCATCCATTTCGGATCTAACAAGGATAGACCTGGGTCCATTCTGAACCACAGAAGTGTTACAGCACATTAACCCTTCAAATAGTGATCCAAAGGTTGAAACCGAGTTGTAAAGAGACTTGGGATCCAGGTACACAGATCATTGCAGTGTCATGAATTGGCTGACGAAAAGTAATGGAGACAGACAGCATGGAACAGACCCTTTACTGCCCATGCCGACCAGATCTCCAAAACAGAACTATTCCCATTTGTTTGCGGTTCGCATATATCCCTCTAAACTTTTCCTATTCAAGTCAAAAAGCCACATGGAATTCTGGCCTTTATGCCTAGAGGACTAGAACACAGTGGAGGAAACGTTGGGCTGTAACTTTACAACGACACTTGGAGATTGTTCTGGACACCACATGGTGGTAAGGATAGTGGACACAGTGTAGATTTAACAGAATGGACCACTGTGAAATTCCAAAGGGACATCACAATTATGGGTTGTATTCCCAGGAAGTCTTCAAGATGTTTCCACTAAGTGGTGAGTCTGGAGATTTGAGGAACTGTCTAAAGATTAGAGCCAGACCTGTCAGGAGTGAAATTAAAGAGCACTCCTTTGTCCAAAGAGTATTAGAGATAGCAAATGATGATTGCAAGGCCGTTGTCAGTTTCTGAAAAAGAGTTACAATGGAATCGAAACGTTAACTATGTTTCTCTCTCCACAGATGCTGCCAGACCTGCTGAGTTTCTCCAGCATTCTCTGTTTAGATTTCAGATTTCAGTTTTGCTCTTTATTCAAACTGAAGTCATATATTGGTAGATTTTTGTTAAACAGTATTCTTAAGGGATATGGGATTGGGGATGTGGAGTTAGATTGCAAATCAGCCAGGATTTCATTGAACAGCAGAAGGGGCTCAAGGGTCTAAACATTAGCCTCCTGGTCCAATGTGTTAAGGCATTCTTGTTGTGCTGTTTGGAAGGAGCTGCAAAACCTTAGCACAAAAAAGAAGGAATGGTGAAATTTAGTTCCAAATTGGGATGGTGCATGAGTTCAAGGAGAACTTGGAGGTGTTGATATTCCCGTGTTTTGCCTGAGTTGTCTTGCTCCCAGGCAGGGGGAGATATTGACTAAAATGCATTGGTGAGTTGCTCCAGGGCCACTTGTGAACAGCACACAGTGCTGTTTCTTAATCTGAGACTGTGTCAGCTTAGAGGAACCTAGGGGAGCTGAAAATTAAACTTAAAAATTGCTCAAGATGGTGAAGCTATAGCTACTTTGCAAGTTGGAGGAGAATGTTTTGAAGGAAAACATTACAAAATGCTAAGCAGAAAATTCAGATTCTTTAAAGAAATCCATTGATTCCATTGTTCCCTTACAAAGTAATTGCTAGCCATTTATAATTGATAAAATATATTAATTATGCATTTGCTCTGTCAGGATTCCTTTTATTAATTCTCCACCTCTTGACGGTTCAATACTGTTTCTGAAGTTTGTGCAGGAGCTGTGGTCATGCCAAATACAATTTGTTTGCATTCTGACTAACATTTACAATTAAAGCCAACTGACAGGGCTGGACAGAGATGTTATACCCTTCCGTCCTACTGATCCATGCCAGATATCCTAAATTAACTTAGCCCCATTTGCCAGCATTTGGCCCATATCCCTCTAAATCCTTCCTATTCATAGCCCTATCCCGATACCTTTTAAATGTTGTAATTCCATCACTTCCTCTGGCAGCTCATTCCATTCACACACCATCCTCGGCTTGGAAAAGCTGCCCCATAGGTCCCTTTTAAATCTTTTCCCTCTCACCTTAAACCTATGCCCTCTGGTTTTGGACTCCCCCACCCTGGGACAAAGACCTGGGCTATTCATTCTATCCACCCCACTAATGGGACAAGATCATTGTCTGATACAGTGAAAAAAGTGAGGTCTGCAGATGCTGGAGATCAGAGCTGAAAATGTGTTGCTGGAAAAGCGCAGCAGGTCAGGCAGCATCCAGGGAACAGGAGAATCGACGTTTCGGGCATAAGCCCATTTATTATCATTCCTGAAGAAGGGCTTATGCCCGAAACGTCGATTCTCCTGTTCCCTGGATGTTGCCTGACCTGCTGCGCTGATACAGTGGAAAGTCAGTCATTGAAATCTACCTGATGAGTGAGAATATTTTGCAGTGGATTCACGAGCAAGCACTACACTTCCCATTGTTCAAACAACTCAGCGTTGCTTGCTGCACTCAAAGCTGAGGAGGTGAAACATGTTGACTCTCAGCACAGCAATTGTCAGTGATTGCTGGTGGGACTGTGCCAACTCTAGACCTGAACGGCAGCTCAGCTCCAATGATTAATCACAGACGCAGCCCCTTTTTTGAACCACAGCCACTTCATCCTTGAGTATGATCGAAATCCTTGATCTCTTCATAACGAGCAAAACCCTTTTGTACCAGTGAGTCAATCAACTGTGACTGTGTATTCTTCCAAAGCCTGAATTTATTATCATTAATGATTCAGAGAAATGAGTTAGATGTATTAATCGGTTTCTATTACTTATCTTCTCTGTCTTTGATCTAATTCCCACTCTTAATTCTCCTCAGGTGTACTGGCGGACATTCAGAGACACTTTGGGGTCAGCGACAGTAAATCCGGATTGTTGCCTACAGGTTAGTGACCAGCCGCTAACCTTTAGTTTTGACAACATCAGGGTAACACCTACAGAGTTCTGGCCTTGGCTATCCAATTGCCCAGCAGTGAGTAGCTGAGCCCTGTGATCGATAAGCACTTTACGATACACTGAAACCAACTGTTTATAAACAGGGACCGGACTTCCTTATGAGTAACATTGTGGAAGTGGAAACTGTAGTGCCAGGAGATCAGATGTTTGATCTAGCAGGGTGACAGCTGTTTGATAGGGGGTTCTGTCACTAGGTTGCGGATCTCATGATGGTGACAGCTAACACCATCTTTAAGAGTGTGTTGTACTGCAGAATTTTCTCTCTGAGCTCTCTCAATTCCTACTCATTATTTGGAGGAACATCATACTCTAGATAGCTTCCTCTTACATTTCACAACTTGGACTCCTGGACTCAACACCTTTCCCCGACTCCATCTCCTTCTCCTTCCCCATCTCCGTCTACGTCTCCTTTCCCTTCTCCATCTCAGTCTCCGTCTCTTTCCCTGTCTCCTTCTCTCTCTCTGTCACCTTTCCTTTCTCTGTCTCCTCCTTCTCTCTCTCTGTCTTCTTCACCTTATCTGCCTTCACCTCTGTCTCTCTCCACTTCTCTGTCTCCATAGCTTTCCCCTTCCCCCTTTCCTTTTGCCTTCACTACCTCCTTCCTCATCTCTGTCTTCATCTACACCTCCTCTTCCGTCTCCTTCTTCCCCTTCTCTGTCTCCTCTCCATCACCTGCCCTTCCTCCTACCTATTTGCAGCTTCCTTTCCCCCCCCACTCCCGAAGTTTCGCTCCCATGTACCACTCCCCCATCCCTGATTTTTGGATTGTGTGGATAATGCGAGACATTCCCAGAATCAACATTCATTTAAAAAGGAAAAATCAACATTCCAATCAGGCAGAGTGGGAGAAATTCGAATTCTAATGAAAAGATAATATTATCTTATCTACGGGGAGCAGCGCTAAGATCATTTCCCTGGATGTTATCAGATTGAAAGTAGGTTTGCAGTGAAAGGTTTAGAACAGACCTGCTCCTTTCTGTTCTTTGAAAGAAAAGGAGAGAATTAGCCCTTTATGCTAAATAGCAGCTGCAGTGCACATCTAAATCATTTTAATGCAAATGTCCATGCACTGGGACTTAGCATCACCAGCTCAGTGTCTGTGTGAAAGAATTATAGAGGAGGAAGTGAAAGGCAGGGACAGTGATTTTGTAATGTGGAAACTGGACTTTAATACAGACATGGGGCGGGGAAGCAAAAGTTAACAATTGTGTTTTGACCCTGGAATTTAGAGAAATGGATTCCAATTTCTCAGATACTGGAATACTGACAGACTCCCCAGACACTGCAGGTAGCTCTTCAGAGAAAAATCTGCCCCGTTCCCCCTCATACCCAAGTTTCCAACGTGGTATCAATTCAGGCTGGGCATGATTTGTGTTTCCTATCTCAAACTATCAGCTGTGGAGGGGTGAGCAGGAGAGGATGGAGGTCAAATGTGTGCACAATTTGGGATGGAAGGATTTTCTTCAACAGGGGAAGGCTGTGGTGATCACATCTTCTATCAATGTACCTGCAAAGCACTGTCACGGTTGAACAACATTTCAGTTTTTGCTTGGAAACAAAAAATGCCTCAAATTAAGAAACAAACTTGTGGAATTCTATTACTGTTTGGGTAAGATTGAGGGTACAGCATTGTCAGCCACTTGATGATGTGTTCTTTCAGATTCAGAGTATATAACCTGCTAGTTTCTTAAATCATTTCCAAACAGCTTCCCCCTCTGCTTGAAAAAGAATGTATTCAGAAAAGGTGATTAATACCCAGTAAGCAGTGCTCCGAATCTTTACAAGCACTGTGAGTTTGGAACTGCCCATTATATGCCTGCATAACAAACTAGGAGAAAGTGAGGACTGCAGATGCTGGAGATCAGAGTCGACAAATGTTGTGCTGGAAAAGCAAAGCCGGTCAGGCAGCATCCAAGGAGCAGAGAGTCAACGTTTCAAATATAGGCTCTTCATGGGGAATTCCTGATTAAGAGCTTTTGCTTAAAACATTGAGTCTTCTGCTCCTCAGATACTGCCTGATTAGCTGTGCTTTTCCAGCACCACACCTTTCCACTCTGCATAACAAACTAATCAGGTTCAAAAGCTTGTAATGGAAACCTAAATTTACCACAGGCCAATCCTATTCGCACAGAGTGCACGCGGGGCAGCCATGTTGGATTGGCACAATGAAGCTTGATTATAAGTTGATTATAATGGAGGGGTTGTAAAATTTGATTATAATGGAGGGGTTGAAAAATTGCTAAATTCCTGATTTCTTATTGAAGCACTTTTGAATGGATTGATAGAGACAAATGTAGCCTTGATACAGCCGTAGGGAGAAGGAATTGGGAATGGGGAGTTCCAAACTACCTTCCTGCAGGGTGTGGTTAAGGGAGAGAATGCTGCAATGTTTATTTAAGCTGAAAGTTAACCACTAACAGCAGGAGTTCTTTGTTTCTGGCCTCATGTTAGCTTCATAGAGAAAGGAGGACCTCTGGCACAATTCTGAGCTCAAAGCTCTGGGTTTAAGTCTTAGGATGGCACGGTGCCTCAGTAGTTATCACAGCCAACTCACAGCACCAGGGATCCAGGTTCAATTCCAGCCTCGGGCGACTGACTGTGTGGTGTTTGCACATTCTCCCAGTGTCTGCGTGGGTTTCCTCCGAGTGCTTCAGTTTCCTCTCACAGTCCAAAGATATACAGGTCAGGTGGATTGGCCATGCTAAATTGTCCATAGTGTGCAGGCTTGGTGGGTTACAGAGCTACAGTGAGTCTGGGTGGGATGCTCTTCAGAGCATCGGTGTGGACTTGATGGGCCGAATAGTTCCCACACTGTAGGGATTCTATGAAGTGCCACTCCAGCACTTGGCAACCATTCATAATGTGGCAAAACAGGTAGATTATTGCTCAGTAAATCACTCTCACATTTGCCTATGGCAGGCAGTGGAAGATTCCTGGTCAGCCATGAGAGGAGAAAAGATTGGATCCTCCACTATTATTATGTATAGCTCCAGCTACGATATGCATGTTCTGCAGCTACATGGACATCTTGGGGAGGAGTGCTCACTTGCCCTGCCAGTGTAGATAGTTCGTGGCCAACAGAACGGGGTTCGAAGCTGGGCTGGTGTCTTGCTCTGCTGGTGGTGGAGGTCACAGCACTGTGGGTCAGACCTGCTTTTGGGGAAGAGGACTCGGGGTAAGGAAAAGGGGTAAGGTTGTGGTTGGGTTGTGTTGGATGTGTTGACAAGAATAAGCTCAGATTGGGAGGAGGCATAGGGAGTGAGTAGGAACACAACATGCCCAGCCCTGGCATGTTAATCACAGTCTACCTGAGTCAAGAGAGGCCAAACCATAATCTCACTGGGAGGGGGAGGAGGGACATCTCCCCCGATTAATGCTCGAAGCGGCCATTCCGTGAAAGTGAAGCACAGCTGGTGAGTAATACCCTGTATTAGGGCAGTCACTTCACAAAAGCTAAGTTGGCCATGTTTTCATCATAGATCATAGAATCCCTAGTGTGGAAACAGGCCATTTGGCCCAACAAGTCCACACTGACCCTTTGAAGAGTATCCCAACCAGACACATTCCCCTACCCGATTACTTTACATTTCCCCTGACTAATGCACCTAACCAACACATCCCTTAACATGATGGGCAATTTAGCATGGTCAATTCACCTGACTTGCACAGCTTTGGATTGTGGGAGGAAATCCATGCCGACACGGGGAGAATGTGCAAACTCTACATAAGACAGTCGCCCGAGGTTGGGTCCCTGGCACTGTGAGGCATTAGTACAAACCACTGAACCACTGTGACACGTTCCCTGGATGGATTGAGCTGAGGACTGATGGATGTGACAGTCTGGTTTTTGAATTTGGCTCCAGATGGGAGACTTGGGGGTATGGATGAGATGAACCAAAGGGGTCTGTTTCTGTGTTGTATGACTCTATATATTCAGTGTGACAGCATGAGTAATTTCGCCGAATACAGTGGCTTTGCTTCTGAGGTTCTGTCCTGGCAGCTAACTGAATGATTGCAAACTGGACGGAACTTTTGACAGCAGCTGTCTGAAACCCCCTGCCAGTATTTTATATACGAATACATCGGTTTGAATTTTAAATAAAAGCTCATGCATGCAGCCGCAACCACACTGCTGTTTAGCTGGTGAGTAGTTCAGAGACTGAACGATACATCTGTTTGTAGAATTGCTGATCAGATCCTTTGCAGACTCCCACTGGATTTGCAACTCAATTTGGTGTTGGGGGAGCATTTCATTTTACACATAATCGCTGATTGAACATTGCACTGCAGCGGCTGGTCAGCGCAGTTGCTGCTTCAGTCTATGCACTAATTCCAATCCAGTACAAGAGGTTTTGTTTTATTCAGCCCTGCAATGCGCTGGGGTTGATCACTGCCGGTGAGTGTGGGGAAGATAGGTCCACTCATCGTGGGTTTTTTAAAGGGCATTGGATAATTAACTGAAGGTACGTTTCTAGAGCTAAGGGACAGGGTCTAAAAATTAACGTCAAAGTGTTTGGAAGAGATGTGAGGAAGCAATTCTACGCACAAAGGGGTTTGGAACTCTCCTCCACATACAGCAGTGGATGCTGGATGCTGTTGTTAATCTTAGCTCTGAGATTGGTAAATGTTTGTTCAGCAAAGGTATTAAGCGATATTGTCCAAAGGTAGGTATGTGGAGTTCAGCCACAGATCAGCCAGGATCTCACTGAATGATGGAACAGGCTCGAGGGGCAGAATGGCCAACATCCTGTACCGAAGTGACTTGTGTGGGGACTGGGACTGGCTGTGCAGCTCTGACAGAGGGCCTGTACAAACACCATGGGATGAATAGCCTCTTCCTGTGCTGTCACCATTATATGCTCCAATTCTGCAATTGCCCCCATGGGTCATGTAGGGTCACCAATGGAGGCCGCAGCAGGAACTGGATCGACCAATCAGGAAAGATGTGGGCGTTGTGATATGAGCAAGTTGGTCAAAGACAACATGACTCTGCTCACCTCCATAAAGAGGGTTTTGGAAAATCCTGAAGTCATGACAGGCACCGTACAACAACAACTTGCCTTGATATGGCATCTTTGAACATTGTGAATGATTCTCAGCTTTCTACCTTGTAATCTGACAAAAGCCACCTGTAATTTTGGTTCTGAAGTGTCGACTCTGCTTTCTGATGCTACCAGACCTGCTGAGTTTCTCCAGCAATCTCTGATGGTGTTGTTAAATTTTGGTTGTTCTCCACTAGTTGGTTTAATGAGGGAGCACTTGGGGATGGGGGGGTGCGGAGGGGGCTGAGATTTTGACCTGGATGGATTTCCTGCCCATAATCAAACCAACTCCAGCTGGAGATGCAAATTGTGCAAGTCTCCACCTTGGACCAACATCAGCTTTGAGTCCCTGTAGCTGGGTTGGAGCTCTCCTCCTGTAGCCTTTCAATAGGTTTTCATGCCTCATAACGTGCTAATGTCGAAAGCATGATGGGAACTTGGTTTGGCTTTATCGGTGCAAAAGGTTAATGTTGTATTGTTTTGATGATATTTATCTCTGGTTTAGACAACAACCATAAGGGTAACATGGTGAGAAAATGGGAGAGGGTGTGAAACTTGCCCCATTATGGAAATAAGCTGCAGTATTGGCTTAATGTTTAGTGAGCTCCCAGTTTCTGTGATTCAGTCAATCCCTTTCTATTGTAGTACTGTAGCTTTTTTATTGAGCCAAATTATACTCTACACAGAGGTGTGAGTGTAGTTCAGGGCTGTGACAATCCATTTATCAGGCATATATGTAAGGCACATGTCTATCTCTCTCCTTACTCTCACAGTGGAAGTCGAGATTATTGCTGATTCACCCTTGTCCATCTTCTGCGGTGATGTGCAGGCAGATTTACAGTGAAATGAGGCTCTTTCCTTTCCCCTCTCCCCCTCTCCCTCACCTCTCTCTGTCTCGCGTTCTCTCTCTCTCTCTCTCTTTCTCTCTCTCTCTCTCTGTCTTACACTCACTCAAAAGCACATGCAGACAAGACAGATACTGAGATGACAGCTTCATGAGACAGCAGCTTCAATTGGCACTGTGGGCACAGCCCTACAATGCCCTGGCATCATGCAATGTAGGCAGAATTTGTGGCTCATCCCTAATTGCCCTTGAACAGAGTGTCCAAGGCAGTTAAAGGTCAACCACGTTGCTGTCCACCAGAATTTGGATGCTGGTAATTAAAAATCCAATTGATTGTACTCATTACTCAAGAAATATGTCGCTAAATATACCGACTTGCGCTCATCAGGATATATTGCAAAAATGCCAAACTTCAAACAATCGCAACAATTTATGCGAGGGGAGAAATGGGTCTTTTTTCCATGGCAGCCAGCAATCAGCACCCTTTTTTTCCCATCATTAACATATTGTTCTGAACACTCGCCATTTGGCCTTCTTTTGTCTGTTCAAGGTGAGAAGCTGTAACAACATTGTATTACCCTGCAACTTGCTGCACTTGGCTTGCGTTCAGCATTTTAACCGCCTCCAACGTCTCTGCACCCTTTCCCCTTTCAACTTGAGTATTTGCTGCATTTAGTTCAAAGTCAATTTGGGATAGAAAACAGGAGCAGGAGTAGACCATTCGGCCTTTGAACCTGCTCCCCATTCAATACAATCATGGCTGTTTCAGTACCCTGTTCCCAATTTGTCCCCATATCCTTTGATCCCTTAATCCTGAAGAACTATATTTAACTGGGGTGGCACAGTGGCTGGCACCATTGCCTCACAGCGCTGGGGACCTGGGTTCGATTCCAGCCTTGGGTGACTGTCTGTGTGGAGTTTGCACATTCTCCCTGTGTCTGCGTGGGTTTCCTCCGGGTGCTCCGGTTTCCTCCCACAGTCCAAAGAAGTGCAGATTAGGTGAATTGTCCATGCTAAATTGCCCATAGTGTTCGAGGATGTATAGGTTAGGTGCATTAGTTAGGGGAATGGGTCTGGGTGGTTTGCTCTTCGGAGGGTTGTGTGGACTTGTTGGGCCAAATGGCCAGTTTCCACACTGTAGGGATTCTATGATTCTAACTCCTTTTGAAAATATTTAATGTTCTGGCCTAAATCACTCACTTTCAGCAATTAACATCCATTAGCTTCATGATTGTTCCAGATAGTAGGTGGAAATGATATTTTCTGGGATGGGTTAGAGAAATGTCACAAAGCAGCCACATGAAATGAGAAAGAAAGGGACCCTTTTTCCATGAATTTTCACAATAATATTAGTGTTCAGTGAGATCTTTCTTTGAGCTAGTTTGTACAAACTCTCAGAATGACCTTGACAAAATTTTGCGTAAAATGTTTCTAATTAAACTAAAAACCACAGGAATACAGAGACAAACGTGGCAGGAAAGTCAATTAAAAATAAATCGGAAATAGAAACTGTTGACAGCAAGGCAAGTGTTAGGTTGCAGTGATGGGTGTTAGGGGGCCTGAGCAGAGTCAATGTTTGGAGCCCAGCTCCTCAAATGGCTATGGATTACTGCAGATTGAGATTGAATATAAATTGATCAGCTCAAAGCATGAAGATGTGTAGAGACAGAGCAAGCAGCTTCTAGATTGATACAACTGACAGGTAAACAATAAATGGACTTTAATAATGAACTACTGAAAGGATGTAGCACAGAGGCATACAGTGGATTGAACCAGGATTAGGAAACCTGGAGCAGGGGCTGGAAGAAATCTCATACCTTTTAATATATGGACAGTGGAACAAATAGACTGTGTAACATTAATCATAATCAATGGGATATTGATTGTGATCAGTGGATATCGGTTCTGATTGGTGTGATATTGATCATGATCAGTGGGATATTGATTCTAATTCCTCTGACATTGATCCTAATCAGTGGGGAAATTAATTCTGATGAACATGGTCTGGGGAGAAACAATGTTATCTACCCTTCTGTATGTGTCCGAGACCTGGACAATGGTACAGCCGACATCTCAAATCCCTCAACGCCAAGCACAAACTGTGGAAGCAGCTTGTGAAATCCAGAGCATCCCACCCACCTCAATTCCCACCCGCCTCGCCAGTGGCAAGGTGACTGGATCCAGCTTTGCGCTGTTCAGTCAGCTCAGGATGCACAGCTTCAGAATGGAAAGGTATTATCCTCAGTCTGCTTAAGAAGGAGAGGAAGAAGGATTCTGGTCAGAAGCCAGTCACGATCTGTGGGGTATTGAGTAGGTTGGTGAGACACCCGTTTGTTGTAATGAGAGACAGAGCTCTCAGCTATAGATACTCAGAAAGCCAATTACAGATGGGGCTTCTGTACGTCACCTATTTCCTGCTGATTGTTTTGTCTTGTGCTAATGAGGGTGTGTTCCTTTGTCCCAAGAAGCAGGAACTGGCTGGAAAATTGGGAATGGGATATTTCCAATGCAGTAATTGGAGGGAAGGGGAGGGTTAGTGGAAAGAGCTTGTTTCACTTCCTTGTTGGAACAGTCTGTTATTATCTGCAGATTTTAAACACTCAAAGCGTTTTTCCTTGTGTTTGGTGGACAAATTTTCAGCAATCCTCCCCCACCTTCTGTACAATGATTGTTGTGGTTAGCTGCTGCTGTATCCCTCAGTCAGCCCTGACTCCATCACTGTAACGAGTCAGCCATTAAAAAAAAAGATGTGTATCTCTCTGGCACCTCTCCCTGCTGTAAGATGTCTCAATGCAGCCAGCTAAGCATTCTCAAAGTCGTGTTGGGATACAGCAAGTAGATTCATGTGCAGTAAGATCCCATAAGCAGGAGCAAGTGAAACGTTCTAGTGAGCGTTAATATTTTGGCAAGGCTGCAATAGTGTCATTAGGAGTCTATACTTTCAGCTGGGATGGTGTCTGGAACTGGGGACCCGAAGCACACAAATGAGCCCGAGTTCAAGCTTTCATCCAAAATGCATCTGGGGAAAGGGTATGGGGGTGGGGTGGGTAAATGTGTCAGATTTGGACAATTTGTGGGGAAGGCGAGGGGGTAATTGCCAGGAAGAATTGGTCAAGTTGAACTGTCTGTCCCCGACTTTGATGTCGAAGCCAGGCCATTAGCCGTCTGCCATTTCCCTCCCACATCGTCCCCCCAACCCCACCTCACCCCCAACCCCACCTCACCCCAACACCAGCTGATGGCCCATTTCTTTTATCTGACCTTCATCCCCCAGTGCACTTGCTTGCTGTCTCTCAAAACTAGGATGCTCTACACTTTAAAAGCAACAATACAAACGCAAGTTCTCCTCTAAGTCATTGAGCCTTACAGCACGGAAACAGACCCTTTGGTCCAACCAGTCCGTACTGTACACAATCCCAAAATAAACCAGTCCCACCTGCCTGCACCTGGCTCATATCCCTCCAACCTTTCCTATTCATGTACCTATCCAAATCTCTTTTAAACATTGTAATTGTACCCACATCCACCACTTCCTCAGGAAGTTCATTCCACACGCAAACCACACACTGTGTAAAACATTTGCCCCTCATGTTTTTTTTAAATCTCTCGCCTCTCACCTTAAAAGTGTGCCTGCTAGTCTTGAAATCCCTCTACCAAAAACAAATTTTGGAACTTCTGCTGTTGTCCAAAATCAAGAAATTTGAACATTGTCTTTTTCTATCTCCCCCACATGGAAGATTGTCACAGTGTGTCCCCATGTTGCACATTCTCTGGATTCGCTCCGTAGCGCTCTACGATCTGAACTTTGGTGTGAGGTATGCTGGAGATTTCATCACATTATCTCATTTACCCCCCAGACGTGATTATTAAAATCCTGACTTCTCTCTCGTATTCCGTAACCTCTGTAAGGTCACTCTGAAGTCTGCTTCGCATGTGTTAACTAGCAGCAAATCCTATTCCCCCATCTCACCCTGTTCTCGCTAACTATTATCAGTTCCCAGTCAAGCAGTCTTCAGTTTAAAATGTTCACCCTTGTTTAAAACCCTTCCATCACCTCGCCCCATCCTATCTCCCCCAACCTGACAGCGCTGTGAAATATCTGTGCTCCTCTAATCCTAGTCTCCTGTGCTTTGTCAGTTTTGACCAGTCCATTATTGTTGGCCCAGGCTTCAGTCTTCCTGGCTCCAGCCTCTGAAACACCCCCTGTATATCTCTGCACTCCCTTTAAGACACCCCTCAGAGCTTACATCTTTGACCAAGCCTTTGCTCACCTGACCCACAATGCCTTTGTGGTAGTTCAGTGTCAGACTTTAAAACAATACGCCAATGGAACAGAGCCACACTATTCAGCCCATCATGTCTGCCATTCAATGAAATCATAGTTGATCCGATAATTCTCATCTCTGCTTTCCTTCCTTTTCCCTATAGCCCTTGATCACCTTACTGATTAAAAAATATCTTTCTAAAACTCACTATTTTGTTTTATCACCACAGAATAGAAGCTCTTACGGTGTGGAAGCAGGCCATTCAGCCCATACCAACGCTCTGAACAGTATCCCATCCTGTCAGTTTGCATCTCCCATGCATAACACACCAAGCCTGCACCTCGCAGGCAATTTAAGATGGCCAATCCACCTAACCAGCAAATCTTTGTGACTGTGGGAATACCCCAGATGGAAACCACACAGACACGGGGAGAATGTGCAAACATCAAACAGAGATTTGCCTGCTGGTTGAATTGAACCCAGGTCCCTGACACTATGAGGCCACCATGCTGCCCTCCAGTGAAATACCTTGCGATATGTCACCTTGGGACACTGTGCACTGGTGAAACACCTTGTGACATTTCAGTCCTTTAAAGGTGCTATGTCATGTAAGTTGTTGATCGCCCACCTCCACATTTGCCTTGCTTAGTCAAACCTGCCCCTTGCTCATTTCTGAAACTGAAACAATTGAAGTCACAGTTTGTATTAGATCCAGCATGAATTTACTCACCACTGTTCGTCTTTAATTCCAGTGATGTCTGGGGCAGTGCTGGAGCATCAGCAACAGTACTCCATTTCCCCCACGTGGAATGACGCTGGGCTGATGTTAGCTCAGTCCTGCCAGAAATCTGCCCTTTGGAGCAGTATCTGGACCCTTCCACCAGGCAAACACACGGTCAGAAACAGACAAACCATCAGTAAAGAAAGACATAAGTGCATTTGAAGTGGCTTCTTGGGATGCTGCACTCTGAAGTCACTTTTGGAAGGAGTTCAAATGTATCTCTGCCAAATTTCTAAATCTCTCGACCAACAATCTGAAACCAGACTGTCTGGTTGCTGTTTGTGGGGATGTTGCTGTGTGCAAATGGAGTTATTATGGAAAATACAATGTTGCCACTGGCAATAGCGAGGGCTATGAGCTGACCAAGTGGGGATTCGGGAAACGGGGATTCAGGTGGAGTGTGGGCAGAACAAAGGCTGTATCCAAGGGGCAGGGGATTGGGCTGAGGAGGGGTTGGGCGTGCAGGCGAGGAAGATCGGGGGGTCAGGAGCTTGGGAATGGGGAGGCCCTTTCCAGGGCGGCACGGTGGCTCAGTGGTGAGCATTGCTGCCTCACAGCACCAGGGTCCCAGGTTCGATTCCAGCCTCCAGTGACTGTCTGTGTGGAGTTTGCACATTCTCCCCGTGTCTGCGTGGGTTTCCTCCGGGTGCTCCGATTTCCTCCCACAGTCCAAACATGTGCAGGTTAGGTGAATTGGCCATGCTAAATTGCTCATTAGGTGCATTAGTCAGAAGGAAATGGGTCTGGGTGGGTTACGCTTCGGAGGGTCAGTGTGGACTTGTTGGACCGAAGGGCCTATTTCCACACTGTAGGGAATCTAATCTAGTCACTGCCTTGCCTGGGACAGTGCAAACTGTGAGTCACACCTAATAAGGGTGATGACACCTTAGCAGCGCTTCATTGGCTGTGAGGCATTTGTGAGGTCACGAAAGGTGCTACATATATGCAAATTTTACTCCCAGTGCAATGAGTGGTAATGCTTGCCACCCCTCCCCACCCCAGCCCAGGGAATGCAGGAGATGCTTTGTCAGAGAGTTTATAGCTCACACCATAAAGCGTAGGTCCAGGACTTTGAATATCTGCCAACTTTACACTTAACGTAATTATCTGTTACACCGAAATTAAGGAGGCTGATGAAGTTCAGCTCCAACCAAGGCATCAGTCTCTGCTTCAGATGTCAGGTTTGGGTTTTTGTTTTGATAGTAGGTGAAGTGCTGTTGGATCTTATGTTTGTGGTTTTGAGTCCTGTCCCAGAGACTGGAGAATAGAATGTAGACCTGTCAGTGTGGTACACTGCTGATTGACAGGCTGCCTTTCAGATGAGCCGTTAAAATGAGAGACTGTGGCAATACTCAGAGAAAATGCAGGAGGTTATCCCAGGTGAAAATGTATGCTTTTGGAATAATATCACAAGATTATCTGCGTCATTTTTGCACGGCTATTTATGGGAGCTTGCTGTGTGCAAATTGGCTGTAGTGGCTAACGTTTCAAACCTACTCATTGACCTGTGAGGTCTGAGGTCACGGAAGGTGCTATAAAAATTCCCAAGCTCATGCCAGGAAAGGGAAAGTTTGGGAAAGGAAGGAGAGTGCCATATAGGTTAATGTGGGCACTGCCCAGAGATCATTACAGATCATCACATCTTGTTTCCTAGCTTCCCAACATGGAAGTTTGTTGGGGCAAATGTGGCTCATGATTTCCCCAGTCCCCTGCCCACCTCCGAGACATCCAGACCACTGTGGGGCGCAGTTGCATGGAGGTTGGACATTTCTGCCGGAAGAGGTAGGAAAAGGCCTCCTCTTTTTTGTTTGTTGACATGTCAAGTGATGCCCGGGAAGATTGAGGGGCATGTTGTCCACCTGACTGGAGGATGGGTTTGTTTTGGCGAAAGGAGGCCTGAGGAAAAAAAAATTGAAAAATATCTACAGGAACCCGCTGTGTCCTAAGAACAATGCTATGAGAGAAATTATGGGACATTGACACCCATGGTTCTGTCGTTATCTGTGAACACTTCTGCTAGTTACTTATAAATGTATTGGAGATAATGGCGATGGGAAGTTTGACAGCAAAGAATCATCCAATCAGATGAGTAAGAGCCATTTTTATTTTGCAAATGACTGTGAGAATTACTGCGAGAATGGACATTTTAGATCGCTAGTGATGTGAGGGGTGGAGGTCACACATGATGGACACACCCAGATAGAGTTGGCAACCTAATGCTGGGGTGAATTGATAAACAGAAAAAAAAACACATTGAATCCAAGATTCAATGGAACTCCAATGTGCAGACTCATCCCACCCCAAACCTGACCCACATCGAGTCTGTTCCAGGAGATCTGATTATCCCCAGGTTTCTTACCACGTAGGCCTAAGCTAGATTTGCAGTTTGTATCCTAACGGTCATTAAAATTCTTTCATAATGAAACTCTGTCTCTTGGATGAGAGCGTGAGGGATAAGATTTGAATGTTTCTGTAGCTGAAACAACCCAATCAGTGCGTGAGAGGATTATTTACCAATTGTTTTGTTAAAGAAAGTGCTCCCCTCGCTGTTGGTGGCAGAGACCCACCATAGTGTCAAGGGCTGGAGGTTTAATCCCAGTTTGGGCTTGGGCAGTTATTCCCAATGGAGGGGCATGGGGCCAACAGCTGAGCTTCTAAACTTTACCCCCAGCCATGAGGAGGATTAACTCCAGGTTCTTACTGTTGATGCCATCTTAGACTATGATTGGCTGGATTTGACATTCAGAGGGCAGCACTGAATCTATCCATGGATGCCCTTGTAACCCAGGTAAGCCCATGAGGATTGGCATTTGGTGAAGTATGAGCAGTTTTTTCTCATGTTGACTCCTCACCTCAAATCAATTCGGTCTTTGGATGCAATGCATTCCTTATTTGAGCATCACCATTCTATCATGCCTCCAGTTGGCACCTTGATAGGATCTTTAGATTATAAAGTGCCCTGGTGCACCATCCACCTCTGCAAGTACTAACTACCCACAATGCCTCTTCATGACCATATACCATATACCCACAATGCTTCTCCATGACAATGTACCAACTACCCACAATGCTGGACAGAACTTCATGAGCTCCAGAACCTGCAGATTCTGGTCCCTGTCTGTACACCAACAACAACTTACAATGGTATAGGACCTTTAAAACTGGAAAACATGCCAAAGCACCTCACAGGATCATAACCAGTCAAAACAAAATTGACCCTGAGCCCAAAGAAGCGGACATTATGTAGGATGACTAAGCACTTGGTCAAGGAGATGGGTCTTTAGATGAAAGCAAGTTCGAGAGAGCGAGAGGTTTAGGGAACAAATTCCAGAATTTGGGACTGACGTGGCTGAAGGCATGGTTGTTAATGATGGAGGAATGGAAATAGCAGACATGCAAGAGGCCACGGTTGGGAGATTTCTGAGTTTTTTGAAGCTAAATAAGGCCAGAGACAGGGAGGGAAGTCTTTGCTGGGACTGAACACTCGATAAGAACTTTGCAGTGTCTGCATCACTAGTGCTTTTTGTGGGAAAATCACTTAATCCAGACCCTTTGGCAACACCGGGGAGATCCACCAATCATTCTAGACTTGCAGAAGACCCCAGTGAATTGATAGTGGACTTTGGCTCTCAACAACTCAATGAAAGCATGGAGAGGCATTGTGGGTAATTGGTATATTGTTAAGGAGAGGCATTGTGGGTATATGGTATATGGTCATGGAGAGGCATTGTGGGTAGTTAGTATATGGAACAGGGACTGACTGTCATAGCGAGGAAATGACACTCGTACCTTTTATATTTTCACTTGAGATGACAGGCAATACTGATACTAATCAGGTGCTCAGCGGCTGTGCTGAATCCCCTTTTTGTAAAAATAGTATTGTTGTTGGCATCTTTCCAGGCAAGCTGGTGTCAGTCGATTGAGGATGTGTATGTCAGTGTTACGCAGTCTAAGGGTCAGTTATTTTAAGAATTCAAGCTACCCATTCTATGACACCCAATTTGATTGCTGCAAACGAAATGATCTGAGATGAGTGAAGTGAAAGAGGATAAAGGGGCATAGGAGCTTGGGCGAGCCAATAAAATTAGGCTCTATTTGCTGAGGTGAAGGGTAAGCACCTATGTAGATTTGAATGGTCTGCCTGTCGATATCTTGCAGTACCAATGCTGAGAAGGAATGAAGCCGAGTTAATGCAGATAGTCAAGCACTATTAGAGTGCAGTCTATTAAATTCGATAACTGAAAGATATAACTGTTGAGCTGAACACTGATGATTAGATTTCTAAACAGCTTGATTAGTTTCATTTGTTTACTTTCTGCCTTTCTCCCACTCTATACAGAATTGAGATACCCACATTTCAACCCAAGCCCCTCATTCTGCTGTAAATACCAGAGGTGATGAAATCAGTATACACAATGTACCTCTTACAGTAAAACTTATCTAAAGACATGTGCGGGTAACTCAGAACCACTTGTTGTAATGTGTATGTGTGAGTGGCTTTGTCTATATGAGAATGAGTGAATATATGTTTTTGTTTAGTCACTCTTGAGATGTTAGCATCACTGGCGAGGGCAACCTTTATTGCCCAGAGGGCAGTTAAGAACCAAACACATCACTGGCAGGCTGGAGTCACATATAGACCAGGTCGGGTGAAGATGGCAGATTTCCTTCCCTCAAACACCATAAGGAATAGGAACTGGAGTAGGCCATTCAGCCCTTCAAGCCTGCTCTGCTGCTCAGCAGAACTGACATCCCTTCTATCCACTTTACTACCCTTTCCCCCATAACCCTCAAATCTCCGACTGATCAAGAATCTATCTGCAACTACGTTGAATTTTAGTTCTGAGGGAAGGTCATTGGACTCAAAATGTTAACTCTGATTTCTCTTCACGAATGCTGCGAGACCTGCTGAGCTTTTCCAACAACTTCTGTTTGTGTTTCTGATTTCCATCATCCGCAGTTCTCTCAGTTTTTATTAAGAATCTATCCATCTTATCTTTAAATAGATACATAAGACTCTGCCTCCACAGCTCTCTGTGGCAAGGAGTTCCAAAGACACTCTGAGAGATGAAATTTCTCTTCAATTCAGTCTTAAATTAGCACCCTTTTATTCAGAGACTATACCCCTCTGGTCTTAGTCTCTCCCATGAGGAGGAACTTGCTCTCAGCATTTACCCCGTCAAGTCCCTTACAAATCCTAAATGTTTCACTGAGATCAGCTCTCATTCTTATAAACTGCAGTGAGTAGGATCCCAACCAGGGCGGCATGGTGGCTCAATGGTTAGCACTGCTTCCTCACAGTGCCAGGGTCCTGGGTTCGATTCCCACCTGTCTGTGTGGAGTTTGCCCATTCTCCCTGTGTCTGTGTAGGTTTCCTCTGGGTGTTTCCTCCCACAATCCAAAAGATGTGCAGATCAGGTGAATTGGCCATGCTAAATTGCCCACAGCGTTAGGTGCGTTAGTCAGGGGTAAATATAGGGTGGGGGAATGGGTTTGGGTGGGTTTCTCTTCGGAGGGGTGGTGTGGACTTGTTTGGCCAAAAGGCCTGTTTCCACACTGTAGAGAATCTAATCCTTTGCTCATAAGACAATCCTTTCATACCAGGGAACATCCGAGGGCCTTCTCTCAACCACCTCCGATTAAACTATGTCTAAAACTGTTCACAGTGCTCCAGATATAGTCTCACCAGCACCTTGTATAGTTGCAGTAAGCCTTCCCTACTCCCATATTCCAATTCTGTTGAAATAAAGGCCAACATTTCATTAGCCTTCCTGATTACAATGCATTGAAGCAAATGCATTTTTACAACAACAGTGGTTATATGGCCACCATGGGGCTAGTTTTGTTTTAATTTCAGACTTTATTCACCTGGTTGCTACTAACCTGTGGAATAATGTTCCAGATTGCCTTTCTCTGCAGAAAGCCTGAGGGAGCTGGCTGTGTCCTTGCTGGCAGTATTGGAAGGGTCCAGCCTGACACTGGAGTCAGGCCTGACTGAACCGAGATGACCCTGTTCTGCCTGGCCCTGCTCCTGTCACTAGTAGCAATGGCTGTGGCCTATAGACACCGTGAGCACCATGAGTTACAGCAGCAGCACTGAGTGAGGGCATGGGGGTGGGTTGGGGAGGAGGAAACGGAAGGAAGAGTGCAAGGGAGGAGGGGGGTGTGGTCAGAAGGAAGAGTGCAAGGTCAGACATCAAGAGTAAGGCTTTGGAAAGAGTCTCAATACCTCCCCAGGCCGGGAAAAGTGAGTGGCCTGCTAATATTGACTCCCAGGTGATGTGGGCAACCTGTGGGAACCATTAAATCATTTGGACCACGATGGCGAGGGTTGTTGCCATGGTAACTGTGTGTATGTTTGGGAGGGGGGAAAGTGAGGGAAAAGCGTCAGTATTGAAAGGAGAGGGGGAAACCAGTGAAGCCTTGAGTTGAGGGTGGAGAAGAAGAGGGGGAATAAAGGAGGAAAATGGGAAAAAATTGAACAATGTGAGCCCATGAGACAAAGGAGCAGACGTAGGCCATTCGGCCCATGGCTGATCGCATGATCATCAGCTCCACTTTCCTGCCTTTCCCCCCTTTTCTTTTACCGATTAGAAATCTGTCCATCTCAGCCTGGACGGTACTTATTGACCCAGCCTCAACAGGCCTCTGCGGTAAAGAATTCCACAGATTCACTTCCCTCTGAAAAAAGAAATGCCTCCACATCGTGTATCTTCAGTGTGCGGTCTCAGAGTGTAGTGGTGGGATGGTGTACAGAGGGCAAAAGAGGAAGTGATACTCAAGGGGCTCTGCTGTGGGTGCCTAATGTCAGGTGGTTTGCCTTTCCTTTACAATTTGAAAAGGGAAGACTTGTGAAGTGTGAAAATGCACAAGATTAACCAGAATGCATCTGTTTTAATGCAAAGGTTGAGCACTCTCTATGGGATCTTCCGACTGCATTTCAACCCTTTGACTCCGCTGTGCCTCTAACACTGAGGTCACCCCCCTCAGCGAGTTACACATGTGGGTTTTCACCCACCCATTCCATTGAAAAACTGGATAGAGTTGAATGATCATCTTTCTCAAAAAGGATTGGAGTTGCTGGATTTTGGACTTGAGTCAGTTTAGTTTAAGAAATTGGTTTGTCATCAGTAGGTTAGTATATTTCTGCATCTTTGATGACACTGGCAGGCTAGCACTCATTTACACCAGGGTCTAGTGTAGGGTGACAAAGAGTATACAGTGTTGTAGTTTGGGAAATGGTGGTATAATGGTAATGTTAAACTAGACCAGTATTCCAGAGGCCCAGACTAATGATTTGGGTTCAAATCCCGCCATTGCATCTGTTGGAGTTCAAATTCATAAAAAAATAGGAATTGAAGTCTAGTCTTAGTAATTACAGCCTGAAATTATCTTTTTCTATGTTTAAAAACCCATCTGGTTCATTAACATCCTTTAGGAAAGGAAATCTGCTCCTCCTTGTCTGGTCTGGCCTACATGTGACTCCAGACCCACAGCAATGTGTGGTTGACTCTTACCTGCCCTCTGGCATGGCCCGAGAAAGATCCTAAGTTCAAAGGCAATTCAGGAATGGTAACAAATGCGGATTTCAACAGCGATAGCCACATCCCATGAAGGAATTAAAAGCAGATATGAGTAGACTTGGTAAAGATTCTCAGAGGATAGAAGTGAATTACTTTCATTGCTGAAGCAATCTGATGACTTTTGTGGGCATCTTTCTTGGTGAGATTTATTGAATTCAGTTTCACAAGTTACAAAGACCTTGTAGCTTGTTGCTAGTAACTCCTTGCCAGTAACACAAAACTACCCCATCTGTGAAGGATAATTACAAACTGACTTTTCTAAATCAGTACAGATCAGAAACTGTACTTTGATGCAATCCCTCAAAGGTGTTGGTGTTTGTAATGCAAACCTTGATGAGTGACCTCTCTTCACCTCCCACCTTTGCTGCTCTGTGCAGATTGTTCCCAGCTAGAGGCTGGTGAATAAGATGGAAACCAACGTTGTTTTTTTTCTCTACCTTTGGTCCTGAGAGAAAGCAGATGAATTCTTAATAGACATCTTTAAAAGGTTGTGAAAGCTGTGGATTCATCTAAGCCGGTCTTTCAGCTCCACTATTAGCTCTTTGAAACAGTATTACTTATTCAGTTGTATTTATTCAATTCCCTTTCAAAAGTTCCAACTGAGTCTGCTTCCAACAACTTTAGGTAGAACATTCCAGAACAGAACTTAGTGCCTGTCAAAAACTCTCCTCATCCTGTGGTTGGATATTTTTCCCAAGTATCTTCAATGGCAAGCCTACCTGTTGGTGGTTAAAGCTTACACTCCACCCCGATTCCTTGTGGCAGATGCTCTGTCAAAGCCCCTCAGCATTTTGAGCTCCCCACCTAATTCCTCCTTTAGTAATGTGTTCTCTGTTGTTAGAGGGAACAATCCTAGTTTCTCCATGTTACTCTGCTACTGTTCAGCCACACCTCCTCTGATCTCGAGTTAGAGTTAATGACAGTCAGCTCATGACTTTAAAAAAAAATCAAAGGTGGCACGAGTCTGAATTAGCTGAAGATGCTCGCTTGTGCATTATCCTGGCATTGACGATGAATTGGAATGAGAGAGTTGGTGGAAGTTGTTTGATGCACCGAAAGAAAAAGGCCAATGGTTTTGAAGGTTCCTCGCTGGCTCAGGGGCAGAGTGAAGTGAGAGTAGGCCTGAGCTGGAAGGGCTCTGTTGGGCTGACATTTCCCGAATTGAGTGGATACACTTGGCAACTGCAGCTTTTTAACAGATTTAACTGGGGGCTCGAATTGTGAAATCATTAAAGGTCTGTCACTTTCTGAAGGCCAGAAGTAATTTCCTTGTCCAGCAGTGTTCCCTGGAATACTCTTAAAGTAGTGAGGATGCTGCCCAGTAGTGAGCTGGTGTCTGGGCATTTGCACATGCCCAATGGCGGAGGGAATGACTTGACAAATGTCAGAAACCTTGGGCGACTGTCTGTGTGGAGTTTGCACGTTCTCTGCGTGGGTGTGCTCCGGTAATATTGGCAGAAACAAAGCAATCTCCCACTGCAAAAGGTTTCCAATAAAGTCAGATTTCCGCTACAGTTGGCCATGTTGTCACTGATCTTGTTCAACTGATCTGAAGGGAATTAAAACAATTGTGGCCAATGGGCACATTCTTCATTAGTTACCAAGCAAAATGGTGTGGGTTTTACTCCACCAGGACACTTTTATCTGATGGAGTCATGTTTATTGTATCTCCTGTAAGATAAGGAACTGTATTGTAATATTGAAGAATCTAACAGACATTTTTTAGTATATGCACTATATGCATTTCCCAGGTACAGAAAGTTTGGGTTAATAAGTGTGCTGCTTAACAGTAGAGTGCTATGCTTCAGGTGAATCTCCAGAATCCCTAAGGTGGAAGGAGGCCATTTGACTCATTTCATCCACTGCTGTGCTTTTCCAACACCACTCTAATCTAGAATCTGGTTTCTAGCATTTGCAGTCCTTGTTTTTACCTCATTTCATCCACAGTGGTCCACACCATCGCAGTAATTCTGCATTTCTCATGGCTAATCTATCTAGCTTGCATACCCATTGGACACTAAAGGATAATTTAGTACAGCCAAACCAGCTGCATGCACATCTTTGGACTGTGGGAGGAAACCGGAGCACACCCACGCAGAGAACGTGCAAATTCCACACAGACAGTTGCCCAAGGCTGGAATTGAACCTGGGTCCCTAGTGCTGTGAGGTAGCAGTGCTAACTACAGAGCCACTGTGCCTCCAGTGATCTGGCAGAGGATGAGATTGTTATGTCCTTGGGTCACATGCTATGATACAGTGTTGACATGATGAGCATGTCTCTTAAAGGTGCAATGTCACACAACACAAACTACTTCTAGTAATGAATCTATCCAGTACGTTAACACTAGATGTTTATCTTCATTCACTTTAGCTTGTGAATAGAGGAACTACTGCCCTGTGAGACGCAAGGGCTGATGTTAGTCTCTCTTTAGTTTGACTTGGCAAGCAATAGTACCTGCAAACTATTTCCATAGCAACTGAAAAGAAATGTGCTGGGCGAAATTTGAAAACTCTTCTTCATCTCATGAGCTTTGGAGACTTCTCCTGGAAGGTGACTGATAGGGACTGATAAGTGCAATGTTTAGCATGAAAATTAATCAGTTTTGGTTATGGAATCCAGGGATATAGAATACAGATGGGAGGTACAGAGCAGCTATGATCTCAATCCGGTGCAGTAAGCTGAAGACGGTTGAATGGCCTCCTCCAATTCATCTGCCAAATAATGTCCCACAGGATTCTGTTGTGGAGAAGACCATTTCATTGCAATGACATGAGGGTTTGAGTTTCCTGGGCGAATCTACCTCAAGACAACAGGCAGACTCAGTACTGGGCTATAGGCTGGTCAGTAATCTAGACCATGTTCAATCAGACTGAGCTTATTAAGGATCACATCAATGATGGTGTCAGGCCGAGAACAATCTGAAGAGGGACTAGCCAGGAATTTGCCCTCCCAGTCCATAAAGGCCCATTTTTACAATGTTGGGCATGATGTAAGGGGCTGACAAGGACCTAAACTCCCATTGGGAACAAGAAGAGGACAGTGAGATCACCTTCTACCTGGGAACGACTGAGATGGTTTGTGTCTTTGTCTGTCCCTCTCAGGGAGTGAAGGCACGTCTGTCCCTCTCAGGGAGTGACGACACGTCTGTCCCTCTCGGAGTGACGGCGCGTCTGTCCCTCTCGGGGCGAGACGGCGCGTCTGTCCCTCTCAGGGAGTGACGGCGCATCTGTCCCTCTCAGGGAGTGACGGCGCGTCTGTCCCTCTCAGGGAGTGACGGCGCGTCTGTCCCTCTCGGGGCGAGACGGCGCGTCTGTTCCTCTCAGGGAGTGACGGCGCATCTGTCCCTCTCGGGGTGAGACGGCACGTCTGTCCCTCTCGGGGCGAGACGGCGCGTCTGTCCCTCTCGGGGCGAGACGATGTGTCTGTCCCTCTCGGGGCGAGACGGTGCATCTGTCCCTCTCAGGGAGTGACGGCGCGTCTGTCCCTCTCAGGGAGTGACGGTGCGTCTGTCCCTCTCGGGGTGAGACGGCGCGTCTGTCCCTCTCGGGGCGAGACGATGTGTCTGTCCCTCTCGGGGCGAGACGGTGCGTCTGTCCCTCTCGGGGTGAGACGGCGCGTCTGTCCCTCTCGGGGTGAGACGGCGCGTCTATCCCTCTCGGGGTGAGACGGCGCATCTGTCACTCTCAGGGCGAGATGGTGCGTCTGTCCCTCTCGGGGTGAGACGGCGTGTCTGTCCCTCTAGGAGTGAGACGATGTGTCTGTCCCTCTCGGGGCGAGACGGCGCATCTGTCACTCTCGGGGCGAGACGGCGCGTCTGTCCCTCTCGGGGCGAGACGGCGCTTCTATCCCTCTCGGGGCGAGACGGCGCTTCTGTCCCTCTCAGGGAGTGACGGCGCGTCTGTCCCTCTCAGGGAGTGACGGCGCGTCTGTCCCTCTCGGGGCGAGACGGTGCGTCTGTCCTTCTCGGGGTGAGATGGCGCGTCTGTCCCTCTCGGGGCGAGACGGCGCGTCTGTCCCTCTCGGGGCGAGACGGCGCGTCTGTCCCTCTCGGGGTGAGATGACGCGTCTGTCACTCTCAGGGCGAGACGGCGCGTCTGTCCCTCTCGGGGCGAGACGTTGCGTCTGTCCCTCCGGGGTGAGACGGCGCGTCTGTACCTTTTGGGGTGCGACGCCGCGCCTGTCCCTCTCGGGGTGAGATGGTGCGTCTATCCCTCTCGGGGTGAGACGGCGCGTCTGTCACTCTCAGGGCGAGACGGCGCGTCTGTCCCTCTCGGGGCGAGACAACGTGTCTGTCCCTTCGGGGTGAGACGGCGCGTCTGTCACTCTCGGGGCGAGACAACGTGTCTGTCCCTCTCGGGGTGAGACGACGTGTCTGTCCCTCTCGGGGCGAGACGGCGCGTCTGTCCCTCTCGGGGTGAGACGACGTGTCTGTCCCTCTCGGGGCGAGACGGTGCGTCTGTCCCTCTCGGGGTGAGACGGTGCGTCTGTCCCCCTCAGGGTGAGATGGTACGTCTGTCCCTCTCGGGGTGAGACGGCGCGTCTGTCCCTCTCAGGGCGCGATGGCGTGTCTGTCCCTCTTGGGGTGAGACGGTGCGTCTGTTCCTCTCAGGGTGAGATGGTGCGTCTTTCCCTCTCGGGGTGAGACGGTGCGTCTTTCCCTCTCGGGGTGAGACGGCACGTCTGTCTCTTTCGGGGTGAGACGGCGCGTCTGTCCCTCTCTCTAAATGAGATGATTCAGTGCTGATGTCTTCAGGCTTCTATCAAGATGTCACATTAAATCAGCCAAAATGGAACCCATTGCACACACCTATCTGTTGATGGATTGATTCCTTGGCAGTAATGATAATAACAGGGTAATGCCAGTCATTAGGGCACATTAAGGTAAAAGCTGCTGCAGGTAGGGAGTCATCTGTACCTGCCATGGAGACTAGAGTGGCCTAATGGCCATGTCCGAATTCTCAAAATGCTCTTCTGCTGTGCAGTCTCCATCAGCACCATCTATGAGAAAGCTCTTTGTTCAAGTCTTCCCACTAACCAGACCTGGCCAAGGAGTGTTCTTTCCCCCACGACTCCCTTTTGTTTAAATACACACTATCTCACACAGTGTGTGATAGTCATTGATCCCCTTGTCCCTCCATTGCTGGGTCAAGATAATATCCATATTCAACTTGCAGAACAGGTCAGTTCTGTTGTCGTTGCTATTCATCGTAAATCTATCGCTTTGACAAATTCCAGCTTGACCTTGTCTTTTGATCCCTCCCATTCCCGCTCTGCACTCCTGTCTGAATTACGCTGGCCAGATTGTCATTCATTGTGTTTAAGTCAGTGACACAGATCAATAGCTGGGAATTTGTTCCTGATTTCACCACAATTATGATAGCGAGCAGCTTCTTTCAGCTTGAGCAGGTTTACTGCTTTCTCATTTTTAAAATGTCCTGCCCACATCGTTTTCCTATTCTGAGAGCAAAGATTTTGCGCTTAGAAAATACTTTTCATGGCTGTTTCAGAGCCGTTAGCAAACTGGGTGTTGGAGAAATTCAGCTGCTCAACCAGTATCCAGAGAGAGAGAAACAGAGTTAATATTTTGAGTCTGATATCCACTTTGATCACAAAAACAGGAAGGCAGATTATTGTCTGAACAGTGGCAGTTTAGGAAAAGGCGAGGTGCAACGAGACCTGGCTGTCATGGTGGAACAGTCGCTGAAGGTTGGCATGCAGGGGCAGCAGTCAGTGAGGAAAGCTAATGGCATGCTGGCCTTCATAGAGGGAGGATTTGAGTATAGGTGTAGGGATGTCTTGCTGCAGTTATACAGGGCCTTGGTGAGGTCACTCCTTGTTCTCAATATTGGGTCACGTGTAATAATAAGGGGTAAGCCATTCAGGATCGAGATGAGGAAGAATTCCTTCACTCAGAGTTGTGGACCTGTGGAATTCTCTCCCACAGGAAGCTGTCGGGGTTATGGTTAAATATATTCAAGAGGGAGTTGGACATTGACCTTGTGGCCAAAGGGATCAAGGGGTATGGAGAGAGGGCGGGACTGGGTGACTGAGATTGCATGGTCAGCCTGATCTGAAGTAATGTCACCTCCAATCCTTCAAGTAGTGCACTGTCAGCAATTCCAAAAGTCAACTTGGTGACGTTAATTGAACAATGCTTTCCAACCAAAGAGAGGCTCATAAACAAAAAAACAAACACAGGGAAGTTGAAATTGAACTGCAAAATGTTGTCCAGTAGATCATAGAAGGTATCATAGAAAACCTACTGTGTGGAAATAGGCCATTTGGCCCAACAAGTCCACACTGACCCTCTGAAGAGTAACCCACACAGACCCATTCCCCTACCCTATTACTCTAAATGTCCTCTGACTAATGCACCTATACATCCCTGAACACTATGGGCAATTTAGCACATTGTCTCACACAGTCTTAGGGGGGCATAGGATACAAGTATTTAGAAACTGGATTTCATTACATTTTGCAAAACCCAAGTGTGCGGATTCGCCTTGAACATACCCTTCCCCCCCACCCAACCCGCAAGTGTTCCCCTCCCTTTCCTGGGATTCCACTTGAGCTAATCGTCAGCGCTTGTGTTGTACAGATGCGGCTGAGGGGCCCAGAGGCCTTGGCTTGGAGATAATGCTGGATCTCAGGGAGTGGCCTCAAACGCTGATGTATTGAAGTTTGAATTTCGGACTCGACCTCCTCGCTGAGTTTAAACACAATGCAACGCCCTGTACTATCGCAGTCACCTCCCATTCCCACGTTGCAGAATTTCAATTCGTTTTACGCGGTTGATTCTATTCGCTGTTGAGGTTAGAAATCTTTTTGCTGTCATTTTGGTCTTGTGAGCTCCATTTTACTACCCAGACAGCCCAAGGATGGAGGGTTCATTGCTTCAGTACGAGAGAAAGTCCTGACAAAGTGTTTCGACCCGAAACATTGACTTGCTGCTCCTCGGGTGCTGTCTGACCTGCTATGCTCTTCCAGCTTCACATCTATTGACTCTGACTTCCTTACTGTCTCCGAGTGAAAGCCCTCCCTGGAAATATGCAATCTCCCCACTGCCTGTTGGTAAATTCCAGCCCATGGCCAACAAAGGTTGGAGGAACAGACCATTGCGAGTCTTTCCAATACTTGGGAGGGGGGAGTGGTTTGCAGAAAAAGGTTATTATGCCGCCCACCCGGCCCCCCCCCCCCCCCCGCCACTGGGTGAGCAGATCCATTGTTTAGCTAACTCTCACCTCCAGAAGGAAGGTAATCACGCTCAGTCCCCTCAGATGAGGAATGACCTCAGAAGAAGCTGTTCCAATTTCAGAGATTGTACTGCACTTTTGCAGATGGTTTTGCATACATGCGACATTCCATGGAATTGCAATGAGTCATGAGGGCCTTTCCCAGCAGAACTGGCTGTCAGACTTTCATAATTCCTGCATGGGATGTGGGCATCAGTGGCAATTGTTGCCCGTCCCTCATTGCTGTTGAGCTCTATGGCCATTTCAGTGGACAGTTGGGAGTCAACAAAATTGCTGTGGGTCCGGAGTCACATATAGGCCAGATTGGGTAAAGGCAGCAGACTTCCTTCCCCAAAGGCTACAAGTTCTGAGGAAGGAATACCAGACTCAAAACATTCTCAAATGCTGCTAGACCTGCCTGTAATTTCTGTTTTTGTGATTAAAATTTGAATTGGTCTCAGTAATAGTGACCATAATAATCACTGTCTGTTGTTGTAGAAATCTGGTTTGCTACTGTGCTTTAGGGGAGCAAATATGCTGTCTCTCCCTGGTCCAGGCTACATGTGATTCCAAACCCACAGGAGTGTGATTGGCACTTAACTGCCCCCTGAAATGGTCTGACAAGCCACTCCCTTCAAGGGCAATTCAGGATGGGCAGCAAATGTATATCTTGTCAGCGATAGCCACATCACATGGAAGAATTAGAACAGTCCTGTGTAGACCCCTTCTCAGACGATCGAAGTGAATTGTTTTCATTCCTGTAAAGATCTGATGGCTTTTGTGGGCATCTTCCTGGGGTCCAATTCATGCCCACATCCCATGAAAGAATTATGAAACAAAGATGGACATGGGTGATAACCAAGTGACTACCAGTGAGACAGTAGTAATGCCCAACTTACATGTGAGGCCTAACTTTAGGCCTTGCCTAAAATACAAGGCCCATTTCCAACATGATTTCCAACTGTATTCATGGAACAAGTGATGATAGATTCCTACTAATAAAACACTGACTGCCGCACTTTTAGTGCTTTTTTTGACACACAGCCGGCACATTCCAGTTAAAAAGGATGTTATTTGTCTTCACAAAATGCCTGGTATTTCATTGGGAATAATGGCTACATCCTCTGCCGATAGACTCTGGGGACCTACACTTCCTGAAACCCAGCTAAACGTTGGGAAGGATCTGCTCGCAATCAAGTTTGATAAAGTCAACACGTGCATGGAATTCCCCTTTTCTAGAAAATTCCTCAGCTTGGCTGGTGACTTCAGTTGGTTGAAACGGGACTGAGAGTTTCTTGACTGTGATCACCACAACCAGGCCGTTCCTTACCTTGGTGATAGCTCAGTAAAAAATGGTGAGCTGCCAGACCCTTTCAGGCACACCGCAGTAGCCAGCAAATGCAGTGAGTGGGTCAGAGGCACCTATTAATGCTTTCTCATGACGCAGGAGTGTCAAAGCAACCTTTAGAAGTGATGTAGCCATCAGGTTACTGATAGATTACTCATAGTGCACAGCCTGCTTTAATGAAGTGGGTAAGCTTTCCCACAATTGAGAGAGAGGAACGTCAACACTTTACTGTACGCACAGACTCTCACCACCTTCTGACATCCTGAACTGTTTTACAGACCACGAGATACTTTTGAAGTATAGTTATAAAAGCGTGACAGCCAATTTATGCACAGTCCGTTCCCTCAAATGACAATATAATAAATGACCAATTCATTTCTGTGTTTGTGTGTGTGAGTGTGTGTATCAGTTGAGGGATGAGTATTAGTTGGGACACAGTGTAGAGGGAGTACCATTCCCCTGTGCTCCTTCAATATTGTGTCATGGAATCATTTCCTTTCATATCTCGCTGCAAAGACAGCACCGCTGACAGTGCGGCATGACCTCTGTACTGCGCTGGAGAGTCAATCCAGAATAGTCCTCATCCCCCTATGTCTCTGGAGGTGGGGATTTGAACCAACAAACTTCGAACACGGAGGCTAGATTTTTGACACCAAGACAATGGGATTACAGTAAATTGCTAACCAATTAAATTATAATCGCTTTGTTGGGCGTTTTGTTTTAATTTCAAAATTAGCAGCCTCAAGTCACAATAAAGTAAAGTCATTGTGTAATTTGTTTGAAAAACAAACAACCCTACTTCAGTTCCAGGGACTGGGAACAGTAATGTACAATTTCAGCATAGCTGGGTTGCAGCTTTCTCCTAGGCTGTTTGTGTTGAGCTGTGTGATCAGTGAAAGGGAGAGCAGACAGAGAACGGGCAGTGATGATATCTGTCTGCAGCCCGAGATTCACTGGCTCAACCTGAAGGACCAATGGACACTCCTGAGAATGAAATAAAGACATGTCTTCCAAAGACACCATGCTGACTGAGTATCTAATCCACAAGGGGAATAGAAAATAAAGAACCAATAATTCTTGGAAATGAATCTACTGGTCATAATGGAGCTTCACTTTGAAATATACAAAATGGGTCAGACGAGAATGTGTAATTTAAACGTCTTATTACTTTCTGCCTTCTGGGAGAGTAGAAGTCATGATTCTTTATGACACAAGTGTCTCACTTCTGGCAAAGTCACTGTAACTCTTTGGAAAAGATCTATCTTTGCAACTTGGCAATGCCTGTGTAAATTCTCGACTTACCCTGACTACTTGACTCGCCCATCTTTGCCCAGCCTTTGTGGTGTTCTATCATTTTTGACTGAACCTGTTGGCAGTCTATCAAACAATCATTCTGTTTGAACCAATTCCTCCCTCCTCCTCTGCCCTTTCATTGCAAAGATTTAGTTTTTAATTATTTACTAAATTCCTTTTTCAAAGTTTGCATTGAATCTCCTTCCATCAACCGTTGAGACTGTGCATCCCATGTTATAACAACTTGAGGCACTGTTCAATCCCTTCGTCTCTGGGGATCTTGGTTGTGAGTGGAGCATCTGAATCGAGTGAGGATATTGACTGCGTGGACCCCACTGTTGTTTGTTGCTCCTGGCTTGGTTAGATTTTGAGACAGCCCGTGGACAATCTTCGCCCCATCACCCCCCTCCTGCCTCCACAACCGATGGCGTGGAGCCTCAACCCTGGTTTACACCCAGTGGTGGGAAGTTGGGCACTCAACCTGCAAGAGCAAAACCTCGTTGGATTTGCTCACGGTAGATTCATTCGGTGATTTTGAGAGAAACCCTTCATAATTTTCAACACTGATCAGTGTCCAGATCTGCTTCCCCAGTCTCTCCAACTACTTGAAGCCTCTCAGTCCTGTTTCCAGCTAATATCCCAGAGATAAAACAGAAACAAGCCTGCCTTTGTCTCAAACACATACACATTCACACACACAAATATAAACACACACGCACACAAACACACAGACAGACATAAACACACACCTACAAAAACACACACAGACATAAACACACAGACAGACACACATACACAAAAACACACATAAACAAGCGCACACACACAGACATAAACACACCCACAGACACACATACACAAACACTGAGACTGACTGACTGATGAGCCCTAGCTTTTGGGTGACCTCACTGACAGAGGTTGAAGGGATCACAATGAGATGTCACTCACATTTTGATTATTATTGAACGTCACAGCAAATGGATGGACACACCAAAACAGCCAGACTTTATTCATTGGTGTCAGCCGTTAATCTTTTGTTACCTTCCTGTAAATTGTTCTGAAATGCCAGCAAAGAGTAAACACAGGAAGGAAACCTCGGCGAAAGTTACAGAGTGTGCTTCCTGTTTTGCACCGACACCGCTGCCCCATTATATATCGGGAGCAGGATCTGATCATTTAACTGATGTATTTAAAGAAAGTCGTCTTTATCGGGCTATAACAGATCTCCCCCTTCAACTCTCTTCCAGCCATGTGTGTGGAATAATGAAACGGGGAATGGGTCAAGGCTGTCACTCATGAATAGACCAGAATCAAACCAGCACGTACTCAGCTCCATGTGCCACGTACGTGTTTCCTCATCCATCATCCCAACCACTGCCTGTTCACTTTACTTTGGAACGTAACATTCCTGGCTTCACATAACAATGAGTCTCAGTGTCAGCAGGTAACTTATGATATTGGAGAGTTCAGGTTCTGGTTAAAGGCAGTCATTTCGCTAACACAGATATAAACAGATTGAATTAGAAGCAGGAGTAGGCTATTCAGCCCCTTGAGGCTGTTCTGTCATTCAGCCAAGTCATGGCTAACCGGGCTCCCCGACATTCTTGATCATTTTTACGCCCCCAGCCTTGCTTATCAAGAATCTCTCTATCTCTGCCCAACACATTGTGTGGAGGACGTGTGCTGCTATCCCCTTCTAAACTGGCTTCTCATTTCACTCAAGACCACGGTCCTGGAATCATTAGTTTAGTTGCCTGCAAACCACTGAGACCCTTTCACTGAGTGGGGAAGGCTGTGTCATTTTCTATACAAGTTAAATGTAGAAACTATGAACTATGGTGTGATTGTGTATCTTAATGCCATCTTCCCACTTTCTACTCATAACCGTTAATGCCTTTATGATATAGAAATGTATCTATCTCTTTCTTGTTCATAGAATGCCTACAGTGTGGAAACAGGCCCTTCGACCCAACAAGTCCACACCGACCCTCAGAAGAGTAACCCACTCAGATCCATTCCACTACCATATTATCCTATATCTACCCCTGACTAATGCACCTAACTTACACAACCTTAAACACTATGGGGCAAGTTAGCATGGCCAATCCACCTAACCTGCACATCTTTCTATTAAAGGGAGGAAACCCACACAGACACGGGGAGAATATGCAAACTCCACTTAGATAGTCGCTCGAGAATCATCTGGAATTGAACCAGGTCCCTGGCCCTGTGAGGCAGCAGTGCTAACCACTGATCCACCGTGCCACCCCGTATATATTCAGTAACCTCCCATCCATATTCTCCTGTGTTAGCGAATCTTCACCATCCTCTGAGTGAAGAAATGTTTCCTTACTTCAGTTCTAAGTGGTCTTCCATGCATCCTGAAATCCCTTGGTTCTAGACTGCACAACCAGGGGAAACATCCTCCCACCATCTAGTCTGACTAACCCTGTTAAAACTTTGTGTTTCAATCAGATCCCTGCTCATCCTTCTAAACTCCTGTGAATACGGGCCCAGTTGAATCAATCTGTTCATATGGGACAATCCTGCCATCCCCAGTATTATTTAGTGAACCTCCACCGTATTCCCTCTCTTACGTAAGGAGACCAAAGCTGCACACCATACTCCCAAGAGTGGTCCCACCAAGGCCCTGTATCACTGCAAAAAAGCAGATGCTGGAAGTCTGAAGCCATTACAGAAATAGCTGGTGAAATTCAGCAGGTCTGGCAGCATCTTTGGCGAAAAGAGCCGAGTGAACATTTCAGATCCAGTGATCCTTTTGCCTTTTGATGACTCTGATGAAGACTCTGATGGACTTGAAGCATTAACTCTGCTTATTCCCACACATGCTGCCAGACCTGCTGAGTTTTGCCAGCAATTTCTGTTTTTGTTCTTGTATAACTGCAGTAAGACATTTCTAATTCTGAACTCAGATCGTTTTGTAATGAAACCCAAGATACAATTTCCTCCCTAATAGTGTGCTTCACCTGCCTGTCTCCTTTCATTGAATGGTGTACAAGAACATCCAGATTCCTTTGTATATCCACACTTCCTAATAGATCACCATTCAATGGAGTTAGATAAAGACATTAGTCCTGTAGATTTCCTAGCCTCCTGCCTGGTCTTCAGCTTGTATCCTCTCGAGTATAGATTAATGAGTGATCTAGGTGTTGAAATGATTATCTAATCTCTGACACTGAGATGTCGAAAACTGTTAAGGAATTTGACTGGGGAGAGACGGTGAAACTGGGGAGAGAAGGCAACATGGTGGCTCAGTGGTTAGCACTGCTGCCTCATAGTGCCAGGGACCCGGGTTCAATTCCAGCCTCGGGCGGCTGTCTGTGTGGAGTTTGCACATTCGCACCGTGTCTGCGTGGGTTTCCTCTGGGTGCTCTGGTTCCCTCCGACAGCCCAAAGATGTGCAGATTAGGTGAATTGGCCATGCTAAATTGCCCATAATGTTCAGGGATGTGTAGGTTAAGTGCATTAGTCAGGGGTAAAACGTACAGTAATAGGGTAGGGGGATGGGTTACTCTTCAGAGGGTCAGTGTGGACTTGTTGGGCCAAATGGCCTGTTTCCACGCTGTAAGGATGTGATCCTATGTCTCCTGTGGTTGTGCAGTTCAGATAGCTGGGAAGGTCATAACCTTAAAATCAGAGCCAGGCCATTTGGAGTAATGTCCAGTAAAATGCCTTCGCAGAAAGGGAATCTGCAACACTGCCCTCTCTCACCCAAAAACTGCTCTTGAGGCTGGGGTCAAATAAAGAATCACCTTCAGTCAGTATGTTAATGATGGCAGAGCAGAGGCAGTTAAGATAGAATGGCTACACAATAGACTTCCTCCCATATAGAGGTAAACATCCAGTCAACTAAAGTATTGTTCACAGTAAGTGTATTCTGCAAAATTGTTTTTAATGCTGTTGTTAGGTTTTCAGTTTGATCTACTTACCAGAATGCTTTAATCTCACTCCTTCCACTACACCCTTTTCTCAGAATATTCATCAAGTTGACTTTGGATGGACACTGTTTGTGTCAATCAAGAGCTTTGGCTTTAGGCTTCACTCCAAAGACTTGAGCACATACTGAGGAAGTGCTGCACTGTGGGAGACTCCTTCTTTCAGAAGAGTAACTAAACTGAGGCCAGTGCCATCCTCAGAGGAGTGAGGGTGATGAAGATGGTGGCAGGCTTTATCTCTCAACCAACACCGCCGAATAAAACAGAATTATTTATCAGACAGCTGCTTATGGGAGCTTGCTGTGCACATGTTGCTGGGATATGACCTACATCACAACAATGCAACGTTGTCAGAGATCCTCACTGGGACATCCTGAGGTCATGAAAGCCACAATATCAAGGAAACGATGAAGCCAGAGGGTAGGCTGTACTGGGGGAGTGATAGTTTTGTTAAAGGGAGCTACTGCACCAGAATATCGGACCTACGTTAGAAAACTGTGCATCTCTCTATTATAGGCAATGATATGCTTCCTGCAGTTCCAAGGCAGTAACACATCAGGGAACTGGAGTTGGGTCACGATCTGCAAGCTGTTTTCCAGCGTTATAAATGAGATGTGTCTCTCTCTTGAAAGACACTCATTACACAGTGTCCTCATGGAGATAAGCGACCCGAGCCTGCTCTATTTTTAGAGATTCCTTTTGGCTGGATGATACAGAGCCAGGGATGTCAAACTGGGCTCTCCCCCTGTCAGAGCCATACTGTCATCCTCAGGTTTACATTACCACAACCCAACAGGGGCATACTGTAGCTTTTGTAAATTGTTCTTTTCAATGAGAAAGAATGATCCCTTACGATGAAACACCACTTGAGGAGGGAGTCAGAAATTCAATCCTCTATATTTGGAGACTTTGAACTATTCTATTATCGGGCAGCAAACTAAGGACTTTTCATTCATACGCTGTAGCTAATTGATAAACTATATAATCTCACATACTTATACACATTCATACAAGCTCATACACAGTCCCATAAATACTTCTCCAAACTCATACGCACACTCCTACACGCACTGACTCACACACACGCACGCACACAGACTTGAGTACACACTGGCTCTCACACACACTCTCTCTCACACTCAGGGTAATTAGACAATCTTGTGTACAGTGAGGATGATTCCTGCAGGCATACTGTGGTGAACGTTAGTTCTCATTGAATCAGGCAGAGCCTTTCCTGCTCGACTTCTCTTGTGCATTTAGAATTTGCAGCTTCAAGCTCCCAGATGGAGTTGTTTTATTTTTCAGGATAACTGGACCGATTCAGCAGAGTCTCATTTAGGAAAAAGATCATAAGGGGAAAAGTTATTAAATCCCACTGAAATCCACCTGCAGCCTTCCTGAAAAAAACTTCGGGCAGAAACTGGTTTAAAGTGTTGAGGACTGGGGAGCAGTGGTACTGTCACTGGAAAGAGTCCCAGGTTGGGGACATGCGTTTGAATCCCACGATGGCAGATGGTGGAATTTGAATTGTAAATCATCTACTGGTGTTGATTGTCATAAAAACCCATCTAAGGAAATCTAATATCCTTACCGAGTCTGGCCTACATGTGAATCCAGGCTCACAGCAAGGTGGTTACAAATAACTGCCCTCTGGGTGATTAAATGCTGGCCTGGTCACTATTACCCATGTCTCATGAATAAATATTAAAGAAACACAGTGTAACCAAGCCGGTCAATTGCTGGGCAGTCTGAGTCATCCATGGCTACCATTAATCTGCTACAGAAAATGATTGGGCTCAGTAAGGATCAGCTATCGCTCAGTGGGTAGCACGTCCACATCTGAGCTAGAAGGTTGCGCGTTCAAGTCTGGGGTAGCATTGAGGAAGCTGTTGGAGGTGCTTAGGACCTTTGGGATATTGTATCACTGAGGCACCCTGGACAAAACCTGCCTGGGTGATTGCATGGTTAAAAGATGGACCCCAGGGAAGATGTCCTTTGCTAGATTGTGGGCTCTTTCTCAGCCCTCTGAGACCTTGGTTTAACATGGTGATGATTTAGGAGTTTCATGGGATGCTAGCAGCAAAATAAATCCAGTCAGTGATCAGATTGTGGAGCTCTAGACCTAACAGTGACAAGATATTTAGTATATTATCAGTGCTACACACTGACTGGAAATTGATCTGGAATTTATAGTGTTTATATGAATAACATTGCCAGAGTGAAAGCTGAATAACTAATTTGCTGGTTTTCTCTCTCTCTCTCTCTCCCTAGTTTTCATCTGCAGCTTCATGGTGGCCACCCCGATCTTTGGTTTCCTTGGTGACCGCTTCAACAGGAAGTTCATTCTGAGCTGTGGGATCTTTTTCTGGTCAGCAGTCACCCTGATCAGCTCCTTCATCACTAAGCCGGTGAGTTATAGAGGCTTGCTTGCCCCCTCTACCCATGAAAGGACAGGCCATCACATTGGGTGGCACGGGAAGGGCCTCACTACCAGCAGAGCTGGTCATTGCATTTCTTGCTCCCCCTGCCTTGTCCATACCCTGGCCACTCTTCCTGCAAACATGTTGACTCCTTGGCCTCTGGGACGGAGGCCAGGTCAGAGGCTAAGAATACTGCAGTAAGCAACTCCCCTCCCAACTCCTCAAAGCCTATCCACAAGGCACAAGTCAGGAGCATGATGGAATACTCCCCATTTACCTAGTGCAGCTCCAACAACACTCAGGAAGCTTGACACCATCCAGGACAAAACAGCCCCTACTTGATTGGCACCACATCGACAAACATTCAATCCCTCCACCATCGGCGCTCAGTAGCAGCAGTGTGTACTATCTACAAGATCACTGCAGAAATTCACCAAAGATCCTCACACAGCACCTTACAATCCCACAGGTAAAAACAATGACTGCAGATGCTGAAAACCAGATTCCACTCCACCCTCTCCTCCCTGACCTATCACCTTCATCCCCTCCCCCACTCACCTATTGTACTCTATGCTACTCTATCCCCACCCCCACCCTCCTCAAGCTTATCTCTCCATGCTTCAGGCTCTCTGCCTTTATTCCTATGAAGGGCTTTTGCCTGAAAAGTCAATTTTACTGCTCCTCGGATGCTGCCTGAACTGCTGTGCTCTTCCAGCACCACTAATCCAGAACCTTACAATCCCATTACCTCTTCCATTTAGAAGGACAAGGGCAGCAGATACATGGGAACACCACCATTTGCAAATTCACCATCAAATCACTCACCATCCTGATTTGGAAATATATTGCTGCTCCTTCAGTGTCACTGGGTCAAAATCCTAGAATTTCCTCCTTAGGGCATTGCGGGTCTACCTACAGTACATGGACTGCAACGATTCAAGAAGGGGGCAACTAGGGATGGACAATAAATGGCCAGTGATACACGTGTGCCATAAGTAATTTAAAAAAAAAGTCAAATCACCGTCATTCAGGTTAAACTTTGGTAATTAAAGCCATTTCTTCCTGATGTTCCAACCATAATTCCTCATGTGATTCATACCCTGAGATAAAGTTCCCCTTCATTCCGCTGAGATTTGTGGGATGGTGCTGTGCAAATTGTAGCCAACTGAAAATTGTATTCAGTCCACGTTGAGACTACAGTGCACATCAGTACCAGCAGAGAAGGTGTGTTAGGGAGCGATCACGAAGGACCCACCTTTAATGGCTGAAGCAGAGATAGCTGTCTCTGTCCTAAGAACTTCACAGAATGGCTGCTATGTTTAACCAAGTAACAAAAGTCACTGCAATATACCCTGTTGAGGTTCCATCTGACTGTCTTAATTCCCCTGTAATGGAGTGAGAAAGACCAAATATTGAGTCACTCAGTGATGCTACCAACTCCATTTTGAAAGAGGCCGACATTAGGTGTCAAGCCCATCCCTGATTCAGATAACAGGCTCAGTTTTAGTTGGGAAATTGAGATCCTATGATATAAATTGGGGCTCCAGTTGCCACCTCAGTTCTGGATGGGCGTCATCCTGGTCTGGATACATGAAAATAAAACACCGGTAACACTTGGAAATGAATGTACTGGTCAGACTGGGACCTCCAGTTTGAAGTACGTGTCATTGGTCAGTTGGACCGCACTTACCTTCTGTTACCTCAGCCACTTTGACAGGAAGTGAAACCAAAGCGTCAAATTATTTTGAGTGGACCGTGCAGGATATTGAAGTGCACGAAATGGTGGGGCCTGTTCACCTCTCGAAAGAGCAGCCCTCAGCCCACGTAACTCACCCTAAGCGCTGGGAGAAACACAAATCTTTTGCAAATTCTCTGCCTGTACATTTTCAAGTGACTTTTCTTTTACTCCCCCTGCATCGATCTGTGAACGTTTGAACAAAACCACAAACTATTCCCAATCATTTTTCAACCAAACCACAAAAATGAGGAGGGAGGGATTGTTTCTGTTGGCAGTCTGGTGACAATTGCCTCAGCTTGAATTGGGTGAGCTAATTGCACAGGAAATGGGACGATCAAGTAGAACATGGGGAGTGGGTGTGGGGGGGTGGGGAGCGGAGGAGATGGAGGAGAGGAGGGGCTGAAGGATTAAGCTATCAGTCTCAATATCAGAAAATCCCTGTCTCCCTTTTGATTTTCATGAAAGATATAGGGCGCAGCAGCCTGAACTTTGAAATTCTTTTCAGACATCAACAAGCTCTTCCTACATCAGAGGAATGTTGTGTTTGAGTTGTGAAAAGGCAGTGAATGATCAGCCCCACCCCTCACAATTAAAAGCCCACCCAGGACATCCCAATAGCAGAACAGTAGCTAATAACATCCCACTGCAGAGAAAGAGACACTCATTCTCTAAGGGAAGCAATGTTGAAGTCGGTCTCTGTTTCCATTTGATACATTCCACACATTTTCTGCTCTCTTTGAGGATTGAGAATGTTTTCAGTTCTAATTGGGAAACCTATGATTTAATTTATGTCTCAATCAAGTCACCTCTCAACCTTCTCTCTAACGAAAACAGCCTCAAGTCCCTCAGCCTTAAGATCGCTTGGTCCAACTTGTCCATGCCGACCAGATATGCTAAACCAATCTAGTTCCATTTGCCAGCACTTGGCCCATATCCCTCTAATTTAGCCCCCATTCCAAATGAGGGCTTTACCTTTACTCCCTCGTGGGATGTGGGCATCGCTGGCAAGGCTGGCATTTATTGCCCACTCCTAATTGCCCTTAAGTGGCTCGTCTACACAAGAGGGCGGTTAACACTCAATTGTACTGCTGTGGGTCTGGAGCCACATGTGGGCCAGACCAGATAAGGACAATGAGACCCTAAAGAACATGAGTGAACCAGATGGGTCAACTTTAAATAATAATTGTTCCATGAAGAGAGATGGGGCAAACTGGGCCTGTATTCCCTAGAGTTTTGAAGACTGAGAGATCATTGACATTTAAAGAGAGAGTAGTTGTAGGAAGATGTTTCTCCTGATTGGGGAGTTTAAAACCAGGGCATCACAGTTAAAAGAGAGAAAGTGAGGGCTGCAGATGCTGGAGATCAGAGCTGAAAATGTGTTGCTGGAAAAGCGCAGCAGGTCAGGCAGCATCCAAGGAACAGGAGAATCGACGCTTCGGGCATAAGCCCTTCTTCAGGAGTTCCTGAAGAAGGGCTTATGCCCGAAGCGTCGATTCTCCTGTTCCTTGGATGCTGCCTGACCTGCTGCGCCATCACAGTTAAAAAGCAAGAGGGATTTCAGTTAGGCCTGAGTCAGAGAGTCATAGAGACATTCGGCACAGAAACAGACATAGAACATAGAACATGGAACATTATAGTGCAGTACAGACCCTTCGGCCTTCGATGTTGCCGTGACCTGTGAAACCAATCTGAAGCCCATCTTACCGACACTATTCCATTCTCGCCCATATGCCTATCCAGTGACCATTTAAATGCTCGTAAAGTTGGCGAGTCTACTACTGTTGCAGGCAGGGCGTCCCATGCCCCTACTACTCTCTGGGTAAAGAAACTACCTCTGACGCCTGCCCTATATCTATCACCCTTCAATTTGAAGCTATGCCTCCTTGTGCTAGCCATCACCATCCTCAGAAAAAGGCTCTCACTGATCACCCGATCTAACCCTCTGATTATCTTATATGTCTCAATTGAGTCACCTCTCAACCATCTTCTCTCTAACGAAAACAGCCTCAAGTCCCTCAACCTTTCCTTGTAAAAACCGTTTGATCCAAATCGTCCATGCCAATGAGATATGCTAAACCAATCTAGTTGGTTTAGCATAACCCTCCCCCACCACCCCAGGGAAAAGGACCTTGCCTATTTACCCTATCCATGCCCCTCATGATCTTATAAACCTCTATGAAGTCACCCCTCAGCCTCCGACGCTCCAGGGAAAACAGCCCCAGCCTGCTCAGCCTCTCCCTACAGCTCAAACCCTCCAACCCTGGCATCATTCTTGTAAATCTTTTCTGAACACTTTCAAGTTTCACAACATCCTTCCGATAGAAGGGGAGCTGAATTACACACAATACTCCAAAAGTGGCCGAACCAATGTGCTGTACAGCTGCAATATGACCTCCCAACTCCTATACTTGATGCCCTGACCAGTAAAGGAAAGCATGAGGAGAAATTATTTTACTCAGGTTATAAATCTTTGGAATTCTTTGCCACAGAGGGTTGTGGAAGCTCAGTCTTAAGGTGGGGATTGGTAGATTTCTGATTATGTGGGGCGCACAGGGTTATGGGGATGGGGTAGGTAAAAGGCATTGATAAATTTTTAATCAGTCACATTCGTATTAAATAACAGGGCAGTCTCAATGGGCTGAATGACCCACTCCTGTTCCTAGGTCACGTGAATGAGTCTAGCTTTTAAGTTCACATTTATTAGTTGAATTTAATTCCACGAGTTGCTGTTGTGGGATTTGAATCCTTGTTCCCACAGGATTAGCTTCATCACTGTGCCAACATCTCCCCGTGGAAACAGTATTGTGCAATGGTCCCTCAGTTCTGGGTTTGAACGATGGGCCCTAATCCCCACCCACCCCTACCCTCAGCATACCCAGCAGTAATCATGAGCTAGAGCTAAGAGTATCAGGAGGAACCCATAGCAGATAAATAGGGCTGATAGCAGATTGGGAATAATGGAATATGTAGTGAGTTTGTAACTCTGGTCGAACACAGTTAAAAATCAAACAACACCAGGTTATAGTCCAACAGGTTTAATTGGAAGCACTAGCTTTCGGAGCGACGCTCCTTCATCAGGTGGTTGTGGAGTACGCAATTGTAAGCCACAGAATTTATAGCAAAAGTTTACAGTGTGATGTAACTGAAATTATATATTGAAAAAACCTGATTGTTTGTTGAGTCTCTCATCTGTTAGAATGACCATCGTCGAACACATTGCTAGAAGTTTCCACCCACTCCCTTCCACTCCCACATTCCATATGTTATCACCCAGTGGTTAGCTGATATGCCCAACACTGAAGTGTCCCTCTTCCTCATGTGAATAATCTCCATCTGGAACTTGACTGTTAGTCAAACCGCATTTATTTTCCCTGCTTGGTATTTTTCTCACTGCCCTGACAATTTCTCGTCTGGTTCCACTCTCGGCAGAGCCTGAGAGATTCATCTTTATTTCCAGGAGACTCCATGACAAGCTGGGCAGGTAAGAACTATAATTAGGTGTAATTAAGTTTTGCCTTCAAGCTATAAAGAGATTAAATTGAATCTAACCTTATTCTGGATAACAACATTGTCAAGAAAGAATTGTGATTGTTTAGCGCCTCTTATCAGGTCTCAAAGCTTTTTACAGCCAATGACAAGCTGTAGTTTTGAAATGCAGTCATTGTGATGTCAGAAACACTGTTGCCAAACTGTGCACAGAGAGATCCCACAGACAGCAATGTGATAGCGGTCAGATGCTGGCTTCAGAGCTACACTCACGCAGGAATCAAGATGTCGTGATGGGGTTTCTGGGATGTGAACATCAGATTCAGAGGCAGGTCTGAGCCTCCTCTGAAAAGAGAAGGCAAAGAGATCCAACAAGATGCTCTTTTCCAACAATCAGAGCCGGGAATAGGCCACTCTGCCCCTCAAGCCTGCTCCACCATTTGATGAGAACTTACTGGAAAATGGAGTCAACTTTCCTGCCTGCCCTTCCCATGACCTTGACTCCCCCATTGATCAGAAGTTGAGCTTAGCCTTGAGTGTACTCACTGATTCAGCCTCTGCTGCTCTCTGGGAAGATGATTAGCAGCACCCGCCCATGAGGTGCTCAGTTAGATGAGGCGACACAGGAAGTTTAACCATCCTGGTTGTCTGTGATCACAGAGGCCCACAACTCAGGGGGATGACTCAGCAATGACCACACTCTCCAGAAGGTCAGTGCAGACTTGATAGGCCAAATAGCCTCTTTCCACATTGTAGGGATCCTGTTATTCTATTCTATAATACTCAAGTAGACTAGCTGACCATTACCATGGTGGGACATTGAGTCGGAGTTTAGAAGATCAAGGCGAGATCTAATACAAACTTACAAGATAATACATGGCTTGGAGAGAGTGGACGCGAGGAAATTGTTTCCGTTAGGCAAGGAGACTAGGACCCGTGGACACAGCCTTAGAATTAGAGGGGGTAAATTCAGAACAGAAATGCGGAGACATTTCTTCAGCCAGAGAGTGGTGGGCCTGTGGAATTCATTGCCACAGAGTGCAGTGGAGGCCGGGACGCTAAAAGTCTTCAAGGCAGAAATTGACAAATTCTTGATGTCACAAGGAATTAATGGCTACGGGGAGAATGCGGGTAAGTGGAGTTGAAATGCCCATCAGCCATGATTGAATGGCGGAGTGGACTCGATGGGCTGAATGGCCTTACTTCCGCTCCTATGTCTTATGGTCTTATAGGTTTCTGTGGTTGGCAGCCAGTGATTTTTCCGTTTGTTTAAGAAATGGAAGTCAGTCTGTAGACTGGTGAGCGATCAAGTGAAAAACCCCGACTCTGAGTCAGGGCTAGGGATTGGAGGGCAGCTGAGAACTTCAGGACAGTGCGAACATTGAGACTGAAAACATTATAGGAAGAAGCAGAAACAAATTGTAATGTGTGCTGCGGACGTAGATCTTTCACAGGGTTAGGCGGGAAGTGCCCAGGAATTTTGGGATGGTTCATTGAAGACAGTGGATTTGGGATGTCCTGGTGTACAGGCATCACCGATCTGCAGGTGGCAGTGCAGAGAGAGATATTTTTTCTACACGCTACTCATCAAGAAATGGTTAAGGCAAAAAATGAGACCATTTGGCCCATCGTACCCGTGCCAGCTCTCTGCAAGCCCCATTCCCAGCCCTTTTCCTTTGTTGCAAATCTTTTATCTTCAGATAATCTTCCAAGAGCCACAGCTGCAATCTCTCAGGCAGTGCATTTCATCAGTGCTCTCGATTACGATAGAATCCCTACAGTGTGGAAGCAGGCCATTCAACCCATCGAGTCTAGACTGACACGCCAAACAACATCCCACCCACACCCACACTCCTACCCTGAATTTCTGTATTTCTCATGGCTAACCCATCTAGCCTGCACATCTTTGGATTGTGGGGAGCACCCGGAGGAAAACCACGCAGACACAGGGAGAATTAGCAAACTGTTCCTCATCCCTCAAATTACCAATCTGCATTTTAAATCCCTAAAGTAGTACAAGAATTATCTTCAGCCCGTGTGTCTGTGTTAATTATCTGGCGTATGCATTAAATGGTGAGTCCAGTCATAAATAAATCATGAACCTGTTCTTTCTTGGAAAACTGCCATGCTAACCTCAAATGCCCATTTTATTCCTAAAACCTTGCAATGGTATTTTGCCAGATTGTGTCTTCAGACGGAGCTCTGAGTCAGAGCTGAGCTGGATGTAGGTTTTCTTTTGCTTTGTCTGAAATATCTTTTTTTTTCAAATCACCCAACTGTCAAGGTGAGCTGCTGTAATGTTCTGGCTGTTGATTGTTCAAAGTCAGTCTGGACCATCAGTATTTAATGTGTGTGAACTCTTTGGTCCCTGAGGCAATTATTAAGTAATCCCCAATGTGCCTCAGCTCAACTCCTGTAATCCAGTGTCTGAGTCTTGGTATCTAATATTAGAAAACTGGGCCAAATGCATAGGGAAGGGTTCTGCTCCATGAACTTAATCCTTACAAGTGTTTGTGCAGGTTAATGCAGCTGTTATACTTGCTGCGTTGCGTTTTACATCTTGAAAATTGAATGATGTTGTTAATATTCACAGCACGCTGATCTTCCGGTCTGCTAATGCTTGGCTTGTAACATTTGCTCTCTTTATCTGATGCTCGCTATGACCTTGCCCCTCCTTATGTTGTGCCCTCCTCCAACCCTACTCCCTCTAAGATGTCCTAGTTCCAGTTAATTGGCTTTAATCTCTCCATCACCACTACTGCACATTCCAGTGCTGAGGTTCCAGGACTCTGGAGTTCCTTCCTTACACCTCTCCACTTCCCTCCCGCTCTTCCGACCAGTTGGCTTCTGCTAAAATGCATTGTTCCCTATAGCCTACCATTCCGGATCATCTTATCTTAATATCTATCTTAAAAATCACACAACACCAGGTTAAATTGGAAGCACACTAGCTTTCGGAGTGACGCTCCTTCATCAGGTAATTGTTCACAACCACCTGATGAAGGAGCGTCGCTCCGAAAGCTAGTGCTTCCAATTAAACCTGTTGGAATATAACCTGGTGTTGGGTGATTTTTAACTTTGTACACCCCAGTCCAACACCGACATCTCCAAACCATGATTAATATCTATCATGTGACTTGGTGTCAAATTTTGTCTGATAATATATCTGTGGAGAACCTTGAAAGCTTTTACTTTGGTAAAAGTGCTACGTGAATGTATGTTATAACATTCTTAATCAGAGACAGAAAGTGCTGGAGAACTCAGCAGTTCTGTGGAGTTTTAAACAAAGTTAATACCTTGTTCAGAATGATTCTTCTTTGGAACTTTGAAGCCATTCTGTGGAAGAGTCATATCAGACTCAACACTTAACTCTGTTTCTCTCTTCGCAGACATTGTCTGACCTACTGAGGTTCTATTTTCCATTTCAGATTTCCAACATCTGTAGTATATTACTTTTATTTCTGCTCTTGTCAGAATGATCTACTTATTCTGGATAACTCCTTCATTGATTTGCAACTAATTCCCTCAGTCTTACCCTCCACAGAACCAATCAGTAGGTGCTAGTTTGGCCCTCGATCAGCAGGCACTCAGGGTACAAGCACAATCAGAATTCCTGCCCACTAGGGCCTGGTCATCAATAAAATGTCCCCAGTGCATGCATTCATAAAAGGATAGAATTAATGGCATGAATGGTCTTTTCCTCATTCTTTAACGTAGAAGGTAGGATTAGGAGTAAGCCTTTCAACCCCTCGATACTGCTCCGCCATTCAAGCTCATTACCCTAATCCCACCCTCCCCCATTCCCTTTGATCCCTTCAGCTATATATATCTCCTTCTTGAAAATACATAATGTTTTGGCCTCAAAACTTCCTGTGGTAGTTAATTCCACAGGCCCACGACTCTCCAGAGGAACAAATTTCTCCACATCTATCTTATAAGGTTTACCCCTTATCCTTAAACTACAACCCACGGTTCTGCCTGCCTGCCTGCCTGCCTGCCTGCCTGCCTGCCTGCCTAGCCTGCCTGCCTGCCTGCCTGCCTGCCTGCCTAGCCTTCCTGCCTGCCTGCCTAACCTGCCTAGTCCTGTTTGAGGTTTATAGATTTCTATGAGATCCCCCTCAATCTTCTAAACTCCAGAGAATATGATCCTAACCGACTCAATCTCTCCTCATATTGTCAATCTTGCTGTACCAGGAAACAATTTGGTAAACATTAAGGGCAAGGAGCTCAAAGTCACAGGGCCACCATTTAGTCAGACCATGTACTGAGTGAACTCGGACTGTGTGACAGTGGCTGTGCAGTCTAGTCGTGAAGAGTCCAACTTCCTTTTAGGACAAAGGAGATACTCAACCCCAAATCTTGAGAGTCCAATACTTCATCTGATAAAATGGTTTGACAAATCTTTCAAACTGTGTTGGAAAGTGGCATTGAGGTGGAAGGTCAGCCGTGATTTTGTTGAATGGCTGTGTAGGCCTGAAGGGGCCGAATGGTCTATTGCTGCTGCTCCAATTTCCTAAATTTCTATAAACTGCATAAAGCTACACAGGTGTGAACAGTGTCGTCAGTCACATCAGAAAATTGCACCAACGACATATTAGCAAATCCTAATGAAAAAAAGAACCTGCCACATCCTCTACAAATATCCTTTTGAGGATTGTGAACTGTATTCTTAATCTGCAAGCTCTTCCTTTGCACAAAATTATATGAGCAGGAGTGTTCCTGACACATGCAGATCTAGGCAAATGAATCTAATTATAGGTTAACGTCATCTGTGGGGATTTTAACACACCAGAGAAAGAGTCAGTACTGATGTAAGGATTAACTCCTTTGATTGATTTTTTACTGTAACTTTAATAAGGACTGAATCTCATAACCACTTTTAATTTCTTGGCTGCTTTCATAGAATCACTGAGCACTGACGGAGGCCATTCAGCCTATCACGTCTGTGCCAGTTCTATGCAGGAGCTGTCCAGTTAATCCCTCTCCCCTGATAGTTCCTCTGCAGATCTTACCTTTTTGAGTGTACATCAATTTGCTATTTTTAGTTATCACCACATCTTCATCCCAGATCATTGTAATTTGTTTTTTTTGTATTGCACATTTCACCTGAGGAACTATTTGGGATAAAGAAGCCCTCTCAACTGACAGCCCATCCAGTATTCACTCCCTCCGTCCTGGAAGGACAGTGTCAGCAGTGTGTATCAGCAACAAGATGGACCGCAGAGATTTAGCAAGGCTCCTTAGACAGCACCTTCCAAACCCATGACTACATCCGTCTAGAAGGACATGATACATGGGAACACCACCCCCTGAGAGGAGCCATTCAACATCCTGACATGGAAATATTTTGCTGTTTCTTCACTGTCGCTGGGTCAAAATCCAAACAGCATTGTGGGTGTACCCATTTCCTGTAGGTCACAAAAGGCAGCATACCACCATCTTCTACAGAGCAATTGGGATGGGCAATGAATGCTGGTCCAGCCCACAATACCCAAACCAACCATCTAACCAAAAAGCAATAAAAATCACCATGTTCTTATGCTAATTATCGCAAGTCTGTGTCCTTTCTACAGTCTCTTAAAAGTGTAGTGTCATACAGCATGGAAACAGACACCTAATCAGTCCATGACGAACATAATTCCAAACTAAACTAGTCCTGCCTGCCTGCTCCTGGCCCATAGCCCTCCAAACTTTTACTATTCATGTACATCTTTTAGATGTTGCAGTTGTCCCCCATCCACCACTTCCTCAGGCAGTTTATTCCACAAGCGAACCAACCTCTGTGTAAACAATTTGCCCCTCATGCATTTTTTAAATCTCTCTCTCTCTCCTTTCACCTGACAAGCGTGCTCCCTAGTCTTGAAATCCTCCATCTGAGGGAAAATACACCTACCACTAACTCTATCTTTGCCCCTTATTATTTTATAAAGGTCAACCTCCTACACTCCACTGATTAAAGTTCCAGTTTAGCCAGCCTACCTTTATAACTCAAACCTCCCATACCTGGCAACATTCTGGTGAATCTCTTCTGAACCCTCTCTAGCTTAATAATATCCTTCCTACAACTGTCTATCTAGTTAAGAGAACATCTAAATTCTTCAATAAAAGAAAAACACTGTGGATGCTAGAGATCTGAAACAAACACAGAGAATGCTGGAGAAACTCAGCAGGTCTGGCAGCATCTGCAGAGAGTGAAACAGAGTTAACATTTAGAGTCCATTATGACTCTTCTTCAGATGTTATCTAAATTCTTAAACTCACTGAATGTCTTTTCTAGAAAAGCTTTCAAAATCTAGGTCTAAAATGCCAAGAATTTAAGATTTGGAACAAAACAAATGTTGTGCTGAAATTGGCAGAAAGGTGTGCAATTTGTGTAAAAGAACACAATTTCCAAGTTGTGACTTTATCCAAATCCAGGCAGAATAGACAGTGTGGTACTGGCCCATTAATTATCATCTCTTTAAGGAGGTTCTGCCTCAGAGTCTTGGCTGAAACCCAGGGAGGACGACGGATGTTTCTAGAAGAGGAGGAGGCCATTGGGCCCCTCAAATATTCAATCATTCCAGGAGATGGTGTCTAATCTGATCTGCCAACAATCTAACAAAAATCTATCAATCTCAGTCTTAGGAATTTCAAGACTCCTTGTATTTTGGAGTTAGAAGGTGGGGGGGCGGGAGTGGGAATTGGTTGGAGAGGGATGCTTACTAGATTTTAAGTGAAATATCACTTCCTGATTTCCTCCCGGACAGTCTATCCCCACTTTTAGATCTGTGTTTCTGTCTAGACAAAAACAGAACAACCAGTTTCTCAGTATCAAGCACATTGAATGCTTTTTGATTATTATAAATGGTTTTGATACAACCAGTCTTCAATTCCCTCTGCTCCAGGAACATGCCTGATCAATACAATCTGCACTTATCATTTAATCTTTTTATCCCTGGTCTTGTTCTGATCAATGCGCACTGTATCTTCTCCAAGGTCAGTGTATCCTTCCTGAAGTGTAATTCTCAGCAATGAGCACCGTACTCACTCCAGATTGACATAAAATAACTGAGGCATTGCCTCTTCTCTGTTGTATGTCAGCCTTACAACAACAACTTGCATTCGCCTAGCACTTTCAATTTAGCAAAAAGTCCGAAGGCACCACACAGGAGTGTCTTCAGGCATCTGCATCTACCAAAGGATATTAGCAGGGTGATCAAGTACTTGATAGGTTTTAAGTGAGTGCAGGGAATCAGGGTGCACAGCGCGGACCTCCCTCAGGATAATGGCCTTGTAACCATAGCAACCGCAGGGTAACAGCTATAGTCCCAAATGCAAATTGAAAGCACCTCCCAAGTGAAGATTTGAAGCTGTGGCAGCGTCTGAATCACCAGCGTTTCGAGATTGACCTTGAAACTTGTGAGTTACAAGGAGAGGCTGGATGGGCTGGAACTTCTTTCACTGGAGCGCAGGAGGTCAAAGGGTGGCCTTATATTGATTTATAAAATCATGAGGAGTACAGATAAGATGAATGGCATGTGTCTTTTCCCTCGGGTGAGGGATTGCAAGACAAGGGGGCATATTTTTGAGGTGAAAGGAGAAAGATTCCAAAAAGACATGAGGAGCATTTTTGTTTTTTTACAGATGTGTGGTTTAAAGGATATTTAGGTAAGTACATGAATAAGAAATGTTTGGGGGACATAGGCCAAACGCAGGCAGGTGGGACTAGTTTGGGATTGTGGTTGGCATGGACTGGGTGGACCGAAGGGTCTGTTTCCATGCTGTAAGACTCTATGAGTTGTCCATTGCAGTGATTATTGTCCATCCCTAATTGCCCTTGGGAAGGTGGTGAGCTGCCACCTTGAACGGCTGCAGTCCTCGGGCAACTCCAGCAGAGGACGGACCCCACTCTTTGTCTCATTTTTGTAGTACTTCCACAATCTGACAGGCCTGAGCACTCCACACATTCTATCTGTCCCTCTGTTTGTCTCTATCTCTTTTTCTCTCTCTCTGTCACACTCTCTCTCAGTTTTAATCAAAGCCTTGGTAGAGTGAGCTCAATCTCTGTTTTCTTGCAGAGAAAGCAAACTGCAGTCATGAGGAAAGAGTGACAGGGCAGACAAGTGGTGCATATTCTTCAAGGCTGTGATATCAGTCAAATAACTTTCTCAAACAAATATTACTCACACCACCGTGTGTGTAGCAAATGCTATTTAATGATAACAACCTGCATTGTTACACTCTTATTGCCAGATGAAAAGACCCGGATTACTTCAGTGAATTATTTGGTTGTGCTGATCAACATTCCCATATTTCCACAAGGAGTTGAGCGAAGGCTTTAACCATTGGTAGCAACATAGAGCTGGAATGCTGGAGCTCTGTTTTGGCAAAGTCTGTTGTGAAAATTCCAGGAATAGGCGGAATGATAATGGCATTGTTCAGTTTGAATATGAGGGAATGTGTGCTCACTGCCTCACCTTTGTGTCAATGTGCTTACTCCTCAGAATTTCTGGCTCTTCCTCATCTCGAGAGGTCTGGTCGGGTTTGGTGAGGCCAGCTACTCCACAATTGCTCCCACCATCATCGCTGACATGTTTGCCAAAGACACCAGAACTTGTATGCTGTCCTTCTTCTACTTTGCTATTCCACTGGGAAGGTATGGCACTGGGGCTCTGCGCTTTCAAACTTCGTTCTCAAGTTGTGACCGTTTATTACTTGTTCCCCGGTGTGTTTATTCCCTTCATGGGATGTGGGTGTCAGCTGCAAGGCCAGCATTTGTTACCCATCCCTAACTGCCCTTGAACTGATAAGCTTACTCAGCCACTTCAGGGGGCAGTTAGATGTCACTGGGTGTCTGGTGTCACATGTTGGTCAGACCATGCCAGGACTGCAGATTTCTTCCTCCAACGATATTAGAGTCTTGAAGATGTGCAGCATGGCAACACATCCTTCGGTTCAACTCGTCCTCGGCGACCAAATATCCTAAATTAATCTAGCCCCATTTGCCAGCACTTGGCCCACATCCCTCCAAACCCTTCCTATTCATATACCCATCTAGATGCCTTTTTAATGCTGCAATTGTACCACTTCCACCACTTCCTCTGTCAGCTCATTCCATACACGCACCACCCTCTGTGTGAAAACATTGCCCCTTTTGGTCCCTTTTAAATCTTTCCCCTCTCACCCTAAACCTATGCCCTCTAGTTTTGGACTCCCCCTCCTGGCTATTTACCCTGTCCATGACGCTCATGATTTTATAAACCTGTATAAGGTCACCCTCAGCCTCCGATGCTCCAGGGAAAACAGCCCCAGCCTATTCAGCCTCTCCCAAGAGCTCAAATCCTCCAATCCTGGCAACATCCTTGTAAATCTTTTCTGAACCCTTTCCAGTTTCACAACATCTTTCCTATATTAGTGAGAGCAGAATAGAACACGAATATTCCAAAAGTGACCAAACCAAGTGCTGTACAGCCGCAACATGACATTCCAAGTTCTATATTCAATGCACTGACCAATAAAGATGAGCATATCAAATGCCTTCTTCACTCTCCAGTCTACCTGCAACTCCACTTTCAAGTGTATTAATGAATAAGATGGGTTATCACAACAAGTGGTGATAGGTCACCAGTGCTGAGACTAACTTTCAGTTTCAAATTTTATTCCATTTAAATCCCACCAGCTGCCATGGCGAGATTTGACCTCATGTCCCCAGAGCATTTGCCTGGGTTTCTATTCCAGCCACATTACCACCATCTCCCCACAGATCCCTTGAGAACGTCGCCACCTTCTAGAACTTGATCGATCCCATGTGCTTGGAAGAGATGCAGCAGCGCGCGAGCTCCTTGCAAGGTTAGAGAGTCAACCATGACGGGTGGGGCATTTCTGTCACACAGATGCCCAGCTCGATCGTGACATGAATGAACCATAAGACCATAAGACATAGGAGCAGAAGTAAGGCCATTCGGCCCATCGAGTCAACTCCGCCATTCAATCATGGCTGATGTGCATTTCAACTCCACTTACTCGCATTCTCCCTGTAGCCCTTAATTCCTTGTGACATCAAGAATTTATCAATCTCTGCCTTGAAGACATTTAGCGTCCCGGCCTCCACTGCACTCTGTGGCATTGAATTCCACAGGCCCACCACTCTCCGGCTGAAGAAATGTCTCTGCATTTCTGTTCTGAATTTACCCCCTCTAATTCTAAGGCTGTGTCCACGGGTCCTAGTCTCCTCGCCTAATAGAAACAATTTCCTAGCGTCCACCCTCTCCAAGCCATGTATTTGGGGTTTTGAGACAATCTGACAGCTACGTTTACAAAGCAGATATTTTCTCATCCACCCATTCATGAATGTTACGATGTACCTCTGATGTAAATAGGACTTTAATTTGGACCTCCAGGTTCAGAGGTTGGGACATCACCACAAGAACCCACTTTTACTAAATATTGGAGTTAAGAAAACCATTTATCTGCCTCCCTCCTAGTTATCATAATTATCCCTCTTCCCTGAAATCAGGGACCTTAGTTCCACAGAGCCCCCACCCTATGGAGACATAGGCCTCATCAAATGCTGAGCTGAGCCACCTACCACCTGCCCCCAACACCTCCCAAATTCACAGCCCTCCCGATTACAAAGCATGCGACCATCCTCATGTTCAATGGAATAGATGACGTCAAGTTGGAGGGTGCATTGGGCACATAAATCACTGACCACCTCAGCCACTGGGCATTGCTGGGCAGTGCCTGGGAGAAGAATCCCAAGAAATTGCTGCTTGCTCCAGGAGCGTTGGGAATGCTATCCCTCCCCAGTGTGAGAGTCTCCCGACTCCCCTGTTTAGTGGACATGTGCAATAATGATGCTTTAATAATGCTTCCTCTCCCTTTCCTCACAGTGGACTTGGCTACATTCTGGGATCCTGTGTGACACAGGCATCTGGAGACTGGCACTGGGCACTGCGGGTGAGTGTTCACCCTCTTCCTATCGTGTTCTCCTGGTTTTAATTTTGTCTGAGCGATTTTTCATGTTAAATGTAGGGTGTATTCTTGCAATCCAGCTGCTTGCTGTGGCCTATATTTCTGGAATGTAGGTCGATGGGGAGTGGGGGGGAATGCACTGCTGCAGAAATGCTTCCTATTGTCTGTTCTCTGTAATGACTGGGGAGCAGTTTCTAACATTTTGAGGACATGCAGTGTGAGACCTGTTTATAGTGATGGCACAACATCGGGAATCTACCCTGTGTGTGTGTGTGTATGTGTGTGTGTGAATCTCCTGGATTCATGCAGTTCATCTGGGTTTATGAGAATGCACCTTGACTGCACCAGATATATCTCCTTAAAGACAGCTTGACCAATGTTGGTGCTTCAACCAGGATATGATGACAGCAGACTATCTGGTCATTTGTGGGAACTTGTGCATTAATTGACTGCTGCATTTTCCTACATTGCAACAGAGTTTACATTCCAAAGTTTAAATTATCTGGTTGTGGGCCTTTATTACCTATCCACAATTGATCCGATAATTTGGGCGGCACGGTGGCACAGTGGTTAGCACTGCTGCCTCGCAGTGCCAGAGACCAATCAAAAAATTGTGATAATTATAATTCTTGACCCCAGTGCAGTTTATTAGGATATAGAAACACTCAGTGCTGTGAGGAAAGGAGAGCCAGGATTTTGACCCAGCGACAGTGAAGTACAGGGATTCCCTGATTTACAAACTCAATCCTTCCAGGGGTGTCATTTTAAAGATCTGACATGCGAGTGCGTCATCAGACATATCAACAGCTCTTTTATGTCATCCTGGATTGTGTATTTACCTGACCTGCTGTGCATTTCCAGCACCACTCTAATCTTGACTCGAATCTCCAGGATCTGCAGTCCTCACTTTCTCCTATTTCCCAGACTTGTCAATGGACTCAATACAGAAGCTGTTGGACCCGGGGACTGCCTGTAACAGTAGTTAACTGGCTGTGATGCACTTTAGAATATTCTAAGGAAAGAGGGGCACTGTAAGTTTCTGGCCCTTTCTAATGCTGGGTTGCAAGTACTTGTTGAATGCAGTGATAGCTAGACTGGAGTTCTAGCCACTTGGCTGAAACATGCAAGATGTTCTCAACAGGCGCACCAATCAACCACACCGCCCCGTGGCCCAACATTTCAACTCCCCCTCCCACTCTGCCGAGGACATGGAGGTCCTGGGCCTCCTTCACCGCCACTCCCTCACCACCAGACGCCTGGAGGAAGAACGCCTCATCTTCCGCCTCGGAACACTTCAACCCCAGGGCATCAATGTGGACTTCCCTCTAGCTTATCTCTCCACGCTTCAGGCTGTCTGCCTTTATTCCTGATGAAGGGCTTTTGCCTGAAACGTCGATTTTGAAGCTCCTTGGATGCTGCCTGAACTGCTGTGCTCTTCCAGCACCACTGATCCAGAATCTGGTTTCCAGCATCTGCAGTCATTGTTTTACCTGGATGATAAGGGGATGTTTCCCCTAGTGGGAGAATCGAGAACTACAGCTTACCAGGGTTTCAAAATAAGGGATCACTCCTTTCAAACACACATGAGGAGAAACATTTTTCCCTCGGGATTGTGAGTCCTTGGAATGCACTTCCAAGGTGGTGAAAGCAGACTCCTTAATATTTTTAAGGTGGATGTGATGAATTTTGTCAAGAAAAGGGGTGAAAGGTTATCTGATACCCCTACATTGTCCAGTCTACAATGTAGGGATCGAAGATTGTGGTGTTGGAAAAGCATAGCTGGTCAGTCAGCATCTGAGGAGCAGGAGAATCAACATTTCAGGCATAAGCCCTTCATCAGGAATGTAGGGATATCAGATTTCCACCCCAAAAGAACTTTAATAAACCAAGGTGTTTTGTTTTAGCAATGATCGATGATCGTTGTCATGGCTGGGACGAGTTTTGCAATACCACATTTGCTTCATTAAATTTAAACTTCACTGGGTGCCCTGGTGGGATTTGAACCTGGGAACATGGCCAACACGACATGATTGCAGGGTCAGGCTGTTCTCTCTATGCCTCTTGTTTCAAACAAAACATTTCTCCCCAAACAGGTGACTCCAGCCATGGGTTTTACTGCGGGGACCCTCATCATCCTATTGGTCCCTGAGCCAAAGAGAGGAGCGGCAGAACAGCAGCTGGTGCAGCTCCGAGCCAGTACATCCTGGACCAAAGACATGAAGGCCGTGGTGAAAATGTAAGCACTGTGATGGTGTGGGAATGGGATGGGATGGCTGCTCAGTCACGAGTGTGGAAGTCAGGGAATGCTATCAAAGTGGGGACAGAGAATGGAAGGAGTGCTGCACTGTCAGAGGGCTGCACTTGTCAGAGGGTCAGTGCTGAGGGAGTGCTGCACTTGTCGGAGGGTCAGTGCTGAGGGAGCGCCGCACTGTCAGAGGGTCAGTGCTGAGGGAGCGCCGCACTGTCAGGGTCAGTGCTGAGGGAGTGCCGCACTGTCGGAGGGTCAGTGCTGAGGGAGCGCCGCACTGTCACAGGGTCAGTGCTGAATTAGTGCCGCACTGTCAGGGTCAGTGTTGAGGGAGTGCCGCACTGTCAGGGTCAGTGCTGAGGGAGTGCCGCACTGTTGGAGTGTCAGTGCTGAGGGAGTGCTGCACTGTCAGATGGTCAGTGCTAAGGGAGTGCTGCACTGTCAGATGGTCAGTGCTAAGGCTGAGGGAGTGCTGCACTGTCAGAGGGTCAGTGCTGAGGGAGTGCTGCACTGTCGGAGGGTCAGTGCTGAGGGAGTGCCGCACTGTCGGAGGGTCAGTGCTGAGTTAGTGCCGCACTGTCAGGGTCAGTGCAGAGGGAGCGCCGCACTGTCACAGGGTCAGTGCTGAGTTAGTGCCGCACTGTCAGGGTCAGTGCTGAGGGAGTGCTGCATTGTCAGATGGTCAGTGCTAAGGGAGTGCTGCACTGTCAGATGGTCAGTGCTGAGGGAGTGCTGCACTGCTGCACTGTCAGAGACTCAGTGCTGAGGGAATGCTGCACTGTCAGAGGCTCAGTGCTGAGGGAGTTCTGCACTGTCAGATGGTCAGTGCTGAGGGAGTGCTGCACTGTCGGAGGATCAGTACTGAGGCAGTGCTGCGCTGTCAGAGGGTCAGTGCTGAGGGAGTGCCGCACTGTCAGAGGATCAATACTGAGGGAGTGCTGCACTGTCGGTGAGTTAGTGCCGAGGGAGTGCCGCATTGTCAGAGGGTCAGTGCTGAGGGAGTGCTGCACCGTCAGAGGGTCAGTGCTGAGGGAGTGCTGCAATGCCAGAGGTGCTGCCTTTTAATTGAGACATAAACCTGCTGTGCTGCTTGCCCCCTCAGTTCGAGGTAAATCTCCCTCTGTACTATCCCGAGGAATGGTCTGGGAATTCTCCCGGTTTTCTGACCGATGTTTAACCCTGCACCCACAACCCCCAAGCAGGTTGAAAAGCCTTCAACACTCCCTGTTTATGGGAGCTTGCTGTGCATAATTTGGCTGCCGTTTGCGCTACCTCTCAGCAGTCGGTACACTTCATTGGTTGTAAAGCGTTCTGGGAGGTTGACACAGGCTCTATAGAAATGCAGATTTCTGCCTGTGTGGGGTTTTAAATGCTGAAACGGGAAATGCGAGGGCAGGGCTTGCAGTCTGTGGGCTGAGTGTCTAATGCGTTGCCTGGTCTGCCCCCTCACAGCCCAAGCTTTGTGTTCTCCACTCTGGCCTCAGCCTCTGTGTCCTTCGCCACCGGGGTGCTGGGCGTGTGGATCCCGCTGTATCTGTTCCGGGCAGAGGTCGTCCAGAAGAACATCGAGCCGTGCACCGCGGAGCCCTGTAGTGGTAGGGACAGGTAAGCACCTCTGTGTGATGAGGCACAGACACTTTACCAGGTTTCCCAGGCAGGTCAGCAAGGGGAACTGTTACAACCTCAGTCATGTACCCCTCCTAATTCTCCAACCACACCAACCGGAGCTTGGGTGCTGCCCAGGATGGGGGAGGGAGGTACCTACAGTGGCCTGGCTTCAAGTCCCACCTGCTCACAGATATGTCTGAACAGATTGATTTTTAAGAAGTCTATCCCCGTGCTGCCCAGTAACACAGTTTTGATTTTGTCCCCTGCCTTGTTCTCCCTTGTCACATTGCCCCTGGTGAGCAGTGTTGTGTTACTTCAGGACTCGTTTAAGTGGTGACTGCAATAATTTAGGGAAAAAACCACCAGACCTGGGTTCTGCCCCATTTGGCTTCTGGACAGGGAAAGGGTCCGGAAGGGACAGGTGGAAACTGGTGTTTGTGCTAAACTGGCCATCCACAATAGAACCCTTATAAATCTCTGCAGGTCTTTTACTGCCTAGTTCAACATCGGTCAGTGAAACACAGGATTCAGCCGTGATCCCACCCAATTATCTGACCTAGAGCCACCATAACCCAACACGGCCCACTTTACTACATTAGAGGGGATTATAGGTTAGCCCACGAGGGTGTGGGGACTGTGTCACCAGACTCTGAGACCAGGCTGATCTCGTGGTCTCCTACCCCTCCATCAATCAAACTCCACTGAAGGCTCTCAGGCTAGGCCACGGCCTAGTTGGGGAGATCCTGTCAATATTAGAGATTAAGCTCCCTTGTTTGATTTCCGCTAAGACTCACCAAATTGGAAGAAGTTAAAAATCACACAACACCAGGTTATAGTCCAACCTGTTGGATTTTTAACTTTGTCCACCCCAGTCCAACACCGGTACCTCCAAGTCAAACTAGAAGAGGCTTCTTAATGGACCTGTCAAACTTCAAACCTAAAGTTGGTCTGGCTTTTTTATGCACCTTTTTGACAGTCGTAACTTTGCGTTCTTCGTTGTGTTCAATCACCCTATGATCTTTGTATGTTATGATCTGCCTGTACTGTATGCAAAACAATACCTTTCACTGTACTTTGGTACATGTGACAATAATAAATCAAATCAAAGTTGTAGCAATGTTTTAATGCCAGTCCTTGAATATGAGAATTAGCAGCAGGTATAGGCTGTTTGGCCCTTTGAGTCTGTTCTGTCATTTGATGAGATTATGTCTGATCTGGTTGTGGCCTTAATTGTATTAACTGGCCTCCCACCACACCATGACCCTTTGTTCCCTTGGCCTTCCAAAGATTTATCGAAATTGGCTGTGAATATATTCAGTGACCCAGTGTCCACTGCTCTCTAGGGGGAAGAAATGTACAGACTAAGGATTCTCTGAGAAAATATGTCTCCTCATTTCTTAAACCTTTGTAAACTTAACCATTAATTGGCCAAACGGTTTCTCATCGAAATACCTCTGCTCCAAACAATGGATGGCGGTTTTGGGATTTGTGTCTCCTCTGTGTTCCAATGAACCCAGGAGCTCACCAGCTCTGCTATCAGTTTTGATGAGTGTGTCATTGATGATGTGGGGTGTGGGTTAACTACGTCGTGCTCTCTTTGCAGCTTGATATTCGGGGCGATCACTTGTGTGACGGGATTCCTTGGATTGATAGTAGGTGTCGCAGCCACGAGGTGGTACCGGACAAAAAGCTCCCGAGCTGATCCGCTGGTCTGTGCGTTTGGAATGCTCAGCTCATCTATATTCATCAGCCTCATCTTTGTCTTTGCCCGGTTCAACATCGTGGGAGCCTATGTGAGTGTCACTCCGGTCCATTTCCCTCTCACTTGGAATGATAGTGTGCTGTAGAAATGCTCCATGGTCTTTGGAATTAGGTGCGGGAATAGGAAATTCAGCCCTTCTTACCCACTCTGCTATTTAACATGATTATGGCTGGTCTTATCCTAGTCTCAACTCCACTTTCCTACTCTTTATCCTGCTTTTCATCAGAAACATACCTATTTCCTTCTTCAACCAGTTGATTGTTTCTGCCCCCACTGCACTCTGGGGCAGTGCGCTGCCCAGATTCACAACCCTCTGAGTGAAGTAATTTCTCCTGATCTTAGTTTTGAACCTACCTCCTCTCACTCTATGTGTCATCTTGTTCAAGACTGTCCCGCAAAGGGGAGCATCTGTTTAATGTCCACCTTATCAATCCCCTTTAGCATTTGATATACTTCAGTCAGATCATTCTTCTGAACTCCAGCAAGTACAACCGCAGGCTATTTAACTGCTTCTTGAATAGCAGCCCTTTCATCTGTGGCACGGTGGCTCAGTGGTTAGCGCTGTTGTGTCACAGCACTGGGCACCTGGGTTCGATTCCAGCTTCGGGCAACTGTCTCCATGTCTTCATGGGTTTTCTCTGGGTGCTTTGGTTTCTTCCCACAGTCCAAAGGTGTGCAGATTAGGTGGACTGGCCATGCTGAATTGCCCACAGTGTCCAGGGATGTGCAGGCTAGGTGGGTTAGCCATGGGAAATGCAGGGTTTCAGGGAGAGGGTGAGGGATGGGTCTGGGTGGGATGCTCTTTGGAGGGTTGGTGATGGGCTGAATGGCCTGATTCCACATTCCTGCAATCCCTGGAATCAATCTGGTGAACTGCCTCCACATCCTTCCCCAAGTAAAGATTCCAAACCTAGAACAATACTGTGGGCGACACGGTGGCACAGTGGTTAGCACTGCTGCCTCACAGCGCCAGAGACCCGGGTTCAATTCCCGCCTCAGGCGACTGATTGTGTGGAGTTTGCACATTCTCCCCGTGTCTGCGTGGGTTTCCTCCGGGTACTCCGGTTTCCTCCCACAGTCCAAAGATGTGCAGGTCAGGTGAATTGGCCATGCTAAATTGCCTGTAGTGTTAGGTAAGGTGTGGATGTAGGGGTATGGGTGGGTTGTGCTTTGGCGGGGCGGTGTGGACTTGTTGGGCCGAAGGGCCTGTTTCCACACTGTAAGTAATCTAATACTCCTCAGGTTGGTCTCACCAACACCTTTTATAATTGGAACAACACTTCTTTGCTTTTATAATCCAGTCCTTTTGCAATAAATGCCAGGATTCCATTTGCCTTTCTTGTTATATGCTGCACTGCATACCCACTTTCTGCGATTCATGAACAAAGATACCCAGATCCCTCTGCTTCCCATTTAGATAATAATTTGCTCATTTAACTTCCTGGCCAAAATAGACAACTTTACACTTTATCAGTCCTACGAGCAAGCAGTTTTTCAGAATGACTGTTACTCTGCCTGAACTTTATTCAAAGTAGTCCTCTTTTCTAAAAGAAAAGGGGCTCCACACACTGGCTAGAGATGTGGTTTGAGCTCTTGGCTTTGAGATACTTTTATAATGTACTGAATGACCAGATTATACAACAAGGTAGGCAATGGACAGTTAATCCTGGCCTTCCCAGCGATGTCTACCTCGCCAAAATATAAGGGAGAATGCAAAAGATGGTACTTGCATTTGTATAGCACCTTTTGTGACCTCAGGATCCCAAAAGCACTTTCATTGACAATCTGCCCACAATATTGACCAGAACAGCTGTACATTTGGGTGAGGGATAGAAATTAGTTGGGACCCCACTTATTCTCAAAATGGTACACTCACATCCACTTGGGAAGGCAGACAGTGTCTGAAAGATGACACCTCTGACAATGCAGCACTCCTTCAGCATTGGATACAAGCCTCAATTTTGTCCTTAAGTGTCAGAATGAGAGTTAAAGAATCATCTTTTTTTTAATTTCAAAAATATAATTTATTTATTAAAAAAACCTCTTTGTACATAATCATTGTCACAAAAGCAGGATGGTTTTGTACAGTTACATATCAAGTAATTAAGCAAAATATTGGACTTTGACTCTATCCAAAAAAAACCAAAAAGCTCTCTTCACACATACAATACTAACATTTCCATATATCTGAGACACTGAGAGGGTACGATAACTGAACGCTTACTTTCTGATTCATTGGTGACAGCGCTACCAACTGAACTGTAGCTCATGAGTAGAAAAATAACCACAACCTCTTTCTCAGACACATTCAGTCTACAGTACAGAAAAAAAACACTTCAGCCCATTAGTCTGTGCCAGTCAAAGACAAACAACTAACTAATAGAATCCCATTAGCCAGCACTTGGCTCATAGCCACCATCATTTACTTGTTTTTATTTAAACTGCTGCAATCATTATATTCAAATTTCTTCTATTCCTCCAAAGTTGCGCAGCCTTCCTATGCAAGCTGAGAAGGTTCTCAGACTTAGCAACAGATTTAATATTCCCTCATTCGTCTTGATGTTAGCTTCTTAAGGCTTTTCAAAGCCGAAGCTCAGTATCATCTTAATCTCACCTGGATTGTTTTTTAAACTTGATGTTGTGCACTCTGGATAACTTTGATCAGAAAAAAATCGAAGATTGAGGCACAGGGGATTTGCAAACCTAATCTTTCCCTGAAAGCAGGAGTCCCAGTTTCTTTTAAGACTCAGTTGGTGCTGGATTTGATCCATCTCCCCAGACGCCAGAAAGCTCCTCTTCTCTCTGTTTCTGATTATTACTATTTTTGTGAAGGAAGACTTGACTTGATCATATGTTTTAATAATCTGGCAAACAGAATTCTTTCATCTGGATTCAGGTCACATTGTGTAAAGAACCCTGTGATCTTGCTGTGTCTGTCCATTATACAGATAGCACCATCTTGCCATCTCTCTGTATCCTGGCTTCACTTCAGGCATGTTTCCTATTTAGTATGACACCAGATGGGACACATTTAATCAAAGGAATTAATTGCAAACCACTACCCTAGCTAATGTGTCCCACCTGGGATTTATTTTTAAACAGGACAATTCTGAACAAATTTCAGTGGGAAACCTTGCTGAGTTCTCTGCCTGAGAGGCAGGTCCCACCAAGTGTGTTGTGAACTCCAACATTTGCAATTCCCAAATCTGGGTTGGGGATCGTGCCCTGTGCAGTTTTAGTCTCAATCTGATCCACACTGGTGGTGTGAGTTACTGTGACGCATTTACATGCATGTTGCAGCCTGGAGCTATAGACAGGGAAAGTGGAAGCTTCAGCTGCTCCGCACCCTCATGGTCGAGTAGGAATCGCTCTTATTTTTACTTGGGAAGTTTTGCTAGTTGATACTCAACCACACAATGGACACATCTTAGAGTCATAGAGTCTTACAGCACGGAAATAGACCCTTCGGCCCAACTCGTCCATGCCAACCAAACTGAACCAGTCCCATTTGCCTGAGTTTGGCTCATATCCCTCTAAACCTTTCCAATCCATGCACCTGTCCAAGTGTCTTTTAAATGTAATTGTATCGGCCTCTACCACTTTCTCTGGCAGCTCGTTCCATACACACACGACTCTGTGCAAAAAAGTTGCCCTGCAGGTGCCTTTTAAATCTTTCCTCTCTCAGCTTCAACCTATGCCCTCTAGTTTTGGACTCCCCTACCCTGGGAGAAAGACCTTGGTTATTCACCCTATCCATGCCCCTCATGATTTTGTAAACCTCTGTAAGGTCACCCCCACTCCCATTCCCTCCAATGTAATCACACCCTTCGTTTGGTGTGGTGGCCAGAACTCCAAACAGTGCTCCAGCTGTAGCCAAACCGAAGTCCTATACAGTTCCAACACTGGGTCAACTCATCCAGCACTTCCCTCCCTAACAGCAACATGGCCGTGCCTACGCTCCAAAGACTGCAGTGGCTCAAGAAGGCGCCCCCTCCAGGCACAATTAGCAATGACAAGAAATGCTGGTCAAGCCAACAATGTCCAAATCCGAAGAATGAATAAAGAGAAAATAAAAACACGGGACACGCTGACAAAATCGTGGTCTGATATTGGGATTGCTCATGTAGTTTTGTGTATCTTTTCCCTGAGGTTTTCACATCAGCACTTCCTTCAGTAAAATGTAATTTAAAAACCTTGCTTAATAAGTCTGAAAGTTTAGCTCTAGCCTGAGAATGGCAGTCTAAAGATTTTCATCCAGGTTATAGTTCTACCAGACTTCCAGGCACTGTAAATCCAGGTCCTGTGAGCAAACTCAGAGTCATTGTCTATAGAAGGCATCTTGCGATAGGTCAGTGATCAGACCATTTTGTAAATAACCTCTTGCTTCTACCATGTACCTCCTGGAGAAAGATACATAAAACAGTATAAGCTCTTGTTGGAGAAACACTGTGTACAAGCAAACAGACACTGCATTCTGAAACAAGACAGCTTGATGGGGATCACTCCAGACAATGCAGGAACTCTCTTTTCATGTACTACTTGTGAATGTCTCAAATAGAGACAGTTTCTGTCAGAAAGGAACTTCCTAATCTATCCAGGCTCCAGCACAACACCCACGTTCTCAGATACCCACCACATTGATATTTTGATCATCTCTAATTGGAGCAAAGTGCCCCTTTTGCAGGCTGCTCTCTCTCTCTTGGCACCAAAGTTCCTGGCTAGAGTTGCACCTCTTGCGGAGAGCTGAGCAGAAAAATCTCGGCTGAATGGCCAAAGTGCAGCGCTGAGGGCGCTCCACACTGTCAGAGGTGCCAGCTTTCAGCGGAGAGGCAAAACCTTGTTCCTGTCTGCCTCCACTCTTGCTCTTCACCACTATTCATGTCCCCTCACCACAACACCACCTCCAGGTGTCCAACAAAAAGATCTGACAGCACTTATTTTGAAGAACAGGGGAGCCCTGCCTGTCAATGTTTCACCTTCACATATCTCGGGGTTTGCTGTGCATTCATTAACTGCTGTAGAAATGACAAGGAGCGCTTAATTGGCCTTAAACATGTTAGGAGATCAGAAAAAGTCCTAGATAAATGCAAGATCTTGACTGCTTTTGCACATCTTGTTTGCTGTATCCTTTCCCTTTGTCTCCTTAACCTTCTTTAAGCCCTGGCCAATGTACACTGGTTCTGACATTTCACGTACTCCTGCCTGTTCCCTTCGCCCACACAGTTTGAGCTGCCTCGCGTTCCCTGCATTTTCCGTTCCAGGGTTCCTCACAGAGAGAGAGAAAAAAAAGTATAACTTTCAAAACCCTTATTGCAATTGAATTGTCCTGAGATTTATGAAGCCTATTTGCATCAAACGACTGGGGAGTATTCCAAATGGACAAAGGTTAGACCACTCAGTGTGCTGCCAGGTCTGAGCTGCAGCAGCAACCTCTCGGAGTTGTTCGTTTACAATGCTGCAGAATGTTGAAGGGAAATTTCTTTCAGCCAAATCCGCTGCCTTTGAGCTCAATTGTGTTTGATACGCTGCCAATTCAACTTTGGTGCCCTTCTCTGGTCCACTTCCACTAGTGACCTCTGAACAGTCGGTCACAGATTACTTCAGTTTGTTTGTCTGGCCGAGAGTCAGAGTTAGAAATTAAAACTGTGTGCTGTGATCCTCACCAGCACCCCTCAGCTCTCTGCTGCCTTAACATCGGTATCTAAAGCCTGGGGAAGAATTTACTTGAGAAAGGAACAAGGTGCTCGAAAAGGTTCTTTGCAGAGACAAACAACTCCAATTCTCACCAATCAGCATACTCTGTTGCGAGGATTGACAGGCACACTGCACACCCTTCCTACATTCCCTCTCCTTCCTTCGTTTCCATTTGCTGAGGGAGCAAGGTAGGCGAATCCACTGTTAGAACTGTTGATGAAAATCGCTTTTTGAGAATTAATTTGGAAAAAGGGCCAGCCAAATTTTTATTTGAATCGTAGAGTTTTGACCATTTGGCCAGTCTTCTTCTGGTAAAGGGATCTCAAGCCAAAACAACGGGTCTCCCAGTTAAGACAGTGATGTGGACAACTTTATTAATCTCTCAGGAGGTCATTGGAAGTCTCTTCCCCAGAAAACTCTGCGGGTTTAACATCATTGAGTATATTCAAGGTTGAATTAGACAAACCTTTCATTGACAAAGAGAGTCAAGAGTTATGAGGGACAACAGATAGAAAGGTGAGATTTAGGCCACAGACATGACGTTATTGAATGATAGGGCAAGCTCAAGGGGCCAAATGGCCTTCTCCTGCTCTTATTTCTTATGGTCCTATGTTCAGTGATTAGATCCCATACAGTGTGGAAACAGGCCCTTCGGCCCAACAAGTCCACACTGACCCTCCAAAGAGTAACCCACCCAGACGCATTTCCCTTTGACTATTGCACCTAACGCTATGGGCAATTTAGCATGGCCAATTCACCTGACCTGCACATCTTTGGATTGTAGGAGGAAACCCACACAGACATGGGGTGAATGTGTAAACTCCACACAGACAGTCGCCCGAGGCTGGAATCAAACCTGGGTCCCTGGCGCTGCGTGGCAGCAGTGATAACCACTGAACCGCTTACCCTCACTGGTTCTTTGGAAAGAGGGTTATTTAATTTCATTGCCTCTGCCCTTTCCCCATTTTCTTACCACTTCTAAATTTTTAAATAACCATTCACCTACTTTTTAAAGTAGATTCAGCTCACTTCCACACCTGCACTCCTCCCACCCCCCACTCCTCGTTTATAATCTGCACCCAACACTAGGTCTTTATAACAACAAGTGATCTCTATGCACCCCAGTGTGATATGTAAATAGCTATACCCATAGTTTGCAAGGATGTGAAGTAAATGAACTTTATTTCTTTAGTCCAGGAGACCAACATTCACTTGCTTGGGATTAAAAGGGAGCTTCCTACCAATATTTTACTGTTACCTTTTAATGAATGAATGTTGTGTGTCTTTGTTGGAGGTGAGATTACATTTTTTTAACTCATTCACAGGATGAGGGCATTACTGGTTAGGCCATCATTTATTATTTCAGTCAGTTAAGAGTTAACCACATGTAGACCAGACCAGGTACAGATGGCAAATCTCCTTTGCTAAAGGACTTTAGTCATCCTTAGACTCTTCATTTCAGATATTTATTGAATTCAAATTCCACCATCTGCCACGGAGAGGGGGGCCAGATTTGAACCCATGCCCCCAGAGCATTACTTGGGCCTCTGGGTTAATAGTCCAGTGATAAAACTACTGGGCCATTACCTCCCCTAGTTGAGCTGAGGCTGATTTTGTACTGATGAGGACAGACCTTAGCAGTTAGGTTACTGGAAAACAGAGCTAGAAGAGGTGCTGCCAATCTCTTGCCCCACTCTCCCAATCCGAACAAACCTGCGTCAGTTTCAGTGGGCTTAAAACCCTCAGTTTTTAAAGTGGCCCTGAACATTCACTCAATTTCATACAATGTGATCTCTGTTTATTGACACAAGGTTCTAATGTCCACCTTTCTCTCCTTTAACAGATGTGTATATTTATCGGAGAAACCCTCCTGTTTTTGAACTGGGCCATCACGGCAGATATCCTCATGGTAGGTTTCCTTTACGCAGTTTTAAAGTGTAATTCCTTTCCTTCACGGGCAGTGAATTTTGTGTGTGTACCAATTCTGTGCCGTAGCAGATGAAGAACGGGAGCAGTCATTGGGAAAAGACTCGGTCCCTCTTCTCGCCACTGACTACATCTTCTAAATATTCCGAGAAGGAGGATTATGAAGGGGTGCGAGGAGAGAGTGGGAGAGTGCAGTCCGTGAACTGGCTCCCTAAGAGGGTCAGCACGGACATGATGGCCACTTTCCATGCTGTAGCACGAATTCTACATCTGCTCATCTCACCTAGGGGCAGGAGAGGCTAAACTCTGGGAACAAAGAACTAGCATCAATAATAGCCTGCAAACTTATAAAATCCCAAACCGTTCAGTGCCCTCTTTAGGGGAAAATTGGTCACCTTTACCCGTCTGAGCGACATGTGATTCCAAGCCCCGCGGTAATGAAAGTGACACCAAACCAGCCTGTGAAGTGACTGGGCGTGCCAGCTGGTACCTGCCACCACCACCTCAGGGCAGTGGGGGATAAACATCGTGCTCAGAATGTACAATCTTGAGAGCTATTCTCCTCATCCTTCACTAGGTGAAGGTTAACAACACTTCCCTGCTAAAGGACCCAGTGTCATGTTAATGCCATACACTGTACCATGACAGTAGATTGCTAAACTTGGGCACAGAGATTCCTGTGGGCAAGATGTTGTGCTCAGTTGTTCAGCGTCTAATTGCATGAATCTGCTTATTACTGATGCTCACTGTGTTTGCTTGGTGAAGCTTAAGTGTGGACACCGGGAAAGTAAAGCTTGTCGGAAGGGCTAGAATAAGGAGCTGAAGCATGGAGCTGGTTACAGGCTGAGAAATTCAAATCACCACTACATTGCCCTGAGATAGCACCTGTACAATATGAACCTACCTTGGGTGATGTTGCAGAGCTCCTGGCAGCTGGTTAGACAGTAACACTGGCTATCAGCCAATCAGGGGCGTCAGTTGGCATTTGCACACAAAGGGAGAGAAAATGAGCAAATGTATCAGCTTCTTCCAATAAGGCTGCAGAACAGTATGTATGTTGCAATGTTTGTGTGGCTATCAATGACTTGATTTGAAAATATTTACTCTTGTGTTAAAGACCTTCCCAATCCCATCTTTCCCTATCTTTATATCCTCTGACACTTCCACAAGCTCTTGCAATTTTGGCTCCTTCTGTATCTCCATCTTCACTTGCTCTACGCTGCTTTTAGCCACCTCTGGTGCTCCACGCTGCTTTTAGCTCTGGAATTCCATCTCTGAACCTCTCCACCTTGATTTCCTTCTTTAGGAAATAACTTGGAGCAAGTCTTGGCCCACCTGCTGTCATAAGCCCTTCCTTTAAGGCTGGTGCCAAGTCTGATGTCTGTTATGTTCATTGAAGTGACTTACTATATTAAAGGTACTACATAAGTTGCAGTTATTGTTTGAAGGAGCCTTCCTCAGTGTCTCTGTTTGGAAACAGGGATAATGGGGGCCGTTACACCATGGGGCAGTGTGTCATTCTCTGGAGATAAAGAAAACTGGCCTCTGAGACTCAAAATGCTTTGTTGGGATTTAAGCTGAAACTGTATTTTAGTTTTAATGTGGAGGTGCCAGTGTTGAACTGGGATGGACAAGGTCAGGTTATAATCCAACAGCGTTATTTGAAATCACAAGCTTTCAGAGTGCTGCTCCTTTGTCTGGTGGAGTGCTTGTATTTTAGTTTGATGAGTAATGAGATCCTTGTTGACTTGATAATGATGGGTGATGGGTGATGCTTAAATCAATTAACTCTCTCTCCGTTCTGTTTCCAGTACGTTGTTATTCCTACTCGTCGCTCGACCGCAGTGGCCTTGCAGAGTTTCACCTCTCACCTGCTCGGAGATGCAGGCAGCCCTTATTTAATTGGTGTTGTAAGTACAATTTGGCTTTCACATTCATTTCTGATTAACTAATGAATGACTGCGCACATTCTGGCCGCATATTAGACTGGAGGGCCTCAGGGTAGGGCTAACTTGAGCTCCCAATCCCAACTATGCTGTTCTGGGAATCTGTACAGGGATAAAGTTAATCCGAGGCAAGCTGTCATCCACTGTCTAGTGATTGGTTCAAGGTGGAAGCTTGGGACCAGGTCAACTAATGGCCACCTTGACTTTGGGAGATTAGTGGGAGAGTGTGGAGAAAGCAATTACAAGCCACAATTACAGGGAACAGAGACTTAGAAGCGGCATTGGGATTGGTCAGGATCTTTTACCCTTAGCTCTTGAGCTTGATGCATAAACTGAGGAAGATTGCAAATGTTACCTTTAAGGATAAACCCTGCAGGTATAATCCAGCCAGTTTAACCTCAGTGGGAAAACCTTTAGAAATAAATCAATTGGGACATAAAATGGGCTGTCCCTTGGGCAAGAATAGGTTAATAGAAGACAAACAGCAAGGATTTGTTCAGTCATGTTTAATTAATTTGGCTGAGGTGTCTGGTCTGACTTGGAAGAGAGGGAACTATTCCCATCAGCAAAGACACTGGTTTTAAGAGGAATGACAAAAAGATCAATAGACGAAAAATGTTTAATACCTGATGAATAGTCTGCCTGAGAGTGCAATAGAGGCAGACTCAATCCTGGATTTTGGGAGCAGGATTAGTATCCAAGGAGAGAAACAATTACAAGGCTATGGGGAAAGTGAGGGAGTGGGATTGTGTAAATTGACCTTGATGAGAGAGCCAGCACAGATCCAGTGGGCCAAATGGCCACCTTCTGTGCTCCACCCATTCTGCTATTCTGCATGGAATGATTTTGTGATGGAGGAAAAAGCTAGCAATATTTAAATATTGTGACTCCACTTATTGGTTGACACCATCACACAACCATCATCGCTATTGGTTTGAATAAATGATTTGATCAGCGTTAGTCTGGCTGTTGTAATTGTTCCAGAATCTGCCTGCAGGAAATAAAATTCTTTCTATTCTTCACTGTGACAATATTACAAAAACAGAGACATCTGTTCCCATTAATTAAAATGACTTTCTGGACTCAATGGTAAACTGGGAAGGTGGCTGGGTGTCACCAGGCAGTACAGTGCAGTGTGACCTACAGATCTATCAAACACTGATGTGCAAAGCCTTTATTCTTCCCCAGCTTGATGTGTAGTGTCACCTCAGCATCTATGTAATAAGGGTGAGGATTACCTGAGACCTCCAGCCAACATCAATCTTCACTTATGTAGCACCTTTAACATGATAGTGAGCCACAGGTGGAGGCGATATTAGGTTAAATGACGAGTAGTTTGGTTAAAGACCAAAGGTTTTTAGAAATATTTTGAAGGGGTCTTAATGAGGTAGGTTAGGGAAGAAATTTAGGGAGAGAATCCTGAAGCTCCGAGCCCAAGAAAGCAGTTGACTCTGGGGAAAGAAACTGGGAATGCATAAGGAGCTGGAGACGGAGTGCAAATGTTTTCTGAGGGGGCATAACAGGGGGGATGTTGAGAAGATGTTTCCATGACTAGGAGGATCTTGAAATGGGGGTATAGTTACTGAATAAGAAGGCATTCATTTAAAACCGAGATGAGAAGGATTCTTTCATTTTTAGAGGATGGTGGATGTCTGGAATCCTTTATCCCAGAGAGTTGGGGAGGCTAAATCACTGAAAATATTCAGGGGGATGTAGATAGATTGTATTGCAACATTCGGGTGTTCAGGGCTGGCACAAAACAGAAGTTGATATCTGGAGCAGATCAGCCATGGTGTTATAGAACAGCAGGGGTAGTTTTGAGGGGCAGAATGGCTGACTCTTCCTATTTCTTACATTCTTATTAAATCCCACCGGATGTTCCCCGTGGTCCACACTGAGAGGCAGCTTGGAATTTTGCCCCGTGTTCCATTATTGCAAACATTTCAAATTCTATCGTTTCTTTCAGTTGCTCCATCTCCCTTCATCAGTCTCATGACCTTTCACTTTGCTACCTCACCCGTTTTTAGAGGAGCGATTTCCCTCAGTGGGCAGCCTTGATTTTGATCGGCATTTGCTTTCTCTTGTCTTGCTCAGATCTCGGACGTGATCAGACACAGTAAGCCTGATTTGGATCTGTGGGAGTTCCTCAGTCTGGGCTATGCTCTGATGCTGTGCCCCTTTATCATTGTCCTGGGAGGGACCTTCTTCTTGGCCACAGCCCATTTCATTGTGCAGGACCGTAACAGAGCACACCAACAGTGAGTATGAAGCTATTGTCCCTCAACCTGTTAGAGAAATGAATCATTGCCCTCAAAAAGCTTTGTACCCGCTTGATTTGAACCTTGCGCAGCTCGGTGCCAGCAATGCTGTTTACCCTTCCAGTATTGCTCTGTCTGTTCTTACACGTGGCACTGCCATCTGCTTCCTCACCAATTGCTGCTCAGATGTGAGACTAGATGGTGAGGCTATTTCACTTCAGTGGGCATCACAATGGAACCAGAAGTCGCTCCTGTTTTATAGTCACCCTCCTTGGACAAGATTCTAAGGCAGGTGCTGTTGGGTCAGCTGTTGTGAAGGGGTAGGAAATGAGAATGAGCAGGGGGGTGTGAGCAGCATCTAAGTCACTTCTTTGATATCAGTGGTGGCAGCCCATTTGTGCTCAGTACTGGGTCACATGGGATAGTTATGCTAATGAGCCTTCCCACCATCTTTCTGAACCTTTAGAGTTCATTCTCTCCTTCAAAAGATAAATAGATAACTTCACAAACCAGGACCAAACCCCTCTATGATTCAAAACCAACAAGGCAACAGCAGAAAAAACAATCTGTTATCAATGCATTCAACATTTGGTTGGTAATACTGCAGAGATATCTTCTACCTTCAGGTTTTTGCAAAAATAAAATGAAGTCTAAGAGGCTGCCAAGAATTACCTAGAGGTTAAAAATGACAGGTCAGCAGTGCACAACAGTGGGAAGCTGATGCCCCAAAGAGGAGGTGGTGGTGGGGCTGCGTTAATGTCACTGGACTGGCTCTGGGGCACAGGTTCAAACCCTGCATTGGCACTTGGTGGAATATTAATACTAGAATCACCAACCTCCCCTGAGCAAAAGGGAATGAGGTTGTGAGGTAACACATAGAAATCCACAATAGTTACTATCACAGAAGGCCATTCAGCCCATCAGGTCTGCTCATTAAATGAGCACCATTCTGTAATGCCAATCTCCTGCTGCTTTGACCCCATACTCTTTCACGTCATTTTAATCCAAATGATTCATCAAATGCTATCCAACACTGCACAGAAATATCCCAACCCTTCCAGATTGGATGTTTATTCTTCATCAGCAGATAAGTTCTGGTAGTTTCTCATTAGTCTGTGTTTATCTCTGGTTGCCAATGTTTTAGAATTATAACTGAGGCGGGGTGTGTGAATGAGTGACAACATCAAGGGGCACCCTTTGTAATCCTTCAGGTCCAGCCAATGCCAAGGTGTTAGCACCAATAGGACTGTGTCAGCTGGGCTTGGAGGCACAGACCGACAGAGACTGGAAGCTGCATATGACCCTAACATTGAAGTTAATTGTTGCCTCCTCCGTACCACATGCCAGGGAGCGAACCTGTGATCCTTCGATCAGCATGGTGTCTGCTTCACCAACTGAGACTTTTCTCCAAGAACATATGTTGCAAACGCTTTCTGTATTTGACAGCTTTGCACTGATGACAATCAGTGTCACGTCTGACAGCACAATCAACAGGAACCATCCTGTACTGCATCCCCACAAGCTTGCTCACTCAGTGCATAAGGAAGCAATGTTATTTCACAGAACTGATGGGTCTTTTTAAAAAAATTATTCATGAGATGACTTCATCACATTTATCATCCATCTCTAATTGCCCGGGGAGGGCAGTTAAGAGTCAACCACATTGCTGAAGTCATATGTAGGCTAGACCAGGTAAGGATGGCAGTTTCCTTCCCTGAAGAACATTAATAAACCAGATGGGTTTTTCCCACAATTGTTTCAAGGTCATTATTAGACCCTTAATTCCATATTCTTAGTGAATCCCAACATCTCCCATGGGGGAATTCGAACCTTGGGTCCCCAGAACATTACTTGGGTCTCTGGATTTAAGCCCAGCCATTATACCACTGGGCCATCAGTAACTGTCATTAACTCTGTGTTCCAGGCAATATTCTCACATTCATTCCCACAGCGTGTCCTCTACACAGCCCGTGGTCTGGGTGCTGACTCCTGTTGCTCCTGTTGCGTGACTGCGAGATCAATTCAGTCGATCAACTCCGAATCTTGACTTTTGGCTGGGGTCAATTCTACTGACATTTGCTGGTGATGGGGGGATGACCTTTTAGTCAAAGGGCCTCAGTACCCGGTCACACAATACAGTCTCACCAAACGAACTAATCAATCATTTTTGCTTCCTTGATTGAGTCAGAAATATTGCCCAGGACATCATGGAGACATTACCCCACACCACCCACCCCCATATATTTTCTTTCACTGCATAATCACAAAGCTGTTCCTTTGCTGCTAAAACCAAACTGGTCCCACCAATTGGCATTAACTGTCAGCATCATCTGTCGAAAATAATATTGCTTCCTCGTGCACCGAGCAAGCAGCTTTGAGGGGATGTAGCACAGGGTGGGTCCTGTCAGTCATGACCTGACACTGAACATCGATAGCAAAGGATCACTAGATTGATCTTGGGTATGGAGGGACAGTCTTATGAGACGAGATTGTGTGGTTTGGGTCTGTACTTATGGAATATGGAAGAATGTGAATTGACCTTGTTGAAACCACCTGATGAAGGAGCAGCACTCCGAAAGCTAGTGCTTCCAATTCAACCTATTGGACTATAACCTGGTGTTGTGTGATTTCTGAGGCGTCTTGGTAGGGGAGAAGTGGAGAGGTTGTTCCCTCATGTGGGAAGAGTCTAACTGAGAGTGCACAATCTCAGAATGAGGGGTTTAAGACAGAGATGAGAATGCAGAAGGCTGTTGATTCTGAGCAGTTAAGTATTCTCAAAGCCCAGTCAGACAGATTTTTAATCATTAAAGGGAACCAATGGTTATAGAAGAAAGGAAAATGGAATTGATTGTCATCAGATCAGCCATGCCCTCATTGATTGGTGGAGTAGACTTCCTACACCTTATATTGTATATTCTGTACACGTTTTCTCTGAGAAGTGGAAAGGTTAAAGCATGGATATTGTCTCAAATGTTTGACACCAAGAGCTGACAAAGCCGGGGCAGGTTTCCAGCCGAGGTAATAAATAACCCTGTGAGGCTCTTTCCTTTCTGACAAAAAAAACAGTCGATTATTCCTGGCAAGTTGATGAAAAGACCAGAGTTTGCAAAACAAATTAAGTGAACTTCCTGATGAAGAACGATGGCATTTTTATTGTTTCTGAGGTCTGGGTGACAAATGTTTCAGTCAGACGAGACCTTCAGAAATCTCTGGAATGTCGGCGTTTCCTAAAAAACATCATTTGCATTTTGCAATGACAGGAAGAGTTGACACAATGAGTCAAACAGGTTATTGTGAAGTCAGCCGTAGATAAGGGAGCAACAATGGCTGCTGAGGAAATGCGTGTTTTCATGTGGCCAGGCTATAGCACTGAGGCTCCTCAGGAGAGCGGTTTTATGTCAAAGAGTGACTGAATTCTGATCTGGAAGCTTTTGAGCAACAGCTCGATTTCCATCCCTGCCAATCTTTCAAGCCAGGCTGAGAAACATGGGGTACTTAAGCAGGTTGCACTTTCAGTCCCTTAGTCACAACACAGTGTGGGCACCAGCCATTGGCTTTAATTGTCCAGATAGGCCGTGAATAAAATGAGTTGAAACTTTATTGCTGGAACAGCACAGCAGGTCAGGCAGCATCCAGGGAACAGGAGATTCGACGTTTCGGGCACAGGCCCTTCTTCAGGAATCTTTTCCCGAAAATCTGTGCCCGAAACGTCGAATCTCCTGTTCCCTGGATGCTGCCTGACCTGCTGTGCTGTTCCAGCAATAAAGTTTCAACTTTGATCTCCAGCATCTGCAGACCTCACTTTCTCCTCGTGAATAAAATGAGACTAAAAGCAAAATGGTATGGGTGCTGGAAACCTGAAATAAATGCTAGACAAACTCAGCAGAGTGGAGAGAGGGAAACAGAGTGAATGTTTCGGGTCCACTGTGAGTATTCTTCAGAACTGAAAATTGAAACAAGCTTCACGTTAGGAGTCCATGTTAGGGCAAGAAGCAGATTGAGGCTGGCTGTAATATAGAAATATAAACGTCAATCTAAATACATGGACACAATCTTGATGTGACCTCTTATCCTAAGATTTCAATTTTCACAGCTTATGGGTGTGGACTAGCATCTATATTCCATCCGGTTCAGCCGAACCAATCTACACTGGTGTTTCTTCCCAGAAGTTACAATCGTCCTCCCTCATTCCATATTTATCCATTCCTTCGTTCAGCTGTTTATCTCAATGGCCTCTGTCTCTATCACAATCTACAGACTGTATCTTCAAAATTATCCTGCTCTCGTTCCTCAAGTTCTTGCACTTGACCCTATCGATCAAGGAACAATCATTCCTGATGTCCTTAAATCCATCAACACTCTAATCATCCTCTCAAGCACAGGAACCTGTCTGATTCACATTGGCAAATGAGATCTTTGAAAAGCTTGGCTTGAGAAACAAAGACCAATTAGCTTGTAATTCCAGGCCGTGCTGACCCTGGCATCTATGGTCTGATGATCTGTAACCATGCCATTAGTAGCCAGGGTACTTTGTTGCTGATGTTCTCCAGTCATAGCTACAATGCCTTCATAACATTTAAATTCCATGGATTATAATGTAATTACACAGTAATTGAGTTTTAATTACAACGTTGCTAAAACTGCGATGTAACTAAGATAATACAATAACTGATTACATTAGGATTAAGTTAATTGTTTCTTCATCTCTACAGCTGTATGAGTTAATCATTTTCAATGGGACTTTCAAAGGTTAGGGCAGACAGTTTTAGCAATGCAAATCCAGCACTCAGATTTTGTTGCTGTAGGAAGATTTACGTTCCTGTAACAACCTTTTTCAGAATTACTGTTGAATCTGGCCTTCCAGACAGTCCACTCCACCAGTTTGTGGATTGTCAGACTTACTGAGTTTCTCCAGCAATGGTGTGTGCTTGTCCCAACACTTTGAGGAGTTGCTAAGTATAGCCGACTCATCTCATTCTGGTATCTGTAAACATCTCTCATGAAACTGCCTCATTGGCGACAAGTCAGGAGAACTGGCAAATGGATCGAAAGTCAGTTGTGAATTTTTGTTACATGGTCGGCATTTTATATTATTTACATGATGAGGTTTGTTGAGGTGTATATGGATTTCCAAAGGTGTATGAGAGTGTCATAGCTGAAGTCTATGGAAAAGGAGAGAGAGAAATAGATTGGGAAAAACAATTTCCATTAGTGGAAGACTTGAGCCGGAGGATACTGAGCAGTATTGAATTCAGAAGGAGAGATGGAGACATGAGGAAAATTATTTAGTGCAGAGTGGTTTAGGTCTGGAATGTACTGTCAGAGGGTGTGGGGAGGCAGGTTCACTCAAGGGGTTAGAGTCTGGAATGTACTGTCTGAGAGTGTGGGAGAGGCAGGTTCAGTCCTGTCTTTCAAACATGTAGACTCCAGAACAGGGAGAGATTGCAGGACTACAGAAAAAGGGCAAGAAAACAGGATTGGCTGAGTTAATCTTGCAGATGAGCAGCCTCTGTCTGTGCACAACTATTCTGACCTGGAACTGACTCAGTGTGCCTTCATTTACTGAGTGCACATTGAGGAAATCCCTTCCTCATAGCACTGTGGATAACCCTAGCCCACAGTTCTGCAATGGGTCCAGGTGAAGGTTTACCATCACCACTCCAAGGCAGTAGGAATTGGACTGTAAATGTTGGCCCAGCCAGCCACACTCACATCCCATGATTGAATAAAAAGAAACATTCGAAGTTATGAATTTGATGCGCAGCCTGGAAAGGTGATGGAGCCAGATTCAACTTTCAAAGGGAAATATTTTTTAAAAATGTTCATGCCTGTTGGGAGAGAGCAGGGCTGTGGGACTTACTGAATCATTCTTTCAAAGGAGGCGATCCAAGTACGAGATGATTGGCCTCACTCTGTGCTGTGAAACTGTAACTGAGATTAAATGACATGTAGAGATTGATGATGTTTAGGTTTGTCTGTGGCTGAACTATTTCTGCACATAACTAGGGTGATACCTACCCTAGACCACACATTATTCCTTGGTAGATCCTTGTTCAGAGAAGCCTTCTTGGTTGTTCGTGAGAGGGTCATGAATGTGTGGGAGTACAGTTCAGATAAGTCAATTGGAAGTGTGACACAAGTGTGAAATGTGTAACCCCAGTGAGGAGTAATATGGTTTGCCTCCGAATTAGCAGAACGGTGCAGCACTGCAGTATAACTCCAGTCTGATAAGAAGCATCATTGACAGACGGTGATGGGAGATGCTGTGTACTGTGTAAATGTTTACCGTGTTGTCAGAATAACAAGGAAGCTATGTGTCCTGTGAGTGTCACCACCATTGGAATAGACCAACTGGGTGGGTGCTAGGGCACACAGACCCTGTGCAAACCGTGAGGAGTTGGTCCCACATGGCAGTGCCCAGTGGGCAAGTTCATGTTTCGCTCCTGGGCCAGGGGGAGGGTGAAGGTGGAGATGGTGGAGTGAAAGGCCATTTCTTGTTCTTTCTGAGTGGTGGGCAGTGTCTAGGGAAATAACAGGAGTAACAGAGTCCAGATGGGTAGCACACTACCTCACTGCGTGATGCTGCCTTGGTGGATGTGGTAATGCCCATGGATGCCATTCTAAACCCGCCACCCCGGACAATATTTTTGCTTCTGCTCCGTGACCTCACGAATGTGTTTGCTTTCTCTGCAGGGTGGAAGAGATGAGGCTGGTTTCTGTGAAAGTTTGAGAAAGGTAAGAAGCAAATAATCCGGTCCACCCTGTTGTTGAACTGGGCTTTCTAACGAATTGCAAAGTCGTGAAAAACACCAGAACTCTGGAATGCTGCCTGAGATGTGATTTATACGGTTTCCTTTGATTTAATAACTTGCTTTGATGAGGAGGTTGCAGAGTTAGATTCACAGGAAACAAGTTTCCAAGGCAGTGACCAGGGTGGAGATTTATTATCACTGGGTGAGGACAGAGGGAGTGCAGCAGGAAGACATGCAGGATACAGCTCTGTCTCAATCTGAGCAGCTCTGTGCTGGGATGTGTTTTATGCTGGAGTTCAATGTCACTGTAGCCTGATCTCTCAGTAAAGATGTTCGGAGTGATATAATATGAATGATGGTACAAGCTCAGTTGAGGGAATCGAAGATCCCACAAAGTTTAATGAATTTTAAAGGAGGTGTTTTCTCAATTACACAGACTCCACTTAGAAAGTTCCTCCAATCAAACATCTGGCCACCCCCACCTTCGCCATAGCGCAAACCCCTTGTTCTTGGCTTAAGTTATAAAGCCTGCAAACAAGGTTCATTCCTTTTCCAGCATCTGACCTAACCTGGACCCCTTTAACAGTGTTAGAGATCAGAGAGACTGTACTGAAGGGAGATAGTCACAGGAACTCACTGGGCTCCAGGCACTAGCCAAACTGTCAGCAGAACCCAGGAGCTGGACTGAATGGCCTCCTTTGTTGTTGCATATTTCTATAAAAAAGATGAATAAATATTGCATGATTTTGCCTTTGGTTATCAGGCAGTATTTGTACAGAATGCTTCCTGACTTGATTAATTAGTCCACACTATATTTGGTTGAGCAGGAGTATGGAACAAGATGAAATATGTTGGTTTGAGTTAGTACCCCAGCAGCTGGCAGTAGAGCATTAAAGCTATAGCTAACCTATTAATTGTAAGACATCAGGATGAGTTATTCTAAATACCCAATATCCCTGGGATGTGTGCAGAGATCCATTTCCTCTAGTCACATTCTGAGATTAATGTCTTGCTGTTTTGGAAATACCAATTCTTGGGACTTTGTAGACAGTTTTGATAAATAGCTCCAGGAAAGTTGCAGAGGTACAGGTGCCTAAAGCATGGCCGAAAGTTGAATAATGTTTGTCACTGAGAAAAGTAACCACTAGTGTAATACCTACAGCCTAAATGGCCCCTATCAACTATTGTGCTTCACAGAAATCTCCCTTCTCACCTTAATTTACCTTACCCTGTCAGTATGACTTCTCCCTCTCTATTTATGTGACTTCCGTAAGACTGAACCCGCCTCTCTTGCTTTCTTTCTTCCTAGGAGTTATGGATGGAGCGGGTGAAAATGTCTCAAATTGGTGACATTTTGCCTTCAAATGGCCATGCAGTTTCTCGTCACCGTGTGACTGGACCTTCCGTAGCGAGGAATCTCTCAAGCGAGGAATGGCATAACTTCCTCAAGGCACCCAATTGTATGGAACCTCTCCTCCAGTCAGACATGACTCTCAGTTCCCTGCTCCTTGCAGAAATCCCTGCGGAAGAGCAAAATCTTAGTTGGTCTCTGCTTTTTGTTTGTCTCCCCCACTGGGTTGTGTGTCAAGGGCTGACCTCAAAGCTTGCAGCCAACATTCCCAGCTCCAGCCAAGGAAAATGCTCCAACCTCTGCTTTGGCAAGGTGGGGGGCTGGGTTCGATCTACACAAGGCTTCAAGCAGCTTCTGAGACATTGAAAATCATCCCTATCATTTAATGCTGAGGTTCAGAATTGTCACTTGGATGTGACTAAAGCCTGGTTGGAGGAATGGGTGAAGTCTCCTCTGAGACTACAACATGGGAAACAGTCAATGGGGGAGATATTGCCTTTAAATGAGACAGAGCACTTTGAGCTGTTCTAAAGTTGGATGCTGTTATTCTGTTACTTTTAGAGGCAGTATTATATATATATATATATATGAACTAGTGAATTGAATTTCACCTTTTAAGCTGTATTGGATTGTGATTTATTTTTGTACTTATGCCAGTGATATGCAAATAGCAAAGTAACCACTGGCTTATGGATATGCACTAAAAAACCCCTGAAGTGAAGCAAGATGTTCCAAACGATCCAAAACGTTTTCCTTCTGCACCTACTTTCTAAGCTTATATCATGTTAAGGCCAATGAAAAGGTCAAGGACTGAGGGATGAAAAGTGATAGGTGCCAGTGTCTAAACTCCTTTTGGATATTGCAACAAATCTACCATTTTCAAGAAAGTCCCAGTAAGTCATTTCTAGCCAGTCCTCAACTCTCTGCTCATAAAGCGCAAGTGATGAATTCACAAACAGAAACTGGCTTGGGCATTTCTCAACAATTCCCTCTCCGTGCCTCTCACAAAATCTCTTTGCCCAGGCAACCATCTCTCAAGTTCCCCATTTGCAATCTATTTCCCTAGGGAAGTCCTTGTTTTCACCCAGTGAGTGTGGAATGCACTGCCTGGAAATGTGGAGGAGGCAGGTTCAATTCAAGAGGCCACTTTTTACTTTAAATAAATACCCAATGTGCAGGACATTGGCTGAAAATTGTAATGCTATGAGAGGTGGTGCAGACATGATGGACTGAACAGTCTCCTTGTGCACCACAAGTGTTATTCAATACTTCTTACATGTAGCATCCCCAGAAGATGCCATTGTACTCAAACTGTCCTCAAGGCAAAGGAAACAAAGCCCACTTACAGCCAGTCAAGAGTCAATTGGACACTAGTCAATGCTGCAGCTTAAACCAGGGAATTCCCATGCTTTGTGGCCAGGTATTGCACTGGCTATTGATTCATTGCAACAGATTAAGAACATTAGGCCAAGTTCGATTATGTAACAGGACTTATTTTGTTACAGACAAACAAGCAAAAACAATTAGAGGTAAATATTTTTCAATGTACATTAGAACTAAGCTCTTAGCTGAAGATAGAATTGCAGTGTAATGCTACCATGATGACACGTGTATTAGAATCATCCAATTTCCTTTGCAAAGTAGCTGTCTTTTTGAAAAATTTCCCAGTTGCCTCTCAATGCTTCCTTCCTCAAGTGTCTCCTGTTAACCATTTCCCACTGACTTCATGGGCTTGGATGGTTTTGAAGATTCCCAGGTAGTTCAGGCATGCACAGGTATGTGCACCAGAGGTATGCGCCCATTAACTGTAACATCCAGAAATGATGTGTATGCAAAAGCAGGTCACTAAAATAACTTACCAGAGAAACTGGCCTCTCTGGAATGTACTAGTCACATGAATTGCTGCTGTTTCTCATACACTGGGTGTTAACTGGTAGACAAACCTTGTTGTACTTTTACACATTGAGTCACTTTGTGATGTTACCATAGTAACAGCAGTCTCTTAGTAAAATTAAAAAGTGGCAGATGTGAGAGTCAACCAGGATGCTGTATAAAAAAGTCCCTTTGGCAACATTTACCTCAGACCACTTTGAAACTCTGCACAGCTTCTTAATTAGCTATAATAGCACCTTCTAAACTCATAACCAAGGTCATCTGGATGGACACAGGCAACAGATACATGGGAACAACATGACCAGCAAGTTCCCTTTTAATCCACTCACCATCCTGACTTGGAAATATATCTCCCTCCCTTCAAAATCCTAGAATTCCCTCCCTCAGGGCATTGTGGGTCAACCTACAGCACATGGACTGCAGCAGTTCAAGAATTCAGCTCACCAACAGCTTCTCAAGGGGCAACTAGGGATGGGCAATAAATGATAGTCCAGCCTGTGCATGGGATAAAAGGAACAATAACCTGTGAATCTACCCTACGAGGTTATCACTATCCCATGTCTCGTTCAACACCACCAGGGGCTTTAAACCCACCAAAGGGCAATATAGACCAAATTTTGTCAAACACTTGTTGAAAGTTTAACTAATTCTCAGAATATGTCAGAAAATTCTAGGGTATTGAAGTGAATAGAATCACGTCACTTGTGACAGTGAAATACCGACTAGGGAGAAGGCACCAGTGAATCCATCACTTGCACTCAAAGAGCTAAAAGTGATACTCTTTAATATGAATGAAAGGGGTGCGACATATAACTTGCATTGAGTTTGGCCTCGGGTCTTCTAGAGAATGTGCAACTTTTTAAAAAATGATTATTTGATAGGTTATTCGGATAAGCAGGTAACTGAAGGTCCATGAAGCTGTGAAATACTTGGCAGCTGGGATAAGTTGAAAACTTACAGGGTGTGACAGTCAATCAACAGTTTCAGAAGCTTCTTAAAAATTCATATCACAATGGCCCAACAAACTAATAAAAGATGCAGGAAAAATATAGTTTAGGTGCCATATTAAAAGCTTGGGCTGTGCAACACAAGCTGTGAACCAGAGACATTGCCATGGCCACAGTGTTTCAATCCCATGCCCCAAGTGTGGTATAAAATGATGTACATTATACAAACAAAAGCATTTCACATGTGGATATTTGCTTACATCTTAAGAAAACTGACAGTTTCCAAACAAGTGCACAAAAAGACCAAAGGTTCATAGGTGGCCACCATGCTGAATGCCTGGAGAGATCATCTAACCAATAAAATGTCTTAATTACAATTAATTACAATTAAAATTGCAATTAGTGGCTAACGTGATAGACAACAGAGCTAAACCAGTCAGACAGCCAGTTTCATTAAAGGAAGCTTCAGATCAATTTCAAGTTGTGGGTTATGATTTTATATAGTGTGATGTGAATGTTTGAAATTACTAACAAGGGAGGTGGTTTTCCATCCCAGTTATCATCGCAATACTCAAACCTATATAAGGAATTAAGTTCAGAATTTACCAATATAGAAATTAAATATACTATCTATTGCCAAAAGCGATTCGTTCATTGAAAAGACTCCCATTTGCTGCTGCCTGATATTCTCAGTAACTGAACCATATACGATGGTTGATTGTGTGTTGAATCTTATTTTTTGCGTAATATGCATTTGTTCCTGTATAAGTTCCATCCGCACTGTTCAAGTGTTTGTCACTTCTTGTCAAACAAGAACTTTTTTCTAAAAGAAAATCTATTTTATCTGATTATTCCAGATATATTTTATTGTTTAAAGCCAAAGTATATAAATTATACACAAGAATATAGCTCAAATGTATCTACAAATCATGTAAATTAATAAACTATTTGAATGCAGTGTTCTGGTATTTCATATTCTGTATAGGACTCCGTCCAAACTGCACCATTATTCAGGAACTGTATTTATGTTTCTCCCAAGTGCACTTCACAATTTGTGTTGTCTACCTTTGCAAAATATGGCAGTTACTCATGAGCAACTTTGAAGAGGAGATATGATAGTAATCCAGGAATTAATGTTGAGCCAATTCTAGATTTTGGTTTTGGTCAATAGGCTATGGCCTGTTGACTGATAACAGACTGAGGAAGGTAAGAAGCAGTTTGAGGTTTAAGATCCTCGATCAGTAGAATGCAGTACTGGAACACATCAGGGCTGTGGATGCAGATCACCCGAAACGAACTCAGATCACAGCTCTCCCCTCTCCCAAACAAACCAACTTTCCAATCACAGCTCTCTCCTCTCCCAAACAAACTCTCCAACCACACCTCTCCACTCTCGCCCAAACAAACCAACTCTCCAATCATAGCTCTCTCCTCCATGCCAAACAAAGCAACTCTCCAATCACAGCTCTCCCCTCTCCCAATCAAACCAACTCGCCAATCACAGCTCTCCCCTATCTCCCAAACAAACTCTCCAACCACAGCTCTTCCCTCTCAAACAAACCAAATCTCCAACCACAACGCAGTAGTCTCCCTTCACCCACCAACCCCCAGAAATGACCTCTCTCCCACCATGTCTTATCAAGTCTACGCTTCTATTGCTGTTCAAATTACAACATGGGACAGACACTCTGCAATGCTGCAGCAGTGAGTTTGTTTCTACCTTCAGCACAGTGAATGTTGGGTACATGGGGAGTGAGCACTTCCTAAGACAGACTTGCATTAAAGCAGCACCTTTAATGACTAGATATCCCAAAGTGTTTCATAGCCAAAAGTGTCATCACTATTGTAGGAAACACAGCCGCTGGAATACATACAGCAATTCGCTCAAACAAGCAGTGTGAAAATGACCAGGTATCTGCTTTTGTGATATTGGTTCAGAATTAAATATAGGCCAGGTCTCTCATATGCTTCATCAAGATAGTGTAAGGGGATGTTTTATATTCCCCTAAAGAATAGATAGAGCCACAGGATACTGAAGTGTTAGCTTGGACTTTGTATGCTCAGATTTGGGAATACTTGATCCTGTAAGTGTGTGACTCAAGAATACTACCATCTGAGCCACAGTTGAGAAGGAATGAAAGTAAACAGTAATTCACACTCATTATTCGACCACAGTAACATGTAGTTATAATTACTGATCAAGCCGGCACTGCCAATTCTACATCAGGCAGTTTGCAATTATCTTTCCCTGTCAATAGTGAAGGGTTCATGGTGCTATATGTTGGAAAGTTACTTATTGGAGCCTCTGGTCAGATCACACCTACATGGGTCACTCAAGTTTTTATTGTTTACATGTTTCAGGGAACCAATTTCTTTTTTCTACAATCACCAAGCACCCTCAGTAATGATGGGAATAGGGTCTGCTAAGCTGCCTTCAAGAAAGTTACCATTCCTCAGGCAAGGGGAGAGGGTGAGGAAGAGTCCTTCAGGGTAACCTCAGCCAAAGTGAGAATTGAATCCATGCTGTTGGCATCATTCTGCATTGCAATTAGTCATTTAGCCAACCGAGCTACCTGATCCCCACATGATGCATACCGCACACCCTCCACAAGCTGCGCATTGTTTGATGGTGAGGCCTGCATTGGTGCTCTGATTAGCCCCATCTTTAACACGAGGGTATGGTCATGCTGCCATCCTCAAGAACTGTAGATAAACCCACACAAGTGCCATTTGGTATTCTTCTGCACTTCAATCACATGTTGAGACTATGGAGCCCGTGTACGAATTAAGTTGTGGAATGGAATGTGTGGAACACCAGTGATTGAGTCAGTCCCCATAACCCTGCATTGAACAGCTTACAGTCAAGCAAGTAGCTTTACTACAATTATAGGAAATAGGATACAGACACAAGTTTTAAACAATATAAATGCAAGATTATCAAAGGCACGCAAATCCCTTCAGCAAGCTCCTTACATTAAGGGAGGTCTTTCTCAGTAAACAAATCTGGCAGTAGCCTGTATTGGCACTGGCGTTTAAATTAGAGGCAACTTCAGACTCACTGTCCAATGTCTGCATTAAAGTCAAGCGCTTCCAGCCAGATTAAAACTGCACAGCTCGCATTACTAAAAACTGAGATTTAATATGGGGAGCAAACTGACCTTTACTGCCTCCGTGTGATAACATTGACACGGCTCTGTTCACTCAAGCTAACGTAGTATTTCCAACAACTTGGCAGGCTACGAGCTGAGCTCTCCGAGAGGTTCTCTTCGAAGGGGAGATTTACTAGAACTGCTTAAAACACAATTTTGTTCTAAAATGAACCATGAGCTGGAAATTAGTGCCTGGAAGCAAATCTAATGGTACCATTCAAAAAGGAACTAGAAGGGGAAAAAAACATGGCATTATTCAGGGAGAGCAGGGAGGTGGGACTAAATTGGGCAACTCTCTAAAAGTGCCAGTAGTGGGTTGCTGGGCTTTTCTGCAAGATTCTTGCTTGGAATGCACAATTCAATGTGAGGCAGAGTATCTTAATTCCAACATCAAACAACATTACTCAAATTAAAAGGTTGAACAATAAGACATAACGAAGACCTGTTAAGCCTACAAAGACATTCACAAATTATATTAACAAGGATCTCAATAAGCACATAGTACCATGTGTTCACTTTGAGTAGTATTGAGACGTACTGGACACTGGAACCCTCATTCCCATCCTCCACCTTTCAACTAAAATCCCATTAGTGTAGCCTCATATTCCACCTCAAAAATGTCTGTGATAAACTTACCTTATTTTTAAACAATTCCTTTGTAGTTTTGGCTAACTGGGCACCATACCAAGAGGGCAACAGGAAGTGTCGACCCAGGCACGATGAATGCTTTTCCACAAATAGAAATGGATCGCAGCCAGATCAGATGAATTGTTTATACTGCCCAGTGATCTGGGATACTCCACAATGAGTGACCAAGAGAGCCAGACTATGGTTCAGTCTGGATTTGCTGCCTTTAAAAGATACACAAACAAGTAAAAGTATAGTCGCCACAGTCCTATTGGACCCATAGGTCAGTTCTCTCATGAGAGAGAGAGACAACTGTTGGTGCTTTAACCTGAGGGTCACCACACCTCAGGCAAGGAGAGAGATTGAGAAGGAGAGTCCTTTACAGTAACCTCAGCCAGTGTGGGGATTGAACTTACACTGTTGGGATCACTTGGCATTGTAACTAGTCATTTAACCAGTGAACTAACCGACCCCCATAGGACCGACCACAAGCTGCAGATTTTGATGGTGAGGCCTCTGAACTACCCCACCTTTAACAATAAAAGCAACACAGAAAGGGGGAACAGGAGTCAGCCATTTGAGTTGTGCTGCCATTCAATAAGACCTTGGTGGATTGAATTGCAACCTCAACACCACATTCCCATCTGCCCCCTCAACTCCCTGGTTTGGCAAAAATCAATCACTCAGCCTTGAACAGGTACAATGCCATAGCTTCCACTGATTTCTGGGAAACTGAACTCCACTGACTAACAACATTCAGAGGAAACAAACATTCTCGTCTTGGTATTAGAAGGGAGGCCTCTTACTCTTGAACTGCATTACTAGCTCCAGGCTCTCCATTAAAGGGAAACATTCTCTCAGGATTCCCCTCTAGATCCTGGTGATTGCAGGATCAGTGATCTTCCCAGCACTTTCAGATCCTCACCAGCCAGCAGAATACTTAACATTAATACCTGGCTTCTCTAAGTATCTGTACAATGTCTGGTTACTCCCTCCCCTCTGTCCTGGTCTACAACTGATCTTTGGATAATGTTATTGAGCAGTGAACTGACAATATGATCGCTGCTCAGAGTACAGCTCAATGGTAACTGATGGCCAACTATAACAAGATGACAAAGTACATCTTGGTCTCAGCCAGGCGTACAGACCACATGACAAAGTGGTGAGAAAGGAATTCATTACATGCTTCATTCCTTTTGCTAAGAGATAGGGAGAAGGCGCCAAACACCACTGGTATTGAGACTTAGGCAAGTGTCCAGTTTCTAGGATGAACTCAAGACAACAAAGGCAATCAGCATGTCATTTTCTGTTCTAAACATATGGACCCATTTAAAACACTGACAGCTTTTCCTATAATGAACACATGACAGAAATGTTGCTTCTTTTAGCTGGTTTATGTACCAATAAGAAATTGTTCAATGTCTTGAAAGTAACAATTTCTTTAGGTAATCAAGGCTTAGTCCAGCAGACCACTTTGGTGCCAATTTTCCCAGATATCTACCCTTGAGACTTTTGTGCTGCAGTGCACCAGAAGCTACAGGCTTGAAGCCCACTCTAGGGCTTGATGGTCAAGGAAAGTGTGTTTGGGACGAGGCTCCAACATACAAATCCTTCCATACACATGCCAATGGCAGGATAAAGGAATCGGGGAAAGAATGCTGAGGGGAAATACCAGCTAAAATTGTTGATGGCAAGATAAACCAAAAAACATTGGACATTCACAACACCGGACGGTCCAGTATCTGAAGCAAGAGTGAATGTACGCAGAGTCAAAAAGCACAGCAGGTCAGGCAGCGTCCGAGGAGCAGGAGAGTCAATGTTTCGAGCATAAGCCCTTTATCATGAATGTGGAGGGCTGAGAGGTAAATGGGGGGAGGTGGGGATGGGGGTAAGCTAGGTGGGAATGCAATAGGTAGATGAAGGTTGGAGCGGATAGGTGGGAAGAAAGATGGACAGGTAGGAGAGTTCAAGAGGGTGGTGCCGAGTTAGAGGATCCGCTCCATCCTCCTCTCCAACCTATCTCTCAGCTCCCTTGGGTCTCCCCCACATTCCTGATGAAGGACTTATGCTTGAAACGGCGACTCTCCTGCTCCTCAGATGCTGCCTGACTGGCTGTGCTTTTCCAGCGCCACACTTTTTGACTCTGATCTCCAGCATCTGCAATCCTCACTTTCTCCTGAATGTGTGCCCTAGTCAGCCCTATCACTGCACCATCACTGGAGACTCTACCAGCATTATCTGTTGCACCAGAGCATAACATGCATCTGAAAAATATATTGTCACAGCACATAGACTGCAACAATTCAAGCAGGCAGCTCACCACTACCTTCCCCAGGACAACTAGGGACGGGCAATAAATGCTGGCCGAGCCAATGATGCCCATATCTTGTGAATATAGAATAAATAATATGGCAATTATGTGTTTGCTCCAGTGCTGGTCATTTGGACACGTTCCACCCACACCACTGCAGAGACAGGACATGAAGCAATGAGGAAATCAGGCTTTACGACAGCATGATCTACAGGTAATAGACTCCCATCCAGAAGCAGACAAGGGCACAGTATCTAAAGGCAACGAATACACAAGTGGAATCTGTAGTCAGGCTCAGACCTGGTTTGGAACAGAATTGTAGCATCCCCGATGGCATCACGTTTAAAATGAAGGGCTGAATGGCCTAGTCCTGCTCCTACATCTTTTGATAAAACTAACCAGGTGTGAAACTGAAGGCAACACATGAACAACAAAAGGACATTCTTTAAAAAAAAAGTATTATTTGAAGGGATGTATGATTTGCTACCCATCAGTAATGTGCCTTGAACCGAGTGGCTTGCTGATCCATTGCATTGCTATCGGTCTGGAGTCACACGTAAGCCAGACCAGGTAAAGATGGCGGATTTCCTTTCCGGAAGGATATTTGTGAAGCAGATGGGTCTTAACAGCAATTGATGATAGTTTCATGGTCATCATTATGGAGTACTGTTTCCAATTCAGATTTAATTTAATTGACTGCAAATCTCACCGGTTGCCATGGTGAGATTTGATCTCATACCCAGTGAGCATTATCTTGGGATTACTAGTCGAGTGACATTACGGTCACTCTTCTGTCTCCCAGATGCCAATAGAATTGGATAAAGTAGGGTAGGTGGTGGCTCCTGGGGAGCATAAAAATCAACAGATTAGGGCTGAATGGCCTGCTTTTATAGTATCATAAGTTGCCTCAATGTCTTACTTCAACATGCAGCAGGTCATGGGATACAGGGGCCTGTCTTTGGTCAATGCCAGTGGGGATAGATGCCTAAAACGCCATGAGACATTTTTACCTCTGTGCTGCTCAAGGGTTTTATAATGTGAAGTATCAGGTGTATTCACCACAAAGATGGTGCTCCTTTAGCATCCGAGTACACAGCAGTGCTAGAGCAAAAGGCAACCAACATTACTGGCCCACATCACTGCCTATTGGCACTGCAGCCTGTAATCCAGAACTTCCTTCTCTGTATTTAAAGATAGAATTAAACTCAACATTCCTCAGCAATTTTTGTTTTGGATGTTGTTAAAAGACTATTTCAATTTTGGCTATAATCTTACCAAAAAAAAAACTGAATGTTAATTAAACCCATCATCATTTCAAGTCAACAGCTCAACAGGGGCATCAGTGAAGAAACCACTAGCAGTATGAATACCCTGTTTCACAGAATCACTATAGTGCAGAAAGAGGCCATTTGGCCCATCGAGTCTACACTGACCCTCTGACCAGGAGTAGGCCATTCAGCCCCATGAGCCTGCTCCACAATTCAATGGTTGAACTGTGGCCTAACCCCACATATCTGCCTTTGGCCCATATCCCTTAATATCTTTGCTTAACAAACATTTACAGGGACCACGCAAGCCACGCAAATGGGGCTCAGTACAGATTTAGGTTGACAGCATTTCACATCAGGTACCTAGGGGATGGGAACAGAATTGACTCCAACTAGTAATACTGCTTCATAGAGATGTACAGCATGGAAACAGACCCTTTGATCCAACCCGTCCATGCCAACCAGCTATCCCAACCCAATCTAGTCCCACCTGTCAGCACCCGACCCATATCCCTCCAAACCCTTCCTATTCAAATGTCTCTTAAATGTTGCAATTGTACCAGCCTCCACCACATCCTCTGGCAGCTCATTCCATACACGCACCATCCTCTGCGTGAAAAAGTTGCCCCTGAGGTCTCTTTTATATCTTTCCCCTCTCACCCTAAACCTATGCCCTCTAGTTCTGGACTCTCCCACCCCAGGGAAAAGACTTTGTCTATTTATCCGATCCATGCCCCTCATAATTTTATAAACCTCTACAAAGTCACCCCTCAGCCTCTGACGCACCAGGGAAAATAGCCCCAGTCTCTTCAGCCTCTCCCTGTAGCTCAGATCCTCCAACATCCTTGTAAATCTTTTCTGAACCCTTTCAAGTTTCACAACATCTTTCCGATAGTGTTGCAACAGGACAGGTGCCCAGGATTGAGGACAACTGAATGTATAAACGGGAAGTCATTCAGCCCCTCAAACCGGTTACACAGGAACATGAAGAGTCCAATCAGCCCTTTGATCCTTTTACACAGGAAAGGGAGTAAGTCATTTATCCCAAGTGTTTTACATCTGAACAGATAGTGGTGTTCATGTCCTCATGAATGTTCCATTAGAATAAGCCATTCAGCCCTTGGTGCTATCCTGAATTAAGGCTGACTCCCCAATAAAAGTTCATCCATGTCTCAATTCCATGTACTTGTCTGTGTTCCTTAATCTCCTGCGACCTTTATTGAAAACAGGCAGCGAACAGAGGTACAGATGATTGTTTTATTTCAAAGTACAACATAAAAGAAACTGGTTTTTAAAGGGACTGGGGGGCAGGGGGTAATACAAACATAACTCATGGCCCTCACACTTTCAGACAAATTTTATATTAGAAATGGTCTCAAAGGCAGGTGAGGCCCTGTTAAAAATAACACATATCAATAAAAAAACTGGTACAACTAGTTATTTTTGTTTTGGGGGGGGGCGTCATCTAAAGTTGTGTAAAGCGTATAGGGGTTCACTTCTTGGACTCCAACCATTCAACCCAAATAATTGTGTTACTTGTCTGATTAATAGTCTAACTATTTAGACATTGGTCATAGGAAATGTTTTAAAACAAACAGAAATGCCAGTCTTCCATCACTGACTTCATTCATGACCCAGTGAGTGTACTCCAGGTTCCTGAATACCCTGCAAGGATTCCCTGGCATGTCCCTACAGCCCAGTGGTTACTCCATCGCTCTGCCTTTTTGCTTTCACGGTCACCTGTTTGCCCAATTTATCACCTTGGCCGACCTCCACTTGGCTGAGTTTGGCCTTTTTAGATGGCGTACCTGACTTTTCCCACGAGTTTCCTTTTGCCCCTTTCTCTGAACTTCTCTTTCTCTTGTTTTGCTTTTGTGTCTGCCCTCTCCCTGCAGCCTTTGGAACCTTCCCAGACTTTCCCACTGGGTCTCTCCCTCCCTCCTGCACCTTCTCCTGAGGCAGGCCTTTCTTCTTCTTCCAGTTCTTCCGTTTTTTGGTCTCTGGGAGAAATCCTTTCTTTTTCTTTAAAGTCTTCCCTTCTTGAGCCTGTGGGTTTTGTTTCGCCTGTTTCACCACCTTCTTCATGGGTCGCCTGTCAACACAACATTAGCAAAGCACATTTAAGCCAACAAACACTCACTGTGAGACACAACAGTACAGCATCCCAGAGCTGTCAGAACACTTTACTAAAATATATCGGATTGTGTGGGGTGGATACAGGGAGGATGGCTCCTTTTGGTGGACTGATAAGAACAAGGAAACATACGTTAAACGGTTTTTAAGTCAGAGATCAGGAGGCCTTCTTCCTCTTAAGATTATCATTAAGCTGCGGAATTCTCTTCCCTAGAAATCAGTGGTCGTTGGGTCAGTGAATCCCTTCAAGATGGAGTTAGATTTTCGACAGACAAAGGAATCAAAGGTAATGGGAACAGCACAGAGTTAAAACCACAACTTTATTGCTGCTACTTTTCCTTCTCATTATTTTCCCCCTGTGCAGATAGGGTCATGGAGTCATAGAGATGTACAGCATGGAAACTGACCCTTCGGTCCAACCTGTCCATGCCGACCATCTCCAAGGTCTGTGTACCAACTTCTAAAACTGGAAGTTATTCACTGAAGCGACGTTAGCACATTGATTAGTGCACACAGACCATTGGAGCAGCATCGAGGGAAAGCTTCTCATTGAAAATCCTGCTCCGTCAACTCTGGGCAGACAAGAGAATTCCTGCTGCTGAACTTCAACTGAAAATTTTAGTCAGGTAAAAAACGGACACCAGCTCACCATAAACGTACTGAACTTCAACGGGAAAAAATAATTGCTAATGTATTCCCAGATTCCATGTGAGCATTGACCTACACATCAACTTAATTCATTCACCTTGCTTCATATTCCTCAATACTCAAATTCTTTATATTCTTTCTGCCAAAGTGGACAATTTCACATTTTCCAACATTATACTCCATCTGCCTGATCTTTGCCCAGCCATTTAACTACCTTTCTGTTGTTGCCAACACAACTTACTTTTCTACCTGTCTTTATCATTGCTAAATTTAAACTTACCTTCAGTTGCTTCATCTAAGTCATTTATAAAAATAGAACATAGAGAAGTACAGCACGATGTTGTGCTGAGGTTTAATCCTAATGTAAAATATAATGACTTAACCTACGCAACCCTCAATTCACTGCTATCCATGTGCATGTCCAGCAGTCGCTTAAATGTCCCTAATGACTCTGCTTCCACCACCATCGCTGGCAATGCATTCCATGCATTCACAACTCTCTGCGTAAAGAACCTTCCTCTGATGTTCCGTCTATATCTTTTTCCTAATATCTTAAAACTATGACCCCTCGTACCAGTCAATCCTGCCCTGGGGAAAAGTCTCTGGCTATTGACTCTATCTATTCCACTCATTATCTCGTATACCTCGATCAGGTCTCCTCTCTTCCTCCTTCTCTCCAGAGAGAAAAGTCCGAGTTTATTCAACCTTTCTTCATAAGGCAGGCCCTCCAGTCCAGGCAGCATCCTGGTAAACCTTCTTTGCACCCTCTCCAAAGCCTCTGTATCTTTCCTCTAGGAGGGTAATCAGATCTGGACACAATATTCCATGTGTGGTCTCACCAGGGACTTATAGAGTTGTAACAAAACCTTGCGGTTTTTAAACTCGATCCCCCTGTTAAAACATTAAGGCCCCAGCACTGATGGTTGTGGCACACCATTCATTTATACCTTAGCAACTCCAACATTCCCCATATTCTTGGTTTGCAGTTAAGTAGCCAATCTTCTATCCATGCACTTTACCCCCCTTTCGATATGGCACTTTATCAAGCGTCGCCTGGAAATCTAAGTACTCAGCAGTTTAGCCACCACATACCACACAACAGCAATATGTTAGTTAAACCTGATTTCCCTTTCACAAATTCATATTTACTTTTCCCAGTTTGTTTACATTCTTCCAGGAGCCCTGCTACAACATCTTTAATACTCGCTTTGGATATCATCCCTGCGAGGTGTTAAGCTCACTGGCTTGCAATTTCATGCTGTCTCCTTTCCTTTGTTGAACACAGGTCGAGAGGAGACCATTACCTCACTTACAACTTACCATAGTTTTTGCTGCTTTTAGCCACCTGATCAAATTTACACATGCAACTCATTGGACTTCATGTGAGCAACCCTGGATTTTAGAATTCGTTTCTCTGAGTCATTCAAATATGGTGACAGCCGAGGCCCCAGTACAGACCCCTGAGGAATATTACTTGTTAGTTCTTCCAAGGGATGGGGATGTTGCTGGCTGGGGACAGCATTTATTGCCATTCCCCAGTAGCTTTGAGAAGATGGTGGTGAGCTGCCTTCTTGAACCACTACACAGTAAGGAGGTAGAAACTAAAGCCTATAAGGAACTAGATAATGAAGTCAGTGTGACTAAGGGGAAGATTAGGCAGGGAGCAGATGATAAGCACAAAGGGACACAGGTGGTCTGAGGTGCATTTGTTTTAACGTGAGAAGTATAGTAGGTAATGCAGATGAAATTAGGGCTTGGGGTAGTCCTTGGGAGTATGATGTTATTGCTATTACTGAGACCTGGTTGAGGGAAGGGCATGATTGGCAACAAAATATCTCAGGATATAGATGCTTCAGGCGGGATAGAAGTGGAAGTAAAACGGGTGGAGGAGTTGCATTATTGTCAGAGGGATATCACAGCTGTGCTGAAGGAGGGCACTATGGAGGACTCGAGCAGTGAGGCAGTATGGGCTGAGCTCAGAAATAGGAAGGGTGCAGTAACAATGTTGGGGCTGTACTACAGACCTCCCAACAGCAAGCGTGAGGGAGAGGTACAAATATGCAAAGAGAAAGTGAGAACTGCAGATGCTGGAGATCAGAGCTGAAAATGTGTTGCTGGAAAAGCGCAGCAGGTCAGGCAGCATCCAAGGAACAGGAGAATCGACGTTTCAGGCATGAGCCCTTCTTC